>NC_080832.1:105161625-105463166 GCF_030435755.1 Ochotona princeps | reverse complement strand
TTCTCTTCTTACCTGTTATATTGGTAGCTCCGAACGTTAGGGTTTTTGTTTTGTTTTTTGTTTGTTTGTTTGTTTCCCATGGGGTCAAAAGATACCTAAGTATATGATTGCAACTGGAAAACTAGGGGACAGAAATCAGGTATTGGCAGTTTTTCCATTTTCATTATGTGTGGATTTTTAATATAAATGTGGGGACGTAAAGCATTAATGCAAGTCAACATGTTTCAGTGAACAAGTTTCAGCAGTTCGACTTTATAACAATTATAAACCTGTTAAATTTTTCTGGTCAATGCCAGCATTTGGATTTTTTTAAAACAAGTAAATTTCTTATTGACGGCAATTAAATGGTGTTTGTAGCATTTTTATCAAACAGTAGTAGATTCCACCCATTCACTATACTTTTCTGAGTTGTCCTGCATGCAAGTACATGTAGGACAGGTCTTCTGTGCTGTTCCTGTAAGTTTGCTATTAAAATACATTAAATTAAAAAAGAAATTTGTGGAGGAATAGGGGCTTGATGCCGTGGTTCAGATACCCACATCCCGTATCAGGGTGTCCAGGTTTGAATCCTGGTTCTGCATCCCATTCCAGCTTCCTGCTAGTGCTCACCCTGGGAGGTGACATGTGATGGCTCAAGTGTTTTGGAAAGCGGAGCTGCCGGGATTAGAACCGGCGCCCATATGGGATCCCGTTCAAGGTGAGGACTTTAGCCGCTAGGCCATGCTGCTGGGCCCTTCTCCTATTCTTTTTCCTCATTTTGGCTATGTGTGATTTATCATCGGTATTTGTTAATATCAGCAATCTTCCTCAGGATGCATTGCTACTTTTTGCTCATTTTCTTTTTCACATTCTGAGTGGTTCACCTCAGTTGACCTTGGCAAGGGGCCTGGGCTTTCTACCTGTCCCCACGTGCACAGCGAGGGTAAGGAGCAATGCATGGTGAGCACCTGCTGCGGGCCACTCAGGTAGTCTTGCGGGATTCCATGGTCCCCTGCAGCCTCACACAAAGAACTACGGGAAGAGACCCCTGAGGCAGGCGTTTGGGACAGTGGGTAACCATCACTTGGGATGCCCACATCTCTCATCAGGGTGTCTGGACAGGCTCTGCTATCATTCCAGCTTCCTGCTAGCATGATGGCTCAAGTTCCTGGGCCCCTGCCACTTACGGAGAAAGCCAAGAATTGAGTTCTGGGCTCCTGGCTTTGGCTTGACTTCAGCATAACCCTGTCCCAAATGCAGGCATTTGGAGAGTGATAGGTCTGACTTACTGTGTCTCTGTACCTCTCTAAGAGAAACAAAGGAAAAGAAGGAAGCAACGAAGACAGAACGGATGGAGGGAGGGAAGGAGGAAAAAAGAACGATGTCCTTGCATTTAGCTCCGGATTGCAGGCTTGCAACATCAGACCTCTGAGCCTCAGGTTGGTAATACCTGCTGCGGACTCAGCAAGGAAGCAGCAAATGGCAGAATCAGTCCCAGGTAAGCAGCTCTTGGATCCAGTGCCAGGGGCATCCTCAGCGCCCCATAAGGCATCTTTTGGACACCATCCGCCTGCAAGGCGGGGTCGCAGACTCCCCAGGCTCACAGGAGAAGAGGGCGGTGGGAAAAGACAGCAAGGAAAGCTTCCAGCGTGTGGCAGCCAGGGCGGCCCGGGGCGGGAGGTGGGAGCGCGCTGAGTGGACAGAAGCCAAGACTGAGGCTAGGGAGGCGGCTGCTTCTGGAGTTTTCGACCTTCCTGTCCCTGGGAAAGTTCTGACACTCGAAAGAGGCCCAGAACCCTTTCCCCTACTGTCTTGTGGTAACCGAGGTGCCGGCGCCAAGACAGCCCCCGGCTGCAGGGCAGGAAAGTCGTTGGGACACCTGCCGCCCCTCCCCCGCCCGGCAGGAACCGGCCGCCGCCGCCGGGGCGTGCACCTGGGCGCTGGCTGCGCCTGGGAACGCGCGGAGCCCGCCGCCTCCAGGCAGCCCTGGCTCAGCCGGGTTCCCTCGCGACGGGCCAGCAACAGGATTATTAAAGTAATTGGCGAGCCGGAAAGGGGTGAGGCTGGCATCAGAAGAAAGAAGTTGAGGAGCCAGGAAGAAATAAACCTGTCTGTGTAAAAAATGGATACGTACCTGAAATAAAGAACGTAGTGGGGTTGGAAAAATTTTGCTTTAACTATAACTCTGAGATGACTGGTGAGCACTATGAAGGGGAAAAAGTATTATTTATACACATGCCTCTCTGCCATCTACCAAAACTAATTCCTGGTAGAGGAGGTGAGATAGGGATGGATTAAACCACCCATGTATTCAGTGTTAGTAGAAGCCAGGAAAGGGCTTTCTAAACTGAAAATGAATGAGAAAGCACTCCTCCAAATGGATTGTTGGCTTACACAAAGCAAAAAGAACAAAATTTGGGGGGAAAAAAAAGGAGAATAATCAATGAATCAGGAAATGGATCCAGAATATGCAATGCACCAAGGGTTGGTTCCTTTCGTGTGTCTAAGCTTAGAAGATACATGACTTAGCAGAGGGCAAGAGACACTCCAGTGAAAACAACTCCACGGGGAAAGGTGATGGCAGGAGACGGGAAAGCTGTCAGCTATGTGCTGCTTCCCCCCCTTAAATGCCTGCAACAGCCAGGGCTCGGCCAGCCGGCAGCCAGGAGCCAGGAGCTCTGGCTCCATCTGGCATGTAGGCTGCAGGGCTCCAGGCAGTGTAAGCAGTACCTGCTGCCTCCCAGGGTGTGCTTCAGAGGGAAGCTGGCATCAGAAGCAGAGCCAGCACCTGAATCCAGAGATACTAATACAGACTGTGGACTTGACTTGAATGCTGGGCTAAACATCCCTGCTTTTATTTTTTTTCTACTTATCTATTCCTTAAATATTCATTTTTGTTGGAGAAGCAGATTTACAAAGAAAGGAAGAGACAAAGGTCTTCTGGGCCCATCATGATAACTCAGTGGTTAAATCTTTGCCTTGATTGTGCCGGGATCCCATATGGACACAAGTTCCTGTCCCAGCTGCTCTACTTCCCATCCAGCTCCCTGCTTGTGACCTGGGAAAGCAGTGGAAGAAGGTCCAAAGCCTTGGGACCCCACACCCACATTGGAGGCCCGGAGGAAGCTCCTGGCTTCTGGCTTCAGATCAGCTCAGCTTTAGCCTTGCAACCACTTGGGGAGTGAACCAGCAGATGAAAGATCTTTCTGTCTCTCCTTCTGTCTGTACATCTGCCTTTCCAGTAAAAATAAACAAATCTTTAAAAAAAAATAAAGTTGAATGTCACAAACACATTCCAGGAAATGCAAAGGCCTCAGGTGCTCAGCATCACTCAGGAAATCCAATCAGAACCACAGTGAAGGACCATCCCTGCCTCTTTGGATGGCCGCTCTGAAAAAAACCACAATGGAACAGGTGTTGGGAAACTGGACCCTTTGCACTGGCAGGAGCAGTGTAAATTAGTGCAACCACGAGGGAGAAGAGCAGGGTGATTCCTCAACAAAGCAATTAAGTCTCCACCTGCAGCATCGGCATCCCAGCTGCTCCATTTCCAACCAAGTTCCCTGCTAACTCGCCTGGGGAAGCAGTGGAGGATGGCTCCCGTCCTTGGGTCCCACTTGGGATACCGAAATGAAGCACCTGGCTCCTGGCTTTGCCTTGGGCTAGCCCTAGCTATTGTGGCAATTTGGGGAGTGTGCCAGTGAAGAGATTTCACTGTATCTCTTCCCTCTCTGTGTAACTTTGTTTTTCAAAGGAAGTAAAAAAGAAGAAAGGAAGAAAGGAAGGAAGGAAGGGATCCAGGGATGAGTGTTTAAACCAGTTGGTTGGGATGCCAACAGCCCTCGTCAGAGCACTGGAGTGCCTTTCCCGGTCCATGGGAGATCTGGGTTTTTTGTTTGCTTGTTTAAATATTCTATTTATTTATTTTTTGAAAGTCAGATTAACAGAGGAGACACAGAGAGGAAGATTTTCCATCCACTGATTCACTCCCCAAGTGGCCGCGGCAGCCTGAGCTTAGCTGATCAGAAGCCAGAACCCAGGAGCTTCTTCTGGGTCTCCCACAGGGAGGGGCTGGGTGCAGGGTCCCAAGCCTTTGGGCCGTATCCCATTGCTTTCTCAGACATGGGAGGTCTGGATGGAGCTCCTGGTTCCTGACTCCAATGCAGAAACCAACGGCAGCAGTGACAGCTCAGGAGGTTGGGTTCCTACCACCCAGGTGGAAGGCCTGAATTGAGTTTGTAGCTTCCGACTTTCACCCTGGCCCAACCTTGGCCATTGCAGATGTGTGGGAAACGAGCTATCAGGTAAGATTTCTTGTCTCTTTCTCTCTTTCTTTTTTCCACCTTTCTTCCTTCCTTTCTTTTAAAGATTTATTTATTACTGGAAAGGCAGAGAGAAGGAGAGACAGAGAGAAAGATCCTCTATTTCACTCCCCAAGTGGCTGCAACAGCCAGAGCTGAGCTGATCCGAAGCCAGGTGCTTGGAGCTGCCTCCAGGTCTCCCACACAGGTACAGGGTCCCAAGGCCTTGGGCCATCCTCTGCTGCTTTTCAAGGCCACAAGCAGGGAGCTGGATGGAAGTGGAGCAGCCAAGATATGAACCCGGTGGGATGGACATGGGACATGGGATCCCAGTGCATGGGATCCTAGCACATGCAAGGCGAGGATTTAGCCACCAGGATACTACACTGGGCCCTTTTATCATCATTCAAATAAGTAAGTGAGTTTTTGGAAAGCAAGATTCCAACCATGCTTTCTAAAAAACATCTAAATAAAGCTGCCATTTGTTCTAGAAGGTCCACTTCTAGACAGCAGTTAAGAATAAGCTGTTTTTGTTTGTTTTTTGAAATCAGTAGGCACTTCATTTTTCATTTGTATGAATTGATTTATTTAGAAGGCAGAGAACGTGCAAGACATACTGACAGAGAACTCCCATCTGCTAGTTCACTGCCCACAACAGGAATGGACCAAGCCAGAGCCATGAGCAGCGGACTGGGCACATAATTCCAGTTTCTCACATGGGTGGCGAGGACCCAGGCTCTTGAGCCATCAAGTGCTGCCTCCAGAGGTGTCCCCACCCTGACTCCAGGAAGCTGGAGTCAGGAGGGTAACTGGGACTTGACCCGAGGGGATGCTAACATCCCACGCTGGTGGCCAAACTGCTGGGCCCAGCATCTTTCGCTGAAGTCCTGGTCCTCAATAAGCAGCTGTCTGCATGTTCATGTTTACACCAGTGTCATGCACAAGAGCTGGGCTGGGGAGGCAACCTGACCCAGGACACACCTCCAATAGCAAAGTGTTCAGGCTCAAAAAAGGAAGGGAATTTTGACAACATATGTGAAACGTGGGGACCCTAACTGGAATAAGCCCATCGCAAACAGACAAATGCTGTTTGAAAGTTGAATAGCAAACAAGCCCCCCCCCAAAAAAAGACAAAGATGTTTAAGATCAAAACTGTAAAGAAACAATTATAAGTTTAGAGATAGCTTTATTAACAAAGCTCTCCATTGCCTGGAATGTTTAACAATAAGGTAATGATTAAATAAACTATACTATATTCATAATGCTTATTATTATTATTATTTTTTAAGATTTACTTTATTTTTATTACAAAGTCAGATATACTGAGAGGAGGAGAGATAGAGAGGAAGTGGAGCTGCCGGGATTAGAACCAGCAGCCATATGGGATCAAGGCAAGGACCTTAGCCACCAGGCCACGCCGCCAAGCCCGCTTATTATTATTTGAAAAGCAGAGAGACTGTAACTACTGTGCTACAATGCTGCCCTAGCTTTTGTTTTTTTAATAGTGTTTATCGTCCTGGTTTCAATATGATAAAAGTTGATCACAGAGAGTTTGAGAAATAATGATAAAGATAAGCTGTGTGAGCACTGTGCCTCAACAGCTTGTGCTTGGGGCTGCGTCCTGTGTTGGAGTGCGGCTGCAGGTCACGGCGACTTAGTCCAGCTTCCTGCTGGTGCCTGCAGGCAGCTCCCTGCCACCTGGAAGAGGGACTAGATGGAGCTCCAGGCTCCTGGCTTCAGCCTGGTTCAGGCTCAACTGTAGCAGGCATTTGAGGAGTGAACCAGCAGATGGAGTATCTCTCTCCCCTATTTCTCTCTGATTTTGAAGCAGATAAAAAAAAACATTGGAGGAACAAAAAGATATATCCCCTATCAAAAAAAAAAAACTAAAAATAAATAAAAAACTATCACAAATTCTAAAATACAGAGATAACCATGGATAACCATGGTCTTCACCCTTTCAGGAATATTTACATATTTTTGTTCAAAATTGAGTGTGTGCTTTCTGTATGTTTGCTTAACAGACTGCATGTATATCAAAAGATAACTTTTATTGACTTATCGCTATGTGCAAAGAACGATGCAAAATCTTTCTTGTAAATCATCCTGTTTAGCAATCACAGGCCCTTTGGAGGAACCATCTTCTCCATTTACAGATGAGGAAATTGAGGATGATGGAAGTAATTTGCTGGAAGGCATGTAACTACTAAATGATGTGGCCAAGATTAACACCCAGCTGTTCTTGCTTGACAAACCAAGTTCTAAACCACACTCCTACTTTACATCCCACGTCATTAAATGTCTTTGAACACAGGATTTCAAAAGCTGCTGTGTAATATCCACTATTATACATACAACATGTCTTTATCCATTTAACCTTTTTCTTAGCATTGTGCAGATGAGTGGTTTCCAATGTCTTGCTGCTTTGTTTTTTGTTTGTGCGTTGTTTTTTGGTTTTGTTTTGTTCTAAAGATTCATTTATTTGACAAGCAGAAAGAGAGACTGAGAGCTTCTCCAGCTGTGGTTCACTCCGCAAAGAACCAAAACAGCTGGGGCTGGGCCAAAGTCAGGAAACTGCAACTCCATCTAGGTCTCCGTGGCAGGGGACCAGACGCTCGGATCCTGCTCCTCTGCCTTCCGCATGCACATTAGCAAGGAGCTGGGTTAGAAGTGGAACAGCTGGGGCAGACTAAGCTTCTGCCTGCGCTGCCTGCATCCCACATGGGTACCTGCATCTTATATGGGAACTGTTCAAGTCTGGACATCTCACTTCTGATCCAGCTCCCTGCTAATGTGGGAATCTGGGAAGGCAGCATAGAATAGCCCAAGTCCTTGGGCCCCTGAACCCACATGGGAGAACAGAAAGAAGCTCTTGGCTCTTTGGGAAGTGACCCGAGAGATGAAACATCTCTCTCTTTCTCTGTCTTTCCTTCATTTACTATACTTCTGCCTTTCCAATAAAAATAAATAAATCTTTTTTTTAAATGGAACTGTTAAGACATTGATACAGGATGCCCTCATATCAGTCTGCAGATTTCTCACAACTGCTGGTCCCTGCAACATCTTACTTTTTATTTATTTATTTTTTAATTTATTTATTTCTGGGCCTGGCACGGTAGCCTAGTGGCTAAAGTCCTTGACTTGCATGCATAAGGATGCCATGTGATCGGCCTGGTGGCGTGGCCTAGCGGCTAAAGTCCTCGCCTTGAACGCTCCGGGATCCCATATGGGCGCCGGTTCTAATCCCAGCAGCTCCACTTCCCATCCAGCTCCCTGCTTGTGGCCTGGGAAAGCAGTCGAGGACGGCCCAAAGCTTTGGGACCCTGCACCCGCGTGGGAGACCCGGAAGAGGTTCCTGGTTCCCGGCATCGGATCAGTGCACACCGGCCATTGCGACTCACTTGGGGTGTGAATCATCAGATGGAAGATCTTCCTTTCTGTCTCTCCTACTCTCTGTATATCTGACTTTGTAACAAAATAAATAAATCTTTAAGAAAAAAAGGATGCCATGTGAGTGCTGGTTCATATGCCAGCTGCTCTACTTCTTTTTAAAAAATCATTTATTTCTATTGGAAGGCAGATCTACAGAGAGAAGGAGAAACAGAGAGGAAGATCTTCCGTCCACTGGTTCACTCTCCAAGCAGCCGCAACGGCTGGAGCCTGAGCCAATCTGAAGCCAGGAGTCCGACCTTCTTCCAGGTTTCCTATGCAGGCACAGGGTCCCAAGGCTTAAGGCTGTCCTGCACTGCTTTCCCAGGCCACAGACAGCGAGCTGGATATGAAGAGGAGCAGCTGGCATAGGAACCAGCATTCACATGGGGTCTTTTTTTTTTTTTTTAAAGATTTATTTATTGATTTTTACAAAGTCAGATATACAGAGAGGAGGAGAGACAGACAGGAAGATCTTCCGTCTGATGATTCACTCCCCAAGTGAGCCGCAACAGCTGGTGCTGTGCCGATCTGAAGCTGGGAACCAGGAACCTCTTCCGGGTCTCCCACGCGGGTACAGGGTCCCAATGCTTTGGGCCTTCCTCAACTACTTTCCCAGGGCACAAGCAGGGAGCTGGATGGGATTAGAACCGGCGTCCATATGGGATCCCGGTGTGGTCAAGGCGAGGACTTTAGCCGCTAGGCCATGCTGCCGGGCCCCACATGGGGTCTTTTTTTTTTTTTTTTTTTTTTAAAGATTTTATTATTATTGGAAAGCCGGATATACAGAGAGGAGGAGCGACAGAGAGGAAGATCTTCCATCCGATGTTTCACTCCCCAAGTGAGCCGCAACGGGCCGATGCACGCCGATCCAAAGCCGGGAACCAGGAACCTCTTCCGGGTCTCCCACGAGGGTTCAGTGTCCCAAAGCTTTGGGCCGTCCTTGACTGCTTTCCCAGGCCACAAGCAGGGAGCTGGATGGGAAGTGGAGCTGCTGGGATTAGAACCGGAGCGTTCAAGGCGAGGACTTTAGCCGCTAGGCCACGCCGCCGGGCCCCCACATGGGGTCTTGACACATGCAAGGCAAGGACTTTAGCCACTAGGCTACTGTGCCTGGCCCAACATCTTGCTTTTTAAATAAAATATGTAGGAAACACATTTTCTGGCAGAAAACATTTGGCTTAGCAGTAAACCAATGGTTGGGCCCTACTCCACTTCTGATCCAGCTTCTTATTAATGCAGAGGAGGAAGGCCCAAGTGTTTGGGTTACTCAGAAGAAGCTCCAGGCTCCTGCCTTTGGCCAGGCCCAGCCCTGACTATCGTAGTAATTGGGAATATAAACCAGTAAACGAAAGAGCTTTCTCTGTGTCTCTCACTCGCTGTAACTTGACCTTTCAAATAAATAAAAAAAATGTTTTTAATATGTCTTTGTTCACAAATCTTTTTCATGTAAGGCCTATCTTGTGATTTTATCGTTGTATATGCTTACATGTAAAAACTCAGGTCCTCCTGGCGTGGTGCTCTTGCAGCTAAAGTCCTCACCTTGAACGCGCCCAGGATCCCATATGGGTGCTGGTTCTAATCCCTGTAGCTCCGTTACCCATCCAGCTCCCTGCTTGTGGCCTGGGAAAGCAGTTGAGGACGGCCCAAGGCTTTGGGACCCTGCACCCACATGAGAGACCTGGAAGAGTCTCTTGACTCCTGGCTTTGGATCGGCACAGCACCGGCCCGTTGCGGCTCACTTGGGGAGTGAATCATTGGACGGAAGATCTTCCTCTCTGTCTCCTACTCTCTGTATATCTGACTTTTCAATAAAAATAAAATAAATCTTAAAAACAAAAACAAAACTCTGGTCCAAATGCCAGCCTCAGCTAAAATATACTGGAGTCACAGAAACACATTTTTTTAAGCCTTTTTACTATTTTTTTTTTCACTTTTTAAAAGACTTATTTATCTTTATTGGAAAGGCAGATTTCACAGAGGGAAGAGAGAGAGCAATCTCTTCCATCCACTGGTTCACTGCCCAAGTGAGCACAACAGCCAGAGCTGAGCCAATCCAAAACTAGGAGCCAAGAGCCTCTTTTGGGTTTTCCACATGGAGACTTTAAGGCCTGCTTTCCCAGGTCACATGCTGGGAGCTGGATGGGAAATGGAATTGCTGGGACATGAACCAGTGCCCATATGGGATCCCAGCTTTTGCAAGGTGAGGATTTTAGTCACTGAGCCATCGTACCAGGCCCTTTTTCACTTTTTTTTTTTTTAAGTCTATAACAAGATGGCAAAAGTGTCCCAGGCACTTCTAGGTCTGTGATAGAAAGCTCCTTCATTCTTTGCTTCTGCCACCTGCCAGTCCTAGGACTTTGGCAGGTCTCTCTGCCTCTGCGAGCCTCAGTTGTTGCTCTACCTATTAAATGGACCTCACTGGAGCTGGGTGGGTCAGGCCAAGTACAGTGTGTCAATCCCCTAGCATACGTCCAGATGCTCGGTGTGTCCTGTCGGTGGGAATTACCCTCCTAGAAGTCAGGAACTGGGAAACAGCTTTGTAGGGAGGCAGGAAGGAGGTGGGTACTTGGCTCCTGGTTGGAGTAGCACCTGAGTTTTCTGGCTCATGAGAAAAGATTGGGTTTGGGGGCCTGAGGGAGGGAGTGTGGGAGGAGCCCCCATGCCCAGGGAACGGCTTAGGGCGCAGCAGCTGAGCTGCAGCTGGGCCTGTGGCCTGGGAGGTTGTGTTGCGGGTGCCTGCTCCTCACCCAGCTCCCCTATTCCAGCTCTGCAGCTGGGGCCTGCCTCCTTGCAGGTGGGCCATGGCTGGGCCGTGGCTGCTGCTTCTCCTGGCCCTTGGGTGTCCAGCTCTACCCACAGGTGAGCGCCCCTCTTTGCCTCTGCTTAAGCCTTTGCCTCCCTCTCTGGCCCTCTGGATGTGCATGCCATGCATGTAGGCTTAGAGTCCCCTGGGTGGGCGGGGCCTCACCAGAAGCACCCTTGGCTCTGTGTTCCATGCTCCACTTCCAGACCACGGGCTTCAGCCCCTCAGGCTATGGTCCTCAGCACTGGGAGTGAGAGCTGTCCTTCTTACAGTACAAGGAAAAAAGAGCAACCTGTCTGGGCAGCCAGGGCTGTGGTACATGGCATGAAGGGAAGGGACATGGACTGTGAGCTCCCGTCCTGTCCACCCTGTCCTTCCTGTCCCCAGAACTCTATTCCGGCAGGATTCAGGGGGCCTCAAGGCCTCTTCCAGCTCCCCTCATCAGTGGGCTCCCTTCCCATCTCCTGGTGTGAATTTGTGAGGGAATTTAAAGTTCTGTATTTACTTCAAAGACAGAGTGCCTACAACAACCAGGGCTGGATCAGGTTGAAGCCAGGAGCGACGAACTCCAGCTGGCTCTCCCACATGGGTGGCAGGGTCAATGAATGGAAGGTGGAATGTAGAAAAAAAAAATAGAAGAAGGCTAGGGGTATCAGGGCATAGTAGATTAAGCCTTTTCCTGTAGTGCCAGTGTCTCATATGGGTACTGTTTCATGCCCCAGCTGCTCCACTTCCTACCCAACTCCCTGCTTATGGCCTGAGAAAGCAGCAGAGGATGGCCCAAGTCCTTGGGACCCTACACCTATGTGGGAGACCTGGAAGAGGCTCCTGGCTCCTGACTTCGGAATCACCCGGCTCCAGCACTGGTGGCCATTTTGAGAGTGTAACTAGCAGATGAAAGATCTTTTTCTCTGTTTCTCCTCTCTCTGTAACTCTGACTTTCAAGTAAAAATAGAGGACGAATACATGAACAGAGAGGTGAATGACAGAATGGAGAAACGAAGGGTAAGGGTGGCGACAGATGTGTGGGTATGACAGGTGGCTGGAGTGTGATGGTAGAGAGATACAGGGAAAGATACAAACAGACAACCCTTGTCTGGAGGGAGATGGCTGGGCCGGTACAGCACCCATCATCCATCTGTGCTATCTCACAGGTGTGGGCCACGCGCCCTTCCCATCGCTGGCCCCGCCCATCACACTGCTGGTGGATGGGAAGCAGCAGACGCTGGTGGTCTGCCTGGTCCTGGATGCCGCACCCCCCGACATCACCAGCCCCATCTGGTTCTCAGCGGGCAATGGCAGTGCCCTGGATGCCTTCACCTACGGCCCGTCCCTCGCCACAGATGGCACCTGGACTAGTGTGGCCCAGCTTTCCCTAGCCTCAGAGGAGCTGGCAGCCTGGGAACCCTTGGTTTGCCACACGGGGCCTGGGGCTGGGGGCCACAGCCGGAGCACACCACCCCTACAGCTGTCAGGTAGGCCTGGGAAGGGATGGGGTTCTCATGGGTGCTCCCTATCCCTTTCCACCTAGGGCGCAGTGGGAGAAGTGAAAGGCCACCCAGCCATGAAGGACGTTCAAGTGCATACCATCTGGGTCAAGGCAATGCTTGGGCCCAGGGCAGAACAGCTTCAGCCTCAAAAATATCAAATTCAACACCAGGTCTTGTGGCATGCCTCCTCCTTCCTAGGGCTTACACACATCACCCTGTATCTATAACACCCTACGAAGACCAAATAACAACTCAATAATAACATGCTATGACTCCCTAAGGGTTTATCCTCTGCCAGGCCCTATGTGACACTTCTAGTTATTGCGTTATGGAACAGCTACTGAGATATTCAGTCATGTGTCCAAAGTTGGCCAGTGTTATCAGGACCAGATGGTGTACTTCCTCTTTCTGGGTCCCCCTCCATCTTCCCATCTTCTCAAGTAACATTCTTGGTGACCGAATGTCCTGCCCTCCAATGAGTGTCCTTGCAGGGAAGTACTGGGAGGACACAGCCTTGACCCCTCCCACTCCAAATGGGGGCTTCAGATCAGGGCACAGCAGAGAGAGTGAGGGACTCTGGACCCCCTCAGAGGACCTAGAGGAAGCAAGCTCATTTGTTATCTGCTGGCTCATTTGTCATCCTGGTAGCACTTCCCAGGGTCCCAGAGGTTGGGGGAAGCACTGGGACTTGGGGGTTTGGGATGCAGCAGGCAGGCCTTGTCTACCGCAAAGACTTATTAGTCCCTTCTTGGCTGGCAGGTGAAACTGCCCGGACCAGGAGCTGCCTTCAGGAGCCTGTTAGAGGTAAGTACTCCAAGGAGGGGGGCTGGGCTGGGAAGAAAGGCTGGGGACGGGAACTGGGGCCCAGAGTGGAGGACACTCAGGTGTGACCCAGAGAAGGCTGCCTGGCCAGGCTGTGACACCATGTGCCACGCCCACCCTCATAAGATGAGGCTGATTCTCTGACCAATGCACAGGTGGCAGCTAACACTGGGGTCCTTGTGCTGCTCCTTGGGGAACCCCTGGCTGGTGGTCTGCATATCTGAGAGACTGAAAGGAGGGGTCGGGGTGGAAAGAGTACTCCACGGAGTCAGCCACGGAATCAGCTGTGGTCCACCACTTACCACTCCCACCCCCTTATGCCCTGTTCCTGGGAGAGCCTTCTGGGCTCCTGAGACACTCAATTTGTTCTCCTCAGGGACGACGGCACAGGCCTTGTGGCTGGGGGCGCTGCGCCTGCTGCTCTTCAAACTGCTGCTGCTGGATACACTCTTAACATACGGCCGCTGGGCACCCCACTAGCCCCCCAATCACTCCTCCTGCAGGTGCCACCCGGGCACCCAGTCCCAGGATGCCAGCTGGAGTCACCCAGGGCTGCAGGAGGGCACGCTCCCAGCCAACACAGCCTGGGCCTGACGCTTGAGATCTGCCCGTGTGGTCCCTCCCCAAAGCCTCCACCCTCAAATTCACAGTCTCTTCCATCACCCCAATGCTCCTTCCAGGATGTTGATGTACTCCAGACCCTGGGGCATCTCACAGGCAGATACCTGAGCCTGAATAAATAAGAACTTAAGTGACTGCAAGACAATGAGGAACATTTAAACTCATTTCTGTCTTGGAAAGAAGAAATTGGGCAGATTTCAACAAAGCAGAAATCTGGAAAGGCTCCCTGGAGGAAGAGCTATTGCCAGAGTGAGGGACTGGGAGGTGCAACCTTGGGCTGGGGGTTAGGGGAATGCTGTCCCACCTCCCTCCTTTCCCCTGCCTGCACAGCCTGGCACTCACTGGGCAAGGCCCAAGGTCTGGGAGAAGACAGGGCAGGGAGCCCAGGTACCTGGAGGAAGGGCACCGGGCCTAGGGAGAAGTCTTGTAGAGACTCGACATAAGTGAACGGGGCCAGCACTCCCAGGGGGAAACAGGATCGTGTCCAATGCTAAGAGCACCAGTGATACATTCCAGACTTCCATGGTATTAATTAAGGCTCATTATTCATTGTACAACTATTCACTGAGCATCAGCGACGTGCCAAGTAGTAAAGAGCTCTGGTGTTTGGTGTTCCATCTGGGTTCCTGATGGAACGGGGGCTTACACACATGCGGACAGGAGCCCGGGATACCAGCAATTTGCCCAGTGCCAACAGAAGTTCAGTTTTGCCCAAGGGGTCTTCTCAAGCCATCGCCTCAAGAAGGCTCGGGGTCCTCTGCTGTGGGTACAGGTGTCCCCTTGATTCCACAGGAACACACTGAGCCAGTGGGACCACTTAGCTGTCTTTCCTCCAGGGGCTGGGTATCCTCGCCTCAACCTCTGCAATGGCTCAGCTTGTGGCCCCACAAAGACTGTGTCCTCAACTACTTATCTTTTCTTCAGCCTGGGGGGCAATCCTCCGGCCTCTCTTTCTTTTGGAGGGGGTGGATTCCCACACTTCAGGCACACTCACTGCTTCCACGGCTCTCCATCTGGCCCCAGTATCCCTCACCCCGTCCTGCCCATGCTTCTCAATCTTCACTGTGACTGGCGTGATGTTTCCCAGGAGGACCCTGGGCCTAGGCACACTGAGGGCTATGACCTTGGAGCTTCCTTAGTTCTGTGGGACCTAGAGGACACCTCAAGGACGGGGAGGGATCTCAGGGAGTGGTGCACTGCATCTGTGCGCTCCCACACACCACAGTCCCTGCCGAGCCACACTACCTTGCTACCCCATGCTGTCCGGAGGAGGCACCTGGGGTCAGAAAATGATGAGCCAAAGACCTGTGTCTTCATAAAGGCACACAAACACCACCTAACAGGGCTTTATGGCCTAAAACGTAATTTCCAGTGGGCCTCCGGAGGCGGGCTCTGAGTGGGGCGCAGGGTCCTTCGATCTGGTCCAGGCGTCTGCGGCAAGGCGGGTACCCGGGGCAGGAGGGTGCCGGCATGTTCCTCGGAGTCCACACTCGGATGTCAGGCGCCTGCATGCTGCCTTCTCCGCTGAACCAGACTGGGAGCAGTTCCACCAGCCTCGGAACCTTCTGGCCCTGGCTGGGGAAGTTAGGGAGCTGGAGGGGCTCTTTCAGTGGAAGCCGGATGAGGAACCTGGACCCCAAGCCTGGCCCACCCGTGACCGGGCAGCCCTGGAAGAGGAACTCAGTGACGTCCTCATCTATCTGGTGGCCCTGGCAGCCCGCTGCAGCATGGATCTGCCCCGCACAGTGCTCTCCAAAATGGGCACCAACCGGCGACACTATCCAGTCCACCTGTCCCACGGCTCTGCCTGGAAGTATACAGACTTGGGCCAAGAGGCCCCCTCTGAAGACCAGGCCCTGGCCTAGTAACATGGGCTGGGACGGTCCACATTAGGCCTGGCCATGGAGCTCGAGCTTCTAGACCTTTCCTCCCAGAACCTTGCTCTGAGAGCTACTGTCCACAAGCTTTCCGGCAGGTGGCTTCTTGGTGTTCTCTCTCCCAATAAAAGTACTGGGTAACAACAACAACAACTACAACCACCACCACTGCAATTTGCAGGCAAACTCAAGAAGCAGCCTTGGTCTGTGTGTCTGTGTAAAGTAGACCAGAGACCCAGAGTCCCTCTTTTCATTTATTTATTTGAAAGACAGAGTTACAGAGAGAAGGGTAGAGAGAGCTATCGTCCATCTGCTGGTTCACTCTCTAAATGAACGCAACAGCAAGGGCTGTAATGATCCGAAGCCAGAAGCCAGGATTTTCTTCTGGGTCTTTCACGAGGATGCAGGATTCCAAGGCCTCAGGCCATCCTCCACTGTTTTCCCAGGCCACAAGCAGGGAACCGGATGGAGAATGGAGCAGCCAGGACCTGTGTTGGTGCTCATGTGGGATGCTGGTGCCACAAGGTGGAGGATTAGCCTGCAGAGCCACAGAGCCAGCCCAACAGTAGATGGGAGTTTCATTGAGTGCTGTTGTTGGGCACGGAGGGGGGACACAACTGCTCTTAGCTTCACTCTTGCTTTATTGAGGCCCAAGTACCACAGAAATAGATCTGAGGGCAGTTAGAAGGGACTGCATACTAAAAGGCAAAAGAGTGCCTGAACATTTCACAATCTGCCCCAATTAGCTTTCATTTAACTTTTCTAACCTTCCTGAACAGGAAAAGCTGCCACAGCAACCAGGAAGTTCGCTGTAATCACAAATGGAAACTCAAAGGGGACAGCAGTGGGAGTGGGGTTTGAGCTGAAGTCCCTGCTTAGGACAACCACAGCCTAGGTCCCAGTCCCCCACCCCGCAACTAGGCTTCCAGCCTGGGAGGCAGCAGAAAGACCAAGACGGAATTACTCCCAGCTTAGGCCTGGCCT
This sequence comes from Ochotona princeps, assembly GCF_030435755.1. NCBI lineage: Eukaryota > Metazoa > Chordata > Mammalia > Lagomorpha > Ochotonidae > Ochotona > Ochotona princeps. The sequence goes on along the minus strand of NC_080832.1, from coordinate 105,446,857 downwards.
GTTGTAGGCATCTACTGTTGCCCTTCCTCTTTCAAAAAAGAAAAATAGAAACTGAGAGAGGAAATAGTTTGTTTCAGTTCTCCCTCAGACAAACGCAGGGCCCCCGGGCCCCCGGAGACACCAGGCGCTTGAAGGCTGGGGGATGGAGTCGTCCAGCTGTCAACCCCAGGGGTCTTACGGGAGTGACAACATCTATTAAATATAAAAACAGGTGCTCCATCAGGGTTGGCGGCCTGACGACCCCAGGAGGGAAGTGACGTCCGAGGAGGTGGAGAAAGCCGCGGGGATGGCAGTCCACGCCTACGCCAGGACCAGCGTGTCAAGCCCTGGTTCTCTCCCGGTCCTCCCAGCACCGCGGTGTGAGAAGATGCTGCTATAGGTCGCGGAGGCCACCCTCCACTGCCTTATTGGCCGAGCTCGAAAAAAAACCGCTGTGCTGGCATTCGCTAGTGGCCGAGGCGCGAGGACACCCATTGGCTGCGTGGACCGCGGGCCCGGTCCGCCAGGAGGCCGGGGGCTCGCTGTTGCCGTGGTTACGCGGAGGCACGTGGGCAGCGGTCCCGGAAGCAGCTCGCGGGAAGCGCTGCTGGCGCGCGCGCGCCGCTGGAGGAAGGGCCCGGCGGTCCGCTGCGGGTCGGGTCCGGCCGGACCATGGAGTCGCTGCCTGAACCCGCCGCAGCCCGCTGGCTTCTGCCTCTGCCCTTGCTCTTGCTGCTGCTGCTGCTGCTGCCGCCGAGCCCAGAGCTGAGGCCGAGCCACGCCAGGGCCGAGGAGTCCGACTGGGTCCGCCTGCCCAGCAAATGCGAAGGTGAGGGGGCGGGGCCCGCGGGGCGTTTCCTGCCCGGAGGGGTGGGCGCGAGGGGCGGGGTCGCGGGATGGAATGTTCCCGGGACTCGGGGTTCGTAGAACCTTCCTCCGTGCTCGTAACTTGGCCCCTGTGCTGGGCGCCGGCGGTGCGGGGTGGCCAGAGGGAACGCGGGAGAGCAGAGGCCGTGTGGTGGAGGTTGGGGGCCCTCATCTAGGCAGGGGGTGACAGGTGTGGGAGAGAGGGGAGGCAGGTGCAGAAAGAGGGGCCTCGCGCGGAGGAAACCGCAGAGACCCAGGCCTGCAAGGCCCAGAAACGGAAGACAGATTGGGGAACCGAAAGTGTCCCTAGGACTGGCGTGGGGGAGGGAGGTGAGGAGGGTCTGGGATGCCCCCTCCCCCGCGTGCCCAACCTGCACCTGCAGCCTCCTCCGTGAAGTTGCCGCCCCTTCCCCCAACAGCTGCTTCACGGTGGGACTTTTGCCCAAGTATTTATTCACCCCATATCCGGTAAGAGCCACCGTAAAATGTGTTTATCGTGAGAGTGATCAGATGGTCAATAGGAAGCCAACGTGTGAGGCTTCAGGGACCGCGTTAGGATAAGTGTGTTGGGGCGGAGGGTGGCAAGGCTTAGGGCCTGAGGAAGATTTTAGGGATATAGGGAAGAGAGAGTCCGCTCCCCTCTCCTTCTTCCCCTCAACTCCACAGACACCAGGGGCTTCTGGGGAAGAAAAGGGGGCTTCTTAGTGTCTGGCGCTGTGAGGGGGCCTACCTTGGTTCCTTTCCTGCTTTCTCAGCTTTCTTCTCAGAGGCCTAAAGTTACCCCTCCCCCAAGAAGTTGGCTCCCCTGGAATTCAGAGCCAACAAATCCCTCGGTGCTGAAATGTGGGGGACAGACCTGGGACACCTAATCCTTCCATTTGAGAGATTAAAGAGGCTGCAGAGTTAAGCTGCCCTGCTGGCAGGGACCCCTTAGGGCTTCCCGCCTGCCTCTGAACTGGCAGCAGAAGGGAAAGTAGGCTGCTTTGCTTTCTCCCTTCCTCCAGTTCTCGCTGGCCCTCTGAGGGTTTCGCTTCCTCTTCACCAGGTTTTCTCTTTTTTTCTGATTTCCAAAGAGCCCCTGCTGTTTTGTGCTTGAGCATCCCTGGCCTCAGAAGCTCTCTTTGGTTTTCCTGCAGGCGGCCTTCCCAGACTTCATAGCACAGAGGAGATAGTGGGATCTTAGGAATTGTTCTATCACAAGCTGGCTTAACCAGCTCTGGCCTCTCCTAACGTTGTGTTTGCTATTGTTACAACTTGTCAAAATGCAGAGTCTGTTCCCTGAGTCTGGAGCCTGAGCTAGGTAGGCCTCTGCACCCAGAAAGGAGAACCTGCCCAGGGAAAGAGTGGGTAGGCAGAGGTGAGGCCTGGTGTCTGTGAGTCTCCTCCTAGTCTGATTCTGGGTAGGATCCCAGGGTGGAAGGTTCTGACTAATGTGCCTAAGAGGAAATGCTCTAAACGCCCACCTTCCCCGCGGCTGGAGTACTGTTCCATGGTGAGAGTGCGGGAGGCAGAGGGAGCCAGAAAAATGGTGTTTGTGTAGTATGGCAGAGGTGAGGGAGCCCGGGTGACCCTGGCCAGAGTGCAGGGCAGTGAGATAGCCTCAGTGTGTGTCCATTGCGTGCTCCGAGAGTGTGTGGGTGTGTTTCACAACAGTGTGTATGTTGTAGCATTTCACCAAGCAAGCCCCTAAGACACGTTTTCTTTTATTGCTGTTGTTTTGCGGTAAATGAGTGTTTGACCAAACTCTGTTGGCAGCAGTGCTGACGACAGCAGGTCAGAGTCTGTTCAGCCACGAACAATCTCTGTCCACAGTATTTACCCAGCACCCACCACATACAAGGGCTATCAGGAAGTTCATGGGGGTGGAGGCTTTGCAGCACTGCTTGGGTCACCAGCATTCCGTATTGGAGTGACCAGAATTCAGTCCCATCTACTCTGCTTCCAATCTACCTTCCTACTAATGTGCACTCCAGGAAGCAGCTCAAGTACTTGGGTCCCCCCACTCATGTGAGAGAATCAGATGGAGTTCCTTTTGTATCCCAGCCTCATCCTGGTCCAGCAGGCAACAGATATGAACCAGCAAATGGAAGAGTAATAACTTGTGTCATGTTATTCTGTCTTTCCAATAAAGGAACTTTCCAGTGTCTAGCACAGTAGCCTAGTGTCAAGTCCTTGCCTTGCATGCACCGGGATCCCCTATGGGTGCCAGTTCATATCCTGGCTGTTCTACTTCCCTTTCAGCTCCCTGCTTGTAACCTGGGAAAGCAGTCAAGGATGGCTCAATGCCTAGGGACCCTGCACCCGTGTGGGAGACCCGGAAGAAGTTCTTGGCGCATGGCTTCAAATCAGCTCAGCTCTGGCTGTTGCAGCCTCTTGGGGAGTGAACCAGAGGATCTTTGTCTCTCCTTCGCTCCGTAAATCTGCCTCTACAATTAAAACAAATAAATCCTTTAAAATAAATAAACTTTTTAAAAAGGTTTTTGGGAGTGCATACTCTGAAAAAAAAATTTGGATTTCAAAATTTGTGCACCAAAATGAGCTTATCTTGTAATTCCTTTTTACTACTTACTTTTTCAAAAAGATTTATTTTTGTTGGAAACATTTAGACAGAGATAACAGAGAGAAAGGTATGTTTGCTAGTTCACTCCTCAAGTTGCCATAACTGCCAGAACTAAGCTAATCTGAAACCAGGAGCTTCTTCCAGCCTTCATGCAGGTTCAGGGTCCCAAGGCTTTAAGCCATCCTCAACTGCTTTCCCAGGCCACAAACAGGGAGCTGGATGCAAAGTAGAACAGCAGGGACATGAACTGGCACCCACATAGGATCCAGGTGCGTACAAGGTGAGGATTTGACCATTTGGTCATTGCGGTGGGTTCATTATTGGTTAGTTTTAAAAAAAATTACAGGTCTGGCACAGTAGCGTAGTGGCTAAAGTCCTCGCCTTGAACATGCTGGGATCCCATGTGGGCGCTGGTTCTAATCCTGGCAGCTCCACTTCCCATACAGTTCCCTGCTTGTGGCCTGGGAAAGCGGTGGAGAATGGGACCCTGCACCCTCATGGGAGATCCGGAAGAAGCTCCTGGCTCCTGGCGTCAGAGTGACTTAGCTCCAGCCTTTGTGGCCACTTGAGGAGTGAGTCGTCGGACGGAAAATCTTCTCTCTCTGTATATCTGCCTTTCCAATAAAAATAAATAAATCTTTAAAAAATTAAAAAAAAATTTACTATTTAGGGTTGACATAGTGGATGAAGCAGTTGCCTGTGATGCCAGCATCTCATATGGGCACCAATTCGTGTCCTGGCTGCTCCATTTCCAATCCACCTCTTTGCTAAAAGCCTGGGAAAAGGCAGCAAAAGGTTTCCAGGTATTTGGTCCCTGCTATCCATGTGGGAAACCCAGATGAAGCTATTGGCTTTGACCTGGCCCATCCCTGGTCATTGTGGCCATCTGGGGTATATACCTACTGGTAGAAGAATCCCTACCCATCCTGCCACCTGTACCTTCAGCTCTCTGACTTGGCAAATAAATACACAAAACTTTTTGTTTTATTCTGATATCCCACAAATATACTAAACCTTTTCCCCACAAAAAAGATGCTATTAGAGAGTTGGGCAGAAAGAACTCCTACCTATGGAACTCCCCAAGGATCTCAAGCTGGGTGTCCCACATGGGTGGCAAGGACTCAAGTACTTGAGCTGTCACCTGCTGCCTCCCAGGGGCTGCATGGGTGGCAAACTAGGGTAAGCTGGTAGGAATCCAATTCAGGTTGTCTGTAGCTGTCTGGGTGCTTCGCCTGTGCCACTTTGTGAAGTACCCAGGTAATCTTGGATTGGAGAATCAGTCCAAGTCCAGTGTGTGCTGCCATTCTGAGGGCTCTTGCTCAGGTCAGGAAGACTAGAAATAGGTGAAGGACTTTGGGAGGTGAGGCTCCTGCAGAGGCGCTCATGCCCTCCCAAGCCAGCTGCCAGCCAGAGCAGACCTTGGAGAGAGCTGTGATGGTGCTTGTGCCAGATGTGCCACCTGCAGGAGAGACCTGATTAAGTTCTTACACCCTAACTTTGAGCCCAGTCCAGTACTGGCCATTGTGAGCTTCTGGGCACTGAACACAAGAGTGTGAGTTTGTTCTGTCTCTCTGCCACTCAGAATACAGCAGGGGAAATTAACCCAGGACACTATCCTGTGGGGGTGTTTTTTACTTGTAATGTTTCTTTATTTGATAAGAGTTAAAGAGAGAGCAAGAGCTTCCATCTACTGGTTCATTCGCAAAAATGACTGGGCCAGGCAGAAATAAGGAACATGGAACTGGGTCTCCCATGTGGGTAGCAGTGTTCCAAGTGCTTGGGCATCTTCCAACTTTTTCCCAGGTACGTTGGCAGCCAGAAACTGGATTGGAAACAGCAGCCAGAACTTCAGCTGGTACTCTCTTGGGATGCCTGTGTTGCAGGCAGTGGCTTAACATGCTGTACCACAGTGCCAGCCCTGGGAGGAGGCTTTTAATGCGAGGTTGGGAGAGGGGACAGACACCTCTGGAAGTGTTAGCCACTTTCCTAGGGCTGCGGGCACTTCATTTTTGCTGTGGAAGTTGTGTGTTTGCCACTCTGTCTGCATCTGGAAGAACAAGCCCTTGTTTCATTTATGTTTCCCCAGGCAGTGTTCCTGGCCCAAGAGTTGCCTCAGAGCTAAGGAAGGGAAGAGGAAAAGAAAGGATGAGTGTGTGGGAACAGTAGAGCCAGGTCTCTGGAGCAGGTACAGCAGACCAAGTTGGTAGGGATAGTGAGCAGGGGTTGGAACACACTTGAAATTAAGTGACAATGGGGGCCCGGCGGCGTGACCTAGCGGCTAAAGTCCTCGCCTTGAAAGCCCCGGGATCCCATATGGGCACCCGTTCTAGTCCCAGCAGCTCCACTTCCCATCCAGCTCCCTGCTTGTGGCCTGGGAAAGCAGTTGAGGACGGCCCAATGCATTGGGACACTGCACCCTCGTGGGAGACCTGGAAGAGGTTCCTGGTTCCCGGCTTTGGATCGGCGTGCATCGGCCCGTTGCGGCTCACTTGGGGAGTGAATCATCGGACAGAAGATCTTCCTCTGTCTCTCCTCCTCTGTGTATATCCAGCTGTAATAAAATGAATAAATCTTAAAAAAAAAAATAAATAAATTAAGTGACAAAACAACCATATAAGACACGTCAGGACAGTGAGGGAAATTTAGATATGGCCTATTGGATGCTGGTGGGGTTATTGTTTAATTCTCCAGTGTGGAATTCTGGTTATGAGAAAGTCCATGTTCTCAGGTAATGACATGTTTAGGGGTGGAAGGTTAGAGTTACAACTTACTTTCAAAATAATGTAGCAAAAACAATATACATTTTTGAAACCTGCTACTATGTATTTAGCATTGTGTGATACATATTGGAGAAAGATTATAGAAAATCATTGACAATTGTTGAAGTTATATAGTTGTTTTTCTTTGTACTCTTTCAGCTTTTCTGAATGTGTGAAATGTTTTTAAGTTCTTTTTTTTATTTGAAAGGCAGAGAGCTAGAGAGATCTTCCAGCTCTTGGTTCGTTGCTTAGATGCCTGTCACAAGGCTGGGCCAAGCTGAAGCCAGGAGCTTTCTCCAGGTCTTCTATGTCTGGGTCTCTCATGTGGGTGGCAGGGTCCAAGGACTTAAGCCGTCCTCCACTGCTTTCCCAAGCCATCAACAGGAAGCTGGGTCAGAAGTGGAGCAGCAGGATTAAAATGGCACCCATGTGGGATGCTAACGCTGCAAGTGGAAGATTAGTCTGCTGCATCATGGCACTGTTCCCACATCTCACATGAGATTCTTAGAAGTAAAATGAGGAGGTGAGCAGCCAAAAGGAAATCTGTGGAATGAGGCCAGAGTTGGAGGTGGGGCCTGGGGCCCTGGAGCCAGTTTCCTGTAATGAATGGCTTTTGTTGATCTGGTACGCAGCCCCTCCCTGCCCTTGAGTCCCACCTGAGAGGGTGTCCGCTTCTGGGTGGGCTTGCATGCACCCAGCAGGCTCTGCTGGTCTCCCTCCTCCAGTGTGTAAATACGTCGCTGTGGAGCTGAAGTCAGCCTTTGAGGAGACCGGCAAGACCAAGGAGGTCATTGACACTGGCTACGGCATCCTGGACCGCAAGGCTTCCGGCGTCAAGTACACCAAGTCGTAAGTGAACAGGTCCCCCAGAGGCTCGGGCAGTGTGGAATGCCCACCTCCCAGCCAGCCAGACAGGCTCACCACATGGAGTTGCCTGTGCCAAGACCCACGACCCACATTTGCCCTGATTTATCCTCTCCTTCTGCCCACTACTGTTGCGTGATCTCTGTGAATCCTGAATCCTGCATCCTGCGGGGCCCATCACCGCCCTCCCCAGGTTCAGGGAGGCAGTGGGCTGGGGCTGTTCTGTGAAGTAGCGGTAACAACCTTACCAGCTTCTCCTTTACTTGGGCATACCTATTAAAAAAGAAAGGCAAAAGAACTTTTGTCCTTCCAAAATGAAATTCTCTTTGACCATCAAAATTTAACACATTTTACTTTATTAAAAAAGAAAAACAACAAAAAACCTCTTAGTACTGAATCATTTAGCTTTATAAACAGTCTTTCCCTTAGAGTTATCACAATGTTGTTTCTCTGGTCTGTGTTCCAGCATTTCAGAGCCCCCAGACCAGATGACCTATCCTCCTGCCAGCTCTGACTCCCCGCTGGTGAGCTGTGCACTTGTTGGGCGGCAGGGCTGGAGGGACCACTGCTAAATCCCCACGCCACCCCGCACCCCACGCCAGGCTGGGAGAAGGGCGCTCAGTTCCTCTGGTGCTGCTGTCTCGGCAGGGACTTACGGTTAATCGAAGTCACGGAGACCATTTGCAAGAGGCTCCTGGACTATAGCCTGCACAAGGAGAGGAGTGGCAGCAACCGGTTTGCCAAGGTTGGGTTTGTGCTTGCCCCTCAGCCCCTCCGGGCCAGCTTGCATGGATGTGTGTGTGTGTGTGTGTGTGTGTGTGTGTGTGTACGCACTGCTTATGAATGTGATGCAGGAGATTGTGCTCCGCAAGCCACCCTCCTTGCTTCCCATTCTTGGTTGGCCACTGGTACCACGTGGCCCAGCTTTTCCAGGGCGCTTGGCAGGTTTTGGACAGTGGAGGTGGGGAGGTCTGGCCCTGCCCATTAGGCTCCCACCTCTGTTCAGGAATCCCTGGCAGAAATGCTCCCAGCTCCCTGTGGGAACCTAAGATACTAGAGCCCAGAGAAGTGTGCCAGGTGCAGACTATGCAGAACAGGGAGCTGTAGGGTGGATGTCAGGAAGCTATGACTGTCCCCCGGTATCGCCACTTCCATGTCTGCTCTGCCCCTCCCAGAGCCGGAGCAGGAAGCCTGTGTGCCTGCTCTCCCTGGAAAGCGAGCTGCTGATGGCCAGTCCCATCTTTCCTTGTCTTTACGTAATGTCTTCATTGTCCAGTGCCTGGGAAAATAGTTGCCGCCCACATTTTTCCGCCCAAGTTCCCTCCAAGCACAGGAGACTGGTTGCAAACGTAAGGATATTATCTGAGGCAACACAAGTCCTAGATTCATCTTTAAAGTCTGTGAGTTTGTACACTCTGGTGATAAGTCCATGTCCACTGTGATGAGAAGTATGTGAAATTGTTTTCCATAGCATGACACTGACAAGCAATCTGACTCTGCATCCAGAGGGCCTTGGGTGGACGGGAGTCCGGCCTTGGGTGGGCTGCAAACGCAGTGGTCAGGCAGGGGCAGCTGCTCTTCATGAACCACACTGAACCTGTCTCCATGGTTGGGTTGCATCAGAAAGTGGTGAGGGCAAGGTGCCAGACGGCGGGAGTGGTGCACTCCTGCTTCCCCTCCATGGGAACAGGGCTGCCAGTGGATGTGTCTTCACATCTGTGTGGATCCTCTCTGGATAGAGAGGGATGCAGAGGGTGTTGTCTCTGGGATGGGACACAGCTAGCTGGCAGCAATTGTTTTTATATACTCCAGTGGCCTTCCTGCCTAGGAGGTGCGCTTTCCTACCAAGACCAACACAAGTCAAGGAGGGTTGGAGAGGAGGGTTGGGCCTGGCTAGAGGGGCATGAGCGTCCAGACGCAGTGAAGGGAAGGAGCCAGGACCAACTTATGTCCTGGGTGTACCATGGGGCCTGCGGGCAGCAGCAAGCAGTCCTTGTGAAGGGGTGAGGTGTGGGGCAGGCACGTCAGGGTGTGCATGTGTGCAGGGGTGGCGTGACACTGGCCCCTGAGCAAAGGGACAGGAGCCCTTGAGGGGCTTGACCTCTCAGAGCCAGGTCTGCTGATAACCCTGGGCAAGGCGGGGAGGGCAGGGCTTAGAGGAGGTGGTCCCACGTGCTAAGTCTGCTTACCTCTTTCAGGGCATGTCCGAGACCTTTGAGACACTGCACAACCTAGTGCATAAAGGGGTCAAGGTGGTGATGGACATCCCCTATGAGCTGTGGAACGAGACCTCTGCAGAGGTGGCCGACCTCAAGAAGCAGGTACAGCCCCTTTAGCCCTCAGGGGCCACTGTGTGGTGCACAGAGGGGCTGGGTGGGGCTGGGTCTGCATCGAAAGAGGCCCCCCTCCCCCTGAGAATGGAGGACCCTCAGCCAAACCCTTGGCACCTTTCTGGCTTCTGGTTCCAGCAGCAAGTGCCGCCACCTGCGTGTCAGGCAGTGGGGGGCTGGGCTCCGCCGAGCTGATGAAGTGCTGTACTTCACAGTGTGATGTACTGGTGGAGGAGTTCGAGGAGGTGATCGAGGACTGGTACAGGAACCACCAGGAGGAGGACCTGACTGAATTCCTCTGCGCTAACCACGTGCTCAAGGGCAAGGACACCAGTGAGTGGGGAGACGGAGGCAGGGCAGGTGGGCTGCCGGGATTTAGCCTGTGCTCTGCACCTCTCTATCTCCGGGGACGAAGAAAGCTGCACCGACCCCAAGACACAACAAACACAAGTCAGTTGCCCCCAATGGGAGCAGGCAGCTAGAGGCTCCCCAGCAGGCACTGCCCCTGCCCCCCAGCACCCCAGACCCATGCATCTGAGCTAAGGGTGTGGCCTGTCCCTTAGGTTGCCTGGCAGAGCAGTGGTCTGGAAAGAAGGGAGATACGGCTGCCCTGGGAGGGAAGAAGACCAAGAAGAAGACCAGCAAGGCCAAGGCCACGGGCAGTAGGAGCAGCAGCAGCAAGCAGAGGAAAGAGCTGGGAAGCCTCGAGGGAGACCCCAGCCCTGAGGAGGAAGAGGGCATTCAGAAGGCATCCCCCCTTCCACACAGTCCCCCGGATGAGCTCTGAGCCCAGCACGGCAGCCCCTGTTCCAAGATCCGGGCCTTGACACTGGGACAGCCTGGGGTGTGGCTGTGGCTGGCAGGCAGACGGAGATGGCCCAGCTTCAGGCAGCGCCTGCTGAGCACAGACATGAATCCTGGCAAGAACCCGTAACAGTGGTCAACTGGGCCCACCTTCTCCCCGGCACCCAGCCTCTCCTTATGTAGGCTTTGGGCAGGTGGTGCGCTCTCAGGACCGTGAGGACTGTGCCCTTAGGAGCAGAATGTCTGCCGGTTGCCAGGACTACAGCCCCCCAGAGTTCGCGAGCAAGGCATGTCCCTCTGTCCTTCTCCCGCTCCCCGCTACCTCCCCAGAAGGAAGCAAAGTTGCAACAGCCCAACCCACTCCGCCCACCCCGCCTCTGGATGCCTTGCGTTCTGCCTGGCCTGCTTCCTGAGGCTCAGAGTAAAAACCTTTTGGCCTTTAGCTTGCGGTGTCTGAGTCCTCTTCAGCCCTCAGGTTTGTGAGACCCCTGTAGCTCTGCCATCCCCTACCCTCCCAGCCCGGGCAGGGGGATGGGAGTGAGGGGGCCAGGGTGGCCAGGCAGACGTTGAACCTGCCAGCTGAAGACAGCAAGTGCAGGTGAGGTGTGGGCACAGGTGAGACCCAGTGCCCTAGGGTGACGTTCAGGGGGCAGCTCTGGCATCTGTCCTCATTCTGCTTCGGCTCCCCATGCAGCTGCCTGCTCACACTGCTCGCTGGTGTCCTGGGTACCCGGCTGATCTCCCCATTCCCTCTCCACACTCCCCCAAGACCTTTCTCTCAATTGTGCAAAATGTTTACTGGTTACCTGACCGACCCCAGCCCTGTCCTCCCACTGGCCCTGCCTGTTGGTCTTTTTTTGTTTTGTTTTTTCAAGATTTATTTTTACTGCAAAGTCAGATATACAGAGAAGAGGAGGCAGAGAGGAAGATCTTCCATCCAATGTTTCACTCCCCAAGTGAGCCGCAACGGCCAGTGCTGTGCCGATCCAAAGCCAGGAGCCAGGAACTTCCTCCAGGTCTTCCACACAGGTGCAGGGTCCCAAGGCTTTGGGCCATCCCTGACTTGTTTCCCAGGCCACAAGCAGGGAGCTGGATGGGAAGTGGGGCTGCCGGGACTAGAACCAGCACCTATATGGGATCCCTGCGCGTCTAAGGCAAGGACCTCAGCCGCTAGGCCACCGCGCCAGGCCCTGCCTGTTGGTCTTGAACCTTGTTCCCTGATGACTGCACTTGATCTCTTTGTTCCTGCTGGCTGTTGCGTCAGGGAAAGAATACACACACACACACACGTATGTCTCAGAATGTACGTCTCAGAATGAGAGCTGATCACACTGTGTTCCTCCCAAGAGGAGCGGGAAGGTTGCCTCAGCCCCTGCCAGGCTGTCCTGAGGGAGGGGTCAGGCTAGCAGGTGTGGACTCTCACAGCGCTGTCACTGCAGAGCACACGTGGGTGCTGTGGGAACCAGGCTCCAGGGATGTGGCTGAGGGCATGCCAGTGAGTGGTGTAGCTCAGCTTTCCAGATGCCAAGTCCCCTATCCTGTAGCTGCCCTGTTCACCCTCAGCTGCCAGGACTCCTCCCCCAACACTTGCCTCCAGCCCCACCATTCTTATTGAACCAGTTGGACTTATTGGCCTTAAGCTGCACCACAACTGCCACGATGTTTAGAAGGAAGCTAGGAAGCAGCAGCAGCCACTCGGAAGGGGTGGCAGGGAACTCCCTGCCAGAGCCAGGTTCTCACCTGGGCTCCTGGCAGCACCCCATCACCCCTGGCTACTGACGCCCAGGGGTCCAGGCTCCTCATGGGAGGGAGGGGCCCAGCTTTTCTTCCCCTCCCTCAGCTAGGGGCATCCGGGGCAGGGAAGAGTGGAGCCAAGTGGCCAGTGTGATTTCGTCTGGCCGGTGAGGCTGAGAGCCACAGGAGCAGGACATGTAAGTGGTCAGCCCGTCTCCCAGCTCCTGCTGATCCCTGGTAAAGAGAGAGGGGGCAGTGAAATTCCAGTCTGAGACAGAATCCATCCTAGACTTTCTTCTGATCATAGCAGAGAGGTCTGTAGATATGGCCTGGGAGCTGGAACAGCCCTCCCTTAGACTGTCAGGCTACTGTGATCCTTTTCCGAGTCCACTGAAGTGTCTTCCTGGCCTGGCTTATCTCTGTGCCCTGAGTTTCATTGATTGATATTAGAAGTAGGATGAGGCAAAGCCTCCCAGCATGTTGATTCAGTGGCTCAATCGCAGCCGAGTCCCAGGCCTGCAAGCAAGCACACTCTGCTTTGCTCTCTGACCTCCAGTTGGCTGCATGTCAGGTCCCCTGTCTGCCCCCATTCCCACCCCCGAGCCAGGCTGCCTGCACACTCACTAGCTCTCCACCCAGCCCACCCCAGCAGGCAGCTTCTGGTCCCACAGACTATGCAAGACAAGAAGGCAGGATGTGGCTTTCCACGTTCTTCTCTCCCTCTGGCGTTGGCATTTATCCAAGCCATTCTGAACTTGATAGTCCTTTCCTGCTTGCCCTGACCTCTTCCTGTCTATAAGGTGAGGTAAGGAGCTTCTTCCAGGTCTCCCATGTGGATGCAGGGTACGAAGGCTTTGGACCATCTTCTGCTTTCCCAGGGCACAAGCAGGGAGCTGAAAGAGAAGTAGAGCAGCTGGGACATGAACCAGTGCCCATATAGGATCCCGGTGCTTGTGAGGGGAGGATTGGCCAATTGAGCCATCATGCCAGGCCCAGCCTGGAAGGCTTGTTGAACAGAGACTTAGTGGGCCCATTCCGGACTTGCTGGAATGGAACGGAACCCAGGTGTCTGTGTGCTTAACAAGCATCTCATTTGGAAAAATGAGGCTGTCCAGAAGACCTTGCACAGAGAGAAACCCCTGGTGTTGTAAGCAGAGAGAGGATGTGAGGGAAGCCACAGGAAGCAAAGGTTATGCCCTCAGGGACAGGACTGGTCTGAACCCAGGAGACCCTAGTTTAGACAACCACAGGCCAGTTTGTTCCAATTCAACAGTTGAAAGCAACACAGACCCAGATGGTAAACCCAGGGATTACTCAGAGGTAGGTATGTAAGGGCTCTGTGCACATTTTAAAGCTTCCAGAAGGCAAGTTCCTCATTTTTAATTACCCAGGTTGTGTGTCCATGCATCTTTGTTCATGTTAGCAGAAAGTGCTCTGAGGTGAGCAGTTTGGCCATATCTAGTATTGGAGTTCCTGGGTTTCAGTCCTGGTTGACTGCACAAAGGATTAGCCTGTTGAGCCATGCACCGTCCAAGGATTAATTTATTTATGAAGTATTTAGGACTGGGCCTAATGCTATACTTTAGCCTAGTGGCTCAAGTCCTCACATTACATGCACTGGGATCCTCCATATGGTTGCTGGTTCTAATCCCAGTGGCCCTGCTTCCCATCCAGCTCCCTGCTTGTGGCCTGAGGAAGCAATCAAGGACGGCCCAAAGCCTTAGCACCATTCACCCATGTGGGAGACCTGGAAGAGTCTCCTGACTCCTGGCTTCAGATCAGCTTAGCTCTAGCTGCGATGGCCACTTGAGGAGTGAACCATCAGATGGAAGATCTTCCTCTCTGTCTCTCCTCTCTGTATATCTGACTTTGCAATAAAACAAATAAATCTTAAAAAAAAAAAAAAAAAGAAGAAGGGCCCGGCGACGTGGCCTAGCCACTAAAGTCCTCGCCTTGAACGCGCTGGGATCCCATATGGGCTCTGGTTCTAATCCCGGCAGCTCCACTTCCCATCCAGCTCCCTGCTTGTGGCCTGAAAAAACAGTTGAGCATGGCCCAAAGCTTTGGGACTCTGCACCTGCGTGGGAGACCCAGAAGAGGTTCCAGGTTCCCAGCTTCGGATCAGCGCAGCACCAGCCGTTGCGGCTCACTTGGGGAGTGAATCATCGAACAGAAGATCTTCCCCTCTGTCTCTCCTCCTCTTCGTATATCTGACTTCGTAATAAAAAAATAAATAAGTCTTTAAAAAAGAAGGAGAAAAAGAGAAGTCCAGAAACTATTTCTGTAGATCTCAACACTTAAAAAAATGTCTCTGGGGTGCAAGCATCATGATGCAGTGGGTTCCCCCTCCGCTTGAGACACCTGCATCCCATAAACAAGTGCTTGGTTCAAGTTGCAGCTCCTCTTCACTTCCTGCCAAGTGTGCCAGGAGACAGTGGGTGATGCTCCTGGGCATAGGCTCCTGCCATCTACGTGGGAGAGCCAAATGAGGTCCTGAATTCCTGCTTCCACTGGGTCAAGCCACAGCTGTGGAGGTCATTTGAAGAGTCATCTGAGATTCCAAGATCTTACTGTTTCTCCTTTTCTCTACTTTTCAAGTAAACAAATCTAAAAGGATGCCCAGGGCTGGGAGTGGTAGCTTAATAGGCTAATCTGCCCACTGCATCAGCATCCCATATGGGCACCAGTTTGTGTCCCGGCTACTCCACTTCCCATCCAACTTCCTGCTTGTGGCCTGGGAAGGCAGCAGAGGATGGCCCAAAGCCTTGGGAACCTGCATGAGTGTGGAAGACCTGGAGGAAGCTCCTGGTTTCAGATCAGCTTAGCTCCAGCTGTTTCAGCCATTTGGGGAGTGACCCAGAGGGTGGAAAACATCTCTCTCTTTTTAAAAATATTTACTTGTACCGGAAAGGCAGATTTACAGAGTGCATGAGAGATAGATCTTACATCTGCTAGTTCACTCCCTAAGTGGCTCCAACAGCCAAAACTGAGCCAATCTGAAGGCAGGAGCCAAGAGCTTCTTCCAGGTCTCACAGTCCCAAGGCTTTGGACCATCTTCTCTCTTCCCAGGCCACAAGCAGGGAGCTGGATGGGATGTAGAGCAGCTGGGACAACATCCAGAATCCATTTGGGATAATGGCACTTGGAGATAGAGGATTAGCCAGTTGAGCCATAGTGCCAACCTTCTCTTTCCTTCCCTCTGTAAACATCTACCTTTCAAATAAAAGTAAATAAATCTTAAAAAAATCAATTTAACAATATTTAGTTTTATTTGAGAGGCGAAGGACAGGTCTTCCATCTGATGGTTCACTCCCCAAATGGCCACACAGAGCTGGGCGGGTCCAAAGTCAAGAGCCAGAAGCTTCTTCCTGGTCTCCTGTGTGTGCAGTGATCCAAGGACTTTAGCCGTATTCCACTGCTTTCCCAGGAGCATTGGGAGTGGAGCAGCTGAACTGCAGCTGGCACTCCTATGGGATGACTTTACTCACTAAGCCACACTGCTGGCGCAATACGTTTTTTTAATATTCTTTTGGCAGGAATTTGTTGGGGTTTAATGAACTCAAGCAAGACTCTAAGGCAAGTGAAATGATTTTAACTTTATGTCAATGGCTAGTGAAATGATACTAATTTCCAGACTAGGGTCAACCTCTTTCAATGAGCAAGAAGTGCCCTTGAACAAAATAGGTGTGGGGTTTTCATAGCAAGTATTTATGGGAAAATCAAAAGCTACGTGAAGTGAGTAAATACATGATTAGGGGCTTACAGTGACACAAAACAGAAAGCATGTGATAGGAATTTACAATCCGTAGGCTTGGGGTCCTGATCATATCACTTCAATGCAGACAGTAATAATATAGCATGCCTTGAAGGTAGCTGTCTTTCCCGTAAGTCTCAAAACTCCAAGATTCTCCCTATCTCCTGTCTGCCTCCTGGTGGTTCAGGAAGCAGAAGCTTTTTCTAGGAACAGGATCCAGGTGTCTCTTTGGAGATTTCAGACTTCCAGGAGTACAGTCACCTTTACAACAAACCTTATGAGGAATTGATGTTGTTTACATGAATTTTAAGAGGAAAAAAAAGAAAAACACCAAGAATATCAAAATCACAAAAATGCAGCAATATTCTTCAACCTGTTGGTGAAAATTCATGGAAGAGTGGCTGACTTTGTGGCACAGTGGGTTAAGGCACTGCCTGCAGCACAGGCATCCCACGCTAGACCAATAATTAATTTCCAACTACTCTACTTCCAGACCAGCTCTTTGCAAATAGGCCTGGGAAAGTAGCAGATGATAACCCAAGTGTTTGGATCCCTGCCACTCCCATGGGAAACAATTTTCTGAGCTCCTGGCTCCCATCTGGTTCAGCCGCAGCTATTGGGGCCATTTGAGGAGTGAGCTAGCAAATTCAAGATGTTTCTCTGTCACTCTTTCAAATAAATAAAAAAAAATTGATATGTGTATATTTATTTGAAAGCCAGAGGTGCAGAGACAGAGAGTAAGGGGAGCGACAAGAATCTTCTGTCTGCTAGCTGACTGACCAGTGACTGCCATGTCTAGCACGAGGCCAGGACAAAGCCAGGAGCCTCTTCCATCCCCCACATGGGTGACAGGGGTCCAAGCACCCAGATTCTCTTTCACTACCTTTTTATTTATTTTTAATATTCATCTATTTATTTATTTGATAGGCAGAGTTACAGAAAGAGACAGGGAGACACAGTGAAGCATCTTCCATCCTCTGTTTCACTTCTCTAATGGCTGGAGCTGGACCAGTCCAAAGCCAGGAGCTAGGATGTTCTTTGTGTCTCCCAAGTAGTTTTTCCAGGTATGTCACTATACAGCCCCATAAGTATTTCTTTTTAAAGTTCATGGGAAATGGACCTTTGTCTTTCCTTTTCTCTGTAAATCTGCCTGATAAAAATACATCCTGGGGGTCTGGCATGTTAGTCTAGCAGCTGAAGTCCTTACCTTACACGCGCTGGGATCCCATATAAGCACCGGTTCATATCCTGGTGGCCCTGCTTCCCTTCCAGCTCCATTTTGTGGCCTGGGAAAGCAGTTAAGGACAGTCCAAAGCCTTGGAACCCTGCATCTGTGTGGGAGACCTGGAAGAAGCTCTTGGCTTCAGATTAAATATCTTTTTATTTTTTTTTAATTATTTCTGTTTAGAAGGTGTAGCAAGAGAGAGAGAGATCTTCCACTGGATCCCCCCCAAATGGTCACAATAGCCAGAGCTGAGTCAATCCAAGCCAGAAGCCAAGAACTCCATTGGGGCCATCCACATGGATAGCAGAGGCCTGAGTACTTAAGCCATCATCTGTAGCCTTCCCGTGAGCACATTAGCAGGGAGCTGGATGGGAGATAGAGAAGCCAGAACTCGAACCACAGTTGACCTTTTTTGATGGATCAGTGCAAGGAGCCAGCGCATTTCTTTGAAATGGCAGAGGTGGGCTTGCATATGTCTGGGGTCTATAACTAGCATAGTATTACTTTGTATGATTAGACCTAGAATGTTCTAAGGAAGTTCTGCAAGTAGG
The DNA here is from genome assembly GCF_030435755.1 of Ochotona princeps. Lineage (NCBI taxonomy): Eukaryota > Metazoa > Chordata > Mammalia > Lagomorpha > Ochotonidae > Ochotona > Ochotona princeps. Next base: position 105,429,430 of record NC_080832.1, on the reverse strand, counting down.
GGTAGTGGTAAGATGGTAACTTAAGTAGTCTGGCCTTGTCTTCAGTCTTACACTTGAGTCACTCCTTTACCTTAAAGAAATAAACTTTTTTTCAATGTTTTTAAGTTTTATTTATCATTATCATTATTATTATTATTATTATTATTTTGGAAAGGCAAATACACAGAGAGGAGGAGAGAGGAAGATCTTCCATCTGATGGTTCACTCCCCAAGCAGCCGCAGCAGCTGGAACTGAGCCATTCCAAAGCCAGGAGCCTAGAGCTTCCTCTGGGTCTCCCACGTGGGTGCAGGGTCCCAAGTATTTGGGCCTTCCTCCACTGCTTCTCTCTTCCCAGGCCACAAGCAGGGAGCTGGATGGGAAGCAGGGCTGCTGGGATTAGAACCGGTACCCATATGGGATGCCACTTGGTCCCACTAAAGATTATTTCCTTGGGCCTGGCGTGATGGCCTAGCAGCTAAAGTCTTCTCCTTGAAGGCACTCCCATTTGGGTCGCAGGTACCACTCTGATACAGCCTGTGACCTAAGCAGTGGCTTCAACTGCTGTGTCACCGTGTCTACCCCTGAACATTTTTTTAAAGATTTATTTTATTACAGTCAGATATACACAGAGGAGGAGAGACAGATAGGAAGATCTTCCGTACGATGATTCACTTCCCAAGTGAGCCGCAATGGCCGGTGCTGCGCCGATCCGAAGCCGGGAACCTGGAACCTCTTCCGGGTCTCCCACGCGGGTGCAGGGTCCCAAAGCTTTGGGCTGTCCTCGACTGCCTTCCCAGTCCACAAGCAGGGAGCTGGATGGGAAGTGGAGCTGCTGGGATTACAACCGGCACCCATATGGGTTCCCGGGGCATTCAAGGCGAGGACTTCAGCTGCTAGGCCAGGCCGCCGGGCCTCCCTTAACATTTTTTCCCTCCAAATAAACTGACATTTTATTTTTATTTATTCCTTTGAAAGGCAGAGAGAGATCTTCCATCTGTTGCTTCACCCAAATGCTTCCAGTCACTAGGGCTGGAGATCATGGCAGAATGTGGGCGGGGAAGGACCAAACTACTTGAGCCATTGCCTGCTAGAATTGGCATGGGGCAGAGACTGAAACCCAGGTGCCCAGATTTGAGATGTGGGCATCCTAACAGCACCTTGGGGCAAGCCAACCTGAGTGGGGGTTGGGAGCATGGAGCCAGCAATGCAATCCTGCAGTGGCAGGACCCCACTCACTTTAGCCATTACCAGCATGTGTTCCCCAGGCTCTGCTGTTTCTGGGAACTGAACCCGTGAGGTCTGATTTGGAATGTTTTATCTGCTAGATAAAGGTCTTCTCTTCCTCCAGAATATTCTGACAGAAGAATGACTCTGGATTAGCAGAAACTCCCCAGTATAGTGAGTGCCCTGTCCAAAGCTTATTGCCAACCCCCTGAGGGCAGGGTGAGGGTAAGGACCCGGCTTCATTCCCTGGACGTGGACAGGCATGACTGAGGCAGTATTTGCACTGAAAATAAAAAGCTAAGCATGATGACATCACTCTGGGGCTCCTCCAGCTGAGAGACTCCATGGACAAAAAGGTTGGGAAAAAGAGACTCCTCTGTCATGGATTCTATGAAAAGTTTGGGGAAAAGAGACTCCTCTGTCATGGATCCCATGACTGGATTTTTTGTTTTTTAAAGATATTTATTTTTATTGGAAAGGCAGTTTTGCTTTGTTTTGTTTTGTTTTTGTTTTTTGTTTTTTTATAGAGGAGAGAAAGAAAGATCTTCCATGCACTGGGTCACTCCCCAGTTGGCTACAATGGCTGGAACTGAGTTGATCTGAAACCAGGAGCCAGGAGCCTCTTTCAGGCCTCCCTTGCAGGTGCAGGGTCAGGTACTTTAGTGCATCTTCTACTGCTGTCCCCGGTCACAGACAGGGATCTGGATGGGAAGTGGAGCAACTGGGACACAAACCGGTGCCCATGTGGGATCCCGGTTCTTGGAGGCGGAAGTTTAGCAAGCCAAGCCAGTGCACCTGGAATGTGACTAGATTTCTGACACCAGAGAAACAGAGCAGGGGCGTTGATGTCTTGGTCTAAGCTGGGCTGCACTTCCCTGAACCCACCTGGCTCAGGGTCTTCTTGTCTTGGGAGAGGAATTTGGAAACCGTGCTGCTCTGGGTGGGGGGGAAGGATGGGCATACAGTAAACAAATCAAATCAACAAAACTGTTTTATTTGAATTAGAGAGAGACATACAGGCCGAGAAAGACAGATCCCATCTGCTGATTCACTTCCCAAATCTCCACAACAGTCAGGGCTGGGCCAGGCTGCAGCCTGAAGCCTGGAAGTGTGACCAACCGCATCTCCCACGTGGTCCCCATCTGCCTCTTTGGGGCTGTGTTGTCAGGAAGCTGGTGTAAGGAGCAGAGCTGGGACTTGAATTTAGGCATTTGAGAGTGTCCCAAGCGGCTGTCAGTTGCAGCTGTCCTGTAGCCCTGCCCTTCCCCCTGCTCCCTGGAAGAACATCTTTACTTAAACAAGTCTCACTGTGCACTTGTGCTCTTGTGAATCCTCACTGTGGGCGACACGGGTCCCTTCCCGCCCCCAGGCAGGAATTAGGGCATCAAGCATGCTCACCCCTGACACTGGTCTGCTCTCTCCTGCTGCGGCGTTGGCTGGAAAGCGCATGGTCTTAGAGTGTTCAACAGGCTGAGAAGTTGGAAAGGAGGACCCCATTCAGCTTTCAGGGGCACAGGGAAGATCCGGAGGTGCCCCTTATAGCACAACCCACATGCACTTCACATGGGCTGGGACTCTACCTGCGGCCTGGGCTCTGCCCCTGACCTTGGTAAAGAGACCAGCCCCATCTCTGGACATCCCCGTCCACGCCATGCCCTCGCCGTTTGGTCCAAGTATCTCTCTAGCCTGGGTACTCAGCTCTGGATGAGGTTCCAAGTTTTCTTCCCCATTCTTCCCCAATCTGAGAAAGGAGCCGTGCGGGTGGGGTGGCCCATGTCGTCTTCTCCTCCCAAACCTTTTTGGGGACCCTCCTGGAGATCCAGGACAAGTGGGCAGAAGCCAGGAAGGGTAAGAGGGTCTTTTTCCTGCATCTGGAATTGTGTGAAGGGCCGCATCCGGAACTGGGAGGAGGCGGCAGCGCCTTCCCCCACCCCACCCCCGCTGGAGCCCCGGCGGCCTCGGCTCCCTGCCGAGTCCAGGAGGGCGTGTCCCCGCGCTCACCTGCCATTGGCCAGGTGAGGCGGCTGGGCCGCGAGCAGCGGCCGGGCTATAAGTACCGACACCGCGGTTGCGAGGCCAGGAGCCGGCCAGGATGGTGGACAGCGTGTACCGGACCCGCTCCCTGGGGGTGGCGGCCGAAGGGCTCCCGGACCAGTACGCGGATGGCGAGGCGGCGCGCGTGTGGCAGCTCTACATAGGGGACACCCGCAGCCGCACGGCCGAGTACAAGGCGTGGCTGCTCGGGCTGCTCCGCCAGCACGGCTGCCAGCGGGTGCTGGACGTGGCCTGCGGCACCGGGTGAGCCCCCAACAGGGTCGCGGGAGGAACGAGGGGTCGTGGCCAAAACAACACATTGGGGGGCAGGGGGCGCCGAGAGGGACCAGGCAGGCCAGGGCTGGGAGGCGCCGCCCGGGCGGCAGGGGCATGGCTAGTGTCGACAGGGAAAGCTAGGGTGTGGGTGCCGGAGACTGGCCCAGACTCGAGAGCTGGGCTTTGGGGCCAGGCCCCTCCTTACCCTGGCCTTGGGTAGTGTTAACATTTGCTCAGCGCGCGCACGTGCCAAGCTCTAGCTGCTGCTGTTTTCCAAACTCTCAGTACCCGCACCCCCAAACATGGGGAAAGAGATAGGAAAAAAAAAAACAGCACGGGTAAGTGGTGCTAACCCTGACTCCCTCCTGGGGAAAGAGGCCCCCACCCAGCGGGAGGAGACGTAACCCCAGGGTTGGTTAGGGAGGGTCCCACCTCTCGGCTAAGCCACTGTGCCACTCAGGTTCCTTCACCCGCAAGGAGCTCCCATCTGAGCCCGTTTCTTCAGGGCTGCGAACCAGCGCTGCCCCCAGGGTCGCGGGGAGGATTCGGGCAGTTCGCGGCTTGCCAGGCTCTGCAGAGGCGCGCCAAGTGGCGCCGCCTGGTGATGAGAGGCAGTGTGCCAGGTCACCTGGGGACCGCGAGAAGGCCCTGGGAAGGTGGGAGCAGCTGGGAGGTGGGGGCTGCCTGACTCCTGACTGCGCCCCATCCCCCGACGCTATCCAGGGTGGATTCCATCATGCTGGTGGAAGAAGGCTTCAGCGTGACCAGCGTGGACGCCAGCGACAAGATGCTGAAGTATGCTCTCAAAGAGCGCTGGAACCGGCGGCATGAACCTGCCTTCGACAAATGGGGTATGCAGGGCCGAGCCGGAGACACTGTCCTCTTGGCCCTGGATTCTGGGAGAGAGGGATGGCTGTTCTGTTTTCCTCAAGGAGACAGCAAAAATGTCACGTGCCTGAGAAGGGAGGCTTGGGTATCTAAAGGAGGCCTTGAGCCTTAGGAGCTAGATAAACTGTGTTTACAGCACCCTGGCCCTCCCTGCAGATAAACACACAAATATAGTCAGCCCTGCCTCCCAGCCACCGCTCCCTCTCACCCTCCAAGTTCAGGATGATCCCCTCTTCCTAACTAGATGGGAGTCCCCGTGGATGTCTCGAAGAGGAAACTAAAGGACTAATGCAACAGCAGAAGTTGCTGCCTGCAGCAGCAGTATTCCATATTGGCACCTTTTAGAGTCCCGGCTGTTCTGCTTCTAGTCCAGCTCCCCGCTAATGCACTTGGGAGTGCAGTGAAGGATGGTCCAAGTGCTTAGGCCCTTGCGCCCATGTGGGAGACTCAAAAGCAGCTCTGGTCTCCTGGCTGTGGACTAGTCATGCCTTGGCCATTGCAGCAACAGGGGGAGTGGACCAGCAGAGGCAAGTGATCTCTCTGTCTCTCTCTGCTTTTCAAATACAAATCTCTTTTTTTTTTTAAATGAAGACATGCAGGACTGCACTTGGTGGTGGTGGTGGTGGTGGAAGGGGGTGGGGAGGTGTCACTGGCACCCTGAGGTTACCCTGAAGGTGGTCCTTTGCTATGCCCCCTAGTCATAGAAGAAGCCAACTGGTTGACGCTGGACAAAGACGTGCCCCGGCCAGCAGGGGGCGGCTTTGACGCTGTCATTTGCCTTGGGAACAGTTTTGCCCATCTGCCAGACTGCAAAGGTGAGAGGAGTGGCCTTGTGAGTGGGCGGGCAGAGCCACGCCTCCCACTCCACCCCTTTCCAGTCCTCCCCTACTCCCCACCTTGCTGCCCAGCGCACTCTGCTTTCTGCTCGGCTCTGCCCCAGTGCTGGCGTCCTTGGGGAGGAGAAAGATGGCAGGCTGTGGAGGAGAGAGACGGAGGTGGGGGGCTGGCCAGGGGTCCCCCAAGCAGACCAAGCCTCTGCCTCTGCCTGGAGCTCAGGGGACCAGAGCGAGCACCGGCTGGCACTGAGGAACATCGCGAGCATGGTACGCTGCGGGGGCCTGCTGGTCATCGACCACCGCAACTATGACCACATCCTCAGCACCGGCTGTGCACCCCCTGGGAAGAACATCTATTACAAGGTGGGGGTCTCCTTCCCCTGCCCTGTGAGGAGTGTGGGCCTGGCCTCCAGGGTCCCACGGGAGATGACAGAGGCTCACACAGCCTGCTGCACACACCATTCCCTGCCTGCAGAGTGACCTGACCAAGGACGTCACGACATCGGTGCTGATGGTGAACAATAAGGCCCACATGGTGACCCTGGACTACACGGTGCAGGTGCCGGCCGCTAGCCAGGATGGCGTTCCAGGCCTGAGGTAGACGGGAAGCCACTGTGCTTGGGAGGCCTGGATGGTGTGGTGGCTGAGGCCAGCAGCCCTCAGGGGTTGGCCCGGGCTCTGTTGCAGTAAGTTCCGGCTCTCCTACTACCCGCACTGCCTGGCACCCTTCACGGAGCTGCTCCGAGCAGCCTTCGAGGGCAAGTGCCAGCACAGCGTCCTGGGAGACTTCAAGCCCTACGAGCCAGGCCAGGCCTACGTCCCCTGCTACTTCATCCACGTGCTCAAAAAGACGGGCTGAGAGCAGCCACGGCTCCATGGCCCCATGCACACCCAGGGGCCCAGCAGCTCCATACCCAGCCCTTCCAACTTCTGCGGACACCAGGGGAGGGGGGCTGTGTGGGCGGGGGCTGGCTACAGCAGAGGGTGTGTAGAACATAGGTTCAGGTCAATGGAAGGGTAAGCAATACAGTCTGTGCCTTGTCCACTCCTGCAAGCTTCGTGTTTATATGGTCCTCCCCCACACACCCACTGCCTGCAGTCTTGCTCTTCAAACCAGCCAGTTATGCCACAACACCAGCAGGGGGAGCATACACTTTATTTTCAGCCACTTTCAGGTTCCCAATCCCCAGAACCAGGCATCTGCCAGCCCTCCTGCGCATCTAGCCCGGAGGCAGGAGATACCCAGGTGAGCTCTTGCTGGGCCTGCCAGTCACCAGGGCTGTGTCTCCTGCAGGGAGGTGGCGTTCGGGAGGGACAGTGGCAGCAGTCTGCAGGAGGGCTACCTGGGCACCTGCGGCCACTGTGGCAGGGAGCTCCCTAGCAGGCAGCAAACTTGTGCTGGATGCGCTTGTACCTCAGCAGCTCCTGTTCGCTGACCGAGGGCTGCAGCTGGGTGGCGGCCTGCAGCAAGTCCTCCATGGTGAGCAGCAGCGGCGAGCTGGCCAGCTCCAGCCCTGGGGAAGGGGGAGGAGGGTGGCAGCAAGGGAAGGAAAGTTGGGATCCCCATGTCAGCTAAGGGCAGACTGAGGCTGTGGCCCTGGACTGCCCAGGGCGGCAGGACAGTCCACTAGGGGAGGTCCCTTCCCACTCAGAGTGGGATGTGCCGTCTGCTGAAATGCAGCACTGGGGCTGGCTCTTGCTAGTTTTTTGGGGTTGATTCTGGGGTGGCAAAGGGCTCACCTTCTTCCAGTTCATGAACTCTGCGTCTGAGGGCAGTTGTCATGGCATCGGAGCAGAGTGAGTAGAGATCTGCTCCTGTGAGCTGGGCCGGGCAGCAGTCCAGCACGTCCACCAGGCTCACTGAGGGCTCCAGCTTGAATCTGTCAGGGTTGGGGTTGGGAGGAGATGGGAGACGGTGACTGCTGACCTCACCTCCCTCCTCAACCCAGCCCTGACCGCCACGCCCTGCAGCCACCCCCAGGCTCAAGCCCCTTTTGGGAGTGTCCCCATCAACGAGGGCATACTTGCGTGTGATGGCGCTCAGAATACGCAGCTGGGAGGCCCTGTCCTCGCTGGCACCCACAAACACCAGCTTGTCAAATCTTAGGGAGACAGGGAGGGAGGGGGTATGTGCACCTGAGGTACGAGTGGGCACCTGGCCAGCAAGGATAAAGCAGGCATGCAGCAGGGGTGAGGGGTAGGCCTGGTGGAGGCCAGGGGGCTAGGGTGTCCACCTGCCAGGCCGCAGAAGAGCAGGATCCAGGAGGTCTGGTCTGTTGGTGGCCCCGATCACAAACACATCCCCAGTGCTGTGGAGCCCATCCAGCTCAGCCAAGAGCTGTGAGACCACCCTGGAGAGCAGAGAGGGAAACTACAGTGGAGCGTGGCCCTCGGTTCACCACCTGCAGGGGCCTCTCCTGGCAGATTGCTCAGTGGAGGCCCTCTGTCAGTACTGTCACCTGTTCTTGGGCTATAACACTCCTGCAGCTCACACCCAGAACCTGCCCTGTAAGGCCATCTCAGAACCATGGGAAGGACAGAACGTTCTCTTTGCCTCCACCCAGGACCCCCAGACTCCTCTTGCTCAGCAAGCCCCCCCACACACACCTGTCCATCACTCCTCCAGAGTCTCCACTTTGGCCCCGGTTTGGGGCCAAAGAATCCAACTCATCGAAGAAGATGATGCATGGGGCTGCCGCCCTGGCCCTGGCAAACACTGGGGAGAGAGGGGAAGTGGGGAGGAGGGGAGCTCAGGGTAGGGGTGCTTGCAGCTGAGAGATGAGGAGCTGGCTGGGTCTGGCAGAAGGGAGACCTGGGACCCCTGCCTCCCACCCCCTCCCTCTCTCACCTTCCCGCACATTCTCCTCACTCTGGCCCACGTACATGTTGATCAGCTCCGGCCCCTTCACGCTGAGGGAGATTGGGAGGCGAGAGAGATGCTTTAGATGCATGCGTGCGCGCACACACACACACAGCTGACCTCTCAGGCTGCCCTCCCCAACCCCATTCTCTCCCTCACCTGAGGAAGGTGAGGCTGCACTCAGTAGCGACTGCCTTGGCCAGAAGGGTCTTGCCTGTTCCGGGGGGCCCATGGAGCAGAAGGCCCGAGCGCCTCAGGCCCAGGCTCAGCAGCTCAGGGTGCTCCAGGGGGAGCTGAATGGTCTCTAGGATCTCTCTCTTCACCTCCTGCAGCCCACCCACATCGTGCCAGGACACTGAGGGGATCTGGGTGATGGATGGGCAGAGAGAGGGCATCTGGCACAGGCTGGGGGAGGCGGCTCTCCTGCCCCACCCCACTCCTGTTGTCCTGAGTCCGCACCTTGGGGGCTCCCACGGCCTGGGAGTGGGCTGCCTGCAGCCGCTCCAGCGCCTGGCCAAAGTCCTCCGCCAGGATGGGAAAGCCAGCGGCACACAGCTCCTCTTCATCCTCCTCACTCAGGCCTCCTGGCAAACTGCAAGGGTAGCCTTGTTCGTAAGACCCTCCCCCTCCCCACCCCTCCTGCTCCTTTCCCCTCCATCCTGAACACAAACCCCCTTACCCCAAGTTCCTAATCCTGGAGCAGGCTGCCCGGCTACTGTGGGCCACAAGGGCACAGAGGTCCCCTGCCACAAAGCCCTAGAGAAGGAGAGGATGTATAAGCAGGGTGTAGCAGTCAGAAAACACCCTGGGGCATAGGTCCCCTCAGAGCTGGCCTGGAATTTCCCACCCTCACCTAGAGGCAACAGAACTGGCCTCCTTCTGTGACTAGGTCCTAGGGTTTCCCAGGCAGGGAGGCACGGGGCCTCGCCTTGATACTCACTGCACACCGCCGTGCCAGCTGTGCCAAGTTCACCTCTTGGCCCAGTGGGAGGCGGGCGGTGAGGGCCTGCAGGATGCTGAGTCGCTGCCCCTCCGACAACACAGGCATCTCCAGCTCATGGGGAAATGCTGTCTCCACATCAGTGGGCAGGTCCTGGGCCCGGCTCGTGGTGGCCACTACCAGGAGGGGAGGGCAGCTGCGGGCAGAGGGGTGGGCACTGAAGCTGAGCTGGTGGCTACCAAAGGGCAGAGATGGTGGTGAGGACAGGATGGAGCAGGGAGACCACCTGAGGTTGAAGGAAGACCCCTGGCAAGGGGACCTTGCTAAGGCTTAGGCGGTTTACTTTTCAACCTTCTCCTCCCTCCACATGCCCCTAGAGCCCTCCTTTGGGCTCAGGGCTGCTGAGGACAGCGCAGGGTAGTGGGGAACCAGTCCTGTGTGGGTACCTGTCAAGAGGGGCCTCATCCAGGAGGAGGCGACGCAGGGCTGCGACCACCCGTGTGTCCTCTCCCAGGCCGTCCTGGTCCCGGCCCAGGAGGTCCAGGGCTGTGAGCAGCAGCACCACGGGCCGGCAGCGGCGGGCCCGCGAGAAGGCAGCCTGCAGTTTTGTCTCTGTAGCTCCGCTGCTGTCTGCGCAGAGGCTGGAGCAGGGCACCTGGTGAGGGGCCGCCCAGGGTCCGTGAGCAAGAGGTGGGAGGTGTGGCGGGGAGTCAAAAGTTGGTACCCCTGGAAGGCAGGCCTGGGCGAGGGAGGCACCACACTGGCCAGGTCACCCCTTTTCTCCACCCTACTCCGGCCCTGGAGTTGTCTACCCAGACCTCTCAGCCCCTCCTCCTTCTGAGCATGCCTGACCTGCAGCCCACCAGAGTGATGTATCAGGGATCCTAGGCGACCATGGGAGAGTAGAGGAGGAGCAGACACATAGAAGATCGGGGCTGGGCTGGGGGGTCTCTACTCTTCAGGGAACCTCACCTTCATTAAGTGGAGCCCAAGGCGACCACAGGCAGCACTGACCACGGTGGTCTTGCCACTGCCCGGGGGGCCCCGTAGGAGGATGCAGCTGGTTCCTGTCAGCAAGGACCCCCTGAAACCACAGAACAGGCACTGGTTCCTCCATCCTGCCCCAATTTCAAGTCCCCACCCACATGGGAACTCTGGGATGGTGGAAAGCAAATGGCGTGTGACTCTCGTGGGCTTCCTGGCCCACAAGCCTGGGGCTGTCCCCTACAGGGAGGCCGGGGCTCCCACATTGCCCACAGCATGCAGTGTGCAGCGGGGCTGAGCCCATGCGCCATCCCTGTGCCTGCAGCATACCATGCAGGGTAGGTCTACACGTGGGCCACCAGTGGCCTTTAGGGCCACAGAGGTGTAGGTGAAGGGCAGGCTGCACAGGGGAAGGGGAGCCCCCAGAGAGGTTGCCCTTGTGGGCACTTCTTTCTTGACAGTCGACCCTGCAGGAGGGAGGTTACCTCAGAATCAAGCCTGGGTATTTGCTTACAGTGACCTGGCCTGCACCTGTGGACCTGTGGAAGGTCCTCGCACTCCCATGCCTATTCCTAGAGCTTTAAGAACTTGGAGTCAGCCTATAAAACTGTGTCACATAGTGACATAGTGAGTGTGCCTCACTCACCCTGTTACTTACCCTGGCTGCAGGCGCGGCTTGAGTGCGGCGCACAGCTCAGCCACCAGGCCCTCTAGGCCGGGAGGAGACAAGGAACTCCACAGAGCTGTCGCTGAGTGGGGCCTGGGGACAGGGCTCAGGGTAGAACCCACCTGGGAGAGGCAGGAGGAAGCTGCTGGCTCTCACATTGGCCCCTCACACCCGCTGCCCAGGGCCCCTAGCACCTCACCATGTACAGAGAAGTATGGGTGGTGTCAGCCAAGTAGGCGCTGGCTGGCCCCTCCACAACCTCACCAACTGTCTTCTTCACTTTAAAAAATAGCTCCGGCCACCTGCAGGGAAGAGGCCTGGATGAACCTCAAATTACCCCCAAAGGCTTTCTCCAGCACATAAGTGCCCCAAGGCCTGAGGCCCAGCAGGAAGTGCAGGTGCCCCCCTCCCACAGGATCTTCTTCTGCCCCTGCCCAGATTGCACCCCACATATATGCAGGACAGGAGTCAAGCCTGTCTTTTGGCTGGCCTTCCCCCTTCCTCTTACCCCCACTTCAGGACAACCCTCAGGGAGGCCTGGGGTCGTGTTTCTCCAGCCCTGTGATCTGCCAGCCCACAGCAAGAGAAACCACTGCCACCTTAAGCAAGGGAACATGTCAAGTCATTTCCAGTGACTGCACAGGGCAGTCTCTCCCTCAACTATGAGGGGACTAAATGCATGGGCAAATTGTCCATGCCCGCAATGATGGACATAAGACTGTGTATGAAGAACTATACATTAGTAGTGATATAGAGGAACTTGGGGAGGGGAATTGGGGAGGAGATAAGGGAATATGGAACTGTTTCATAAGATGATAATAATAATAATAAAATGTAAAAAAAAACAAATAAAAGAATAATACCTTTTGTTGGAAAAAAAAATAAATGCATGGGCAAGTGAAACTGAAAGTTTGTTTGGATGCAATCAGTTTTCCTTTTTGAAGACCCTTTGCACACACTTAATTCACCCCACCCAACCCCACCTCCCCCAAGCCACAAGAGGGAGGGAAGGAAGGGTGCCTTGGCCCTCATTTAATCCACAAAATCTGATGGCAAGCTATCATAACTTTTACTGTGCATTTGGATTCTTTTTCCTGGCTGCACGTTGGAGTTAATCTATAGACTTCACCTGGGAGAGGACTATGGAGTGAGTGCAAGAGGGGTCAGGGCTTCCCTGGGGGCGACAAAAAGAGTCTAGAAGGAGACAGAAGTGTCAGGTGCACAACCTTGTGAGTGTAACTAAAACCACTGAATTGAAAGTATGAATGTTATGATGTGTGAATTTATCCTCTTAGAGACTCACCTTCCTACTTTTGCCTTTGATAGGAGAAGAAAAGGGTTGTGATCTGATGGGCCTTGAAGAGGCATTAGCACCTGTTGCCCTAGATCTGATAGCATAGTGTAGTCCGCTCAAAGTGAGTAGTATGCTACCTCCTCTCAAGGAAGAGGATGGGCGACAGGTGACACGACTCATTTCATTTCCAAAGACATGGTGAGTTCCTTGCCCTCTTTAATCTACAGATGGCAAGGTGATGGCAGAGCCTGCTGGTCAATATCGGGTCCAGGCGGGGTGCGAAAGTGGGAGTGCCTCAGGGTGAGGCGGGAGAGTGTGGCGAGCAAGTGTTATGAAACACCGACATACCAGGGAGCAGGGACTGTGGTCTGGACAAGTACAATTGGAGCCTACGAGCCAGCCCTGGATGCTCACTGCTCTCCGAAGGGCTGTGATGAGGGTCAGCATGGTGGAGGAGTAGGGAGAGGCCACCCCCAGCAGCAGATGGCTGTTGGATTCACACCACCTTCCCCCTGTTCTGGGTGAGCAGAAGGGCCAGAGCTTGGGAACCTATCTGGACAGTGTGGAGGACGCTAGGGTGTGTTCCAGGGAGCCAGATGGACGGTGGTGGGGCTGGCTCCCGCGTGGCCTCTTTCTGGAAAGTGGGGCACAGAAAATACACTACAAGGGCTATCCCAGCAAGGGAATTCCCTTCCAAGGAGCACAGAACATGCTCCAGGGAAACCAAAGTACTGGTATCCATCCTTGGGCCCACCTGCCTACTCACTGAAATCCTACCCACCTCAGGACCTGTGAGGGGAAAGAATCATGTCTGTGCTCAGCACCTGGGGCTAGGGAAGTTGGGAGCCAGGTGTCTGTAGGGTCGGGGTGGCAGAAGCCCAGGGATAGAACTAGCTTGCTGGCCTATCTTGTGAAACACTTGTGCGTGCACAAAGTGGGGGGGGGGGTGTTCCATCCAACTTTCCTAGCGCAAGCCGGCTCACAGGTGTTTGCTAAATTTACAATAGCAGACAGAGGAGGGAAGTGACCCAGAAGAGCATTTTCCAACAGCCCCAGCTGCAACACTTGTAGGAGGTGTATCATGAAGCCTAAGTGGGGCTCTACAGGGCACCACCAAGCTGTGTGGGCAGAACCCAGCACCGGCTAGGGTCCAGAGAGTTATGTGCTCCTGATAAGGAGTCTCCTGGTAGGGGACTCTGGGCTGGCGAGGGCGGAGACCTGGGGCATGACAGCTCTTACAGCATTTCTCAGCTGTGATCTCTTTTTAGCACATCATTTCAGGAAATCAGCCCAAACTAGAAGGTCTGCCCTACAGTCCGGGTTCCACCTTTTCCTCCCTTTACATCTGCTCACTGCCATCTTGGCTCTTCACTTCGCCATGTGGCATGGAGCCTCTGTGACCAGAGCCAAGGGGAAGAGAAAAGCTGGACCTCTTATTCTTGGCTCAGTAATGCCATTTGTCACCCTTGGTGGAGGATGGATGGGAAAGAGGAGGCCTCTTTTGCACAGCAGCGACCCCGCTGTGCTGTTTCAGGCTGAGACAGGATGGCCAGAATGCACACATGCCATAGGCTAGAGCAGAAACCAACACCTGTGTGTCCTTTTATGTTGATGGGAAAGTTTGGTCCAAACGCCATTGTGGTTCATGATAGAAAGGAAGAAATTCCACTGTGGCCCACCAGTCAGTCTGCAGATAAAACATCTCCCAAAGCCAGCGGGTTTCTCTAATCATGCACCTGTTTAAGAATGTGAAGAAGGAATGGATGGAGCTACTCTCCAGGAAAAAAAAGTGCATGAGAGCCACAAAAGATTCTCCTTCACACAGTGATGACACACAATGTAGGGAGAAGAGGATTAGAGAATTCCTACACCCACATGACAAACCCCAGCCCTAAAGATAGGAGGCAGCTGCATACCTTGGCAGTTTCTCTGCATTTCCTTCCAGGACCTCTATTTGCCCAACTGTTGGCACACACAGGATATCCCCTTCCTGGACCACCCTGCAACACAGTAGTGGTTCCAGTCAGCTCACAGCACGGGTCTGACATTTCCCCATGCCCATCCCCAGCATGCAGACTATCTCCCAGGTACTGCACTCCCTGGGAACCCAAGCCACTTTCCAGACAAGATCTAGAAGGCATTGGCAGTTGCAGTGGGGAGACCCAAGAGGTCACAGAGGCATCCTGGCTGGCTCTGGAGCTCTCCTGGTTCAAAGAAGTTTCTGTGTTCAGAATGTACACACTCATTGCATGCTTTGGATTTCTCTTCAGGTTGTTTGCCTGATAGGCTGCAAGGATTCTAGCTGCAAGACTGCCCCAAATATGGCATTTTTAAAAAGTTATTTGGAAGGCAGACAGATTTTCCACTTACTGGTCCACTTCCCCAATGTCTGCAACAGCCAGGCCTGGTCCAGGCCAAAGCTAGCAGCCCGGAACTCCATCCGGTTCTCCCACGTGGGTGACAGTGGCCCAAGAACTTAGGCCATCATCAATACCCCGCCCAGGCATATTAGCAGGAAGTTGGGTCAGAAATGAAGTAGCCAGGACCTGAACTGTCATCCTGGCATGGGATGTAGGGGTCTCAAGTGGCAGCTTAACTCACTGCCCTGTAATGCGTGCCCCTTCTTTAGGTGTATTTATATATTTATTTAAAGATCTGTTCAACTGAACGGCAGAGAAGACAGAAAAAGGAGGTGAGAAACACACAGAGAAAGAGCTTCCATTCACTTTGCTTACGCTCCACATGCCTCCAACAGCTGGAGTTGGGCCAGGCTAAAGCCAGGAGCCCTTACTCCATCTGGGTCTCCTTCATGGGTGGCCAGGACCCAAATACTTGAGCCATTTTCTGTTGCCTTCTAAGAACTGAACCTAGCAGGAAGCTGGTTCGAAGTGGAGGAGCCAGGTCTGAATCCAAGCATTCCAATGCCCTCTCATTGGATGTGGGGGTGCATCCCTAAAGCTGGTATCAGAACTAGGCATTCCCAATGCCCCCCACTGGATGTGGAGGGCACCCTAAAGCCGGAACTGGAACTAGGTGCTCTAATGACCCCACTTGATTTGGGGGGACATCCCTAAAGCCGGAACTGGAACCAGGTGCTCTAATGACCCCACTTGATGTGGGGGGATCCCTAAAGCTGGGACTGGAACCAGGGTCTCCAATGACCCCACTGGCTGTGGGGGCACCCTAAAGCAGGGACTGGAACCAGGGTCTCCAATGACCCCACTGGCTGTGGGGGCACCCTAAAGCAGGGACTGGAACCAGGCACTCTGATTTGGGACGCAGGTATCTTTAGTGGCAGCTGAACCTGCTGCAGTGCGATCTCACCCCCAAAATCTGGCTCTGGGACACCTGCCTCTGAGGCATGCGAGGGAAGAGTGATGAAGAGTTGAGACGCTTTTGGCCACTGGCAGAGTGGGGCAGCTAACCTGGGTGTCCCAAAGTGCCGGTAAAGAGCACAGTCATAATTCCCGTTAGCGCTGTAGTGGGGAGAGGACACAATCTCGATGTGTAACTCTCTGGCGAACGGGGGTCTACGAAGCAGCGAGCAGCTTCCTTTGTCTTCAGGGGCCACGGAGCCTTCCAGGTACCTCTGCGAGACAGACAAGTGCCACCTTTCAACCTCCTCCTAAGGAATCAGGCTGTGCCCTGTCTCTTAGCAACTGAGAGATCTCCATCCTCTGACCTTCATAACCACCAGGCTTGCAGGAGGTAAGACCTGAGATGACACAGCTGCCCGCTGAATGGGCCCAAAAGAGATGCCACCCCCTTTTCTGACTCTAGCCTAAACCCTAAACCAGACTATTCAGTTACCATTAAGTAACTAATTGATCATTGACCCTACATTAAACCATATTACTTATTAATTAAATATCAAGACTGTGTTAGTTCCCTCAAATGCAGCTGTGATCTTGAAGTAAACGCAGAAACCAAACACTTTATTAAATGCTAGGCACCACATAACAGAGCCTTTTCATTTAAGAACTAATCTACAACACAGGTAAGTAGCCTTTATTTGAAATATTAGCACTACAGTTGTTCAGATTTTATATATATATATTTTTGATTTTGGAATACTGCATAGACTTGGCGGGATCAGCATCCCTGATTTGAAAATCTGAAATCCAAAACCCCAAACACTCCCGTTTGGAATTTCAGATCGGGATGCTGGGCCCATCCATGATTGCAGCACAGATAGATGATGTAATCCTAACAGGACAGAATCCAATGAATGCCCTAAGCAAAGGACAAAACGCTATCAGAAGAAGTTGTGCTGCATTTGTGTGTGATGAGATTACGCAAGGTTTTGTGACAAAGGTAGAATGTTTCATAGGGTTTTGAAAGAACAGGCAGGCAGAACTGTAACAGGTAAGTCTAGAAGAATCAGCAGGTTGTTGAAAGTCAGGATGAGCACTCCTCCTCCTCCTGGCTACACTCCAGTACAATCCTGCACAGGCTGAGGGCAAACAGCTGGAGAGGCAGTGTAGATCAGGACACAGGCCCCCTCCCCCAACTTGATGTGGCACCTCACCTGTCACCCCAACAGATCTGACAGGGTGGGTTCCTACACACTACGGAGCCTTATGGGATTTTGATACGAGAAACGACATAAAGGTTGACAGACATTAGGTGAAGACAGGAGCAGAGCAGCCCAGGACTCCTGCCCCCTCCATGAAGACGGCCTCCGTCCACCTGCATACCTGAATGCTCAGTTCTCCCACTTCCAGAGGGTCACAGCCGAGATTAAAGGCCAGAGTGGCGGGCACCAGCGCCAGGCCGTTGGCGAGCGGCTCTCTCTCCTGGCCAGAGCCTGGCCCCAGCCTCTCGGACAGGTCCCAGCGAGGATCGAGGACCTGCACCGTGGCCAGATGCGGCTGGGACGCGATCAGAGGCTGTCCGGCCCGGGCCACCCACACCCACTCGCCCTGGAAGAGACCCAGGCTGCGCAGGCAGCTCCGGCTCACCGCCAGGGCCTCTCCAGTCCCTCCTACAACTCCCTGGAGTAGTCGTGCCGTCCTGGAAACGGCGAAGGAGGACACCAGGGGCGCGGGTGGGGGCCGGCTGCCGTCCCCGGTGTCCGAGCCCAGCCTGGCCCGCCCGCGGAGCTCGGTCACCGTCAGACGCGTCCCGGGGCCCAGCAGCCCTTGCAGTGCCGGCCGCGTCTCCAGGACCCGAGGCCCGGGCACTGGCAGGGTCTCTCCGCGCCTCACCAGCAGCGGCCCCCCGACTCGCGTTGCCAACCCGGGCTCCGGCGAGGTGCCAAGCAGTGCCCAGCTCAGTGCTGGAGGCCGCCGCACCGGCCGAGCCCGCACCCGCGTCCCGGAGTCCACGGCCAGGAGCCGGAGCAGAGCGCGGCTAACCAGCAGCAGCGGGGGCCCAGGGCCCTGTGCCTCGGTCTCCGCGCCCGGCCCGTCCAGGGCTGTCACAAGCAGAGCCGGCCCCGCAGGGCTCTCCCCGGCAGGCCGCAAGGCCAGCACCAAGCCCAGTCCCGCCGCAGGCCACGGGCCTCCGGGCGGGAGCAGCACAGACAACGGAGGGGTCTCGGTCGGGAAGGGCTCCAGCACTTGCAGGACAGCCAGCGCCATGGTGACAGGAGACCCCAGAGGAGGAGGAGCTGGAAAGAGCTCAGCTTCCGCAGTATGCGAACTAGACAACGGGGCGTTTCCGTTTCCGTTCGGGGAAGCGAAGAGGGTGGGTGGAGAAATGGGCGTGGCGACGGATGCACCGAGCCCCGCCCCATCCGAGCCCCGCCCCGGGTAGAACAAGACCGTGCCTCGATGGCAGTGACCGCGACCACTGCGGTTGCGCGGGCTTTACGCATGCGCCCTGTCAACCTGCGTTTGCCACGGTTGGCCTTGGCCTTTTGGGAAGTGGCGTCTGCCCAAGCCCAGGCCCTGTAGCGTATACTTAACAGTTTAATTGATCAATAGACAGCGGAGCGGGCCCAGTGCTGGGGGAGGGTGGAATGCGTTTGGGGACTGGAGTGGGAAGAGAGGTAGCAGAAGGGAGTGGTCTAGTTATAAAAATGTTTCAGGAGTGCTTGTAAGTCTGGTGGTTGCTGGCAGAATTCCCTGTGAATCATGTAGCCCGGCAGTGCTTGGTGCTGCCACACCTGTTCTAACACATCCTACACAAAACCCACGTTCCAAGGCTTCGTGTCCTGCTCCATTGTCCTGGGCGTGCAACTCCTTCCAAACTCCAAGATAAACCAGCTGTCTGCTTTCCTGGCCCAGCTGCCCTCCCACACCCACCTTTGCAGACCTATTCACTCTTTTAAAAATATATATTTGGGGGCCCGGCGGCGTGGCCTAGCGGCTAAAGTCCTCGCCTTGAACGCACCGGGATCCCATACGGGTGCCGGTTCTAATCCCGGCAGCTCCACTTCCCATCCAGCTCCCTGCTTGTGGCCTGGGAAAGCAGTCGAGGATGGCCCAAAGCATTGGGACCCTGTACCCGCATGGGAGACCCGGAAGAGGTTCCAGGTTCCCGGCTTCGGATCGGCGCAGTGCCGGCCGTTGCAGCTCACTTCGGGAGTGAATCATCAGACGGAAGATCTTCCTGTCTGTCTCTCCTCTCTGTATATCTGACTTTGTAATAAAATTAAATAAATCATATATATATATATATATATATTTGGGGGCCCGGCGGCGTGGCCTAGTGGCTAAAGTCCTCGCCTTGAAACCATATGGGCGCCGGTTCTAATCCTGGCAGCTCCACTTCCCATACAGCTCCCTGCTTGTGGCCTGGGAAAGCAGTCGAGGATGGCCCAAAGCATTGGGACTCTGCACCCACGTGGGATCTCCGGAAGAGGTTCCAGGTTCCCAGCTTTGGATCGGCGCAGTGCCGGCCCGTTGCGGCTCACTTCGGGAGTGAATCATTGGACGGAAGATCTTCCTCTCTGTCGCTCCTCCTCTGTGTATATCTGGCTGTAATAAAATGAAAAAATCTTTAATAAATAAATAAATAAATCTTTAAATATATATATGTCTATATATACATACATATGCATATTTATTTATTATTGGAAAGACAGAGTTACAGAGAGAGGAGAAAAACAGAGAGAGATCCTCCATCCATTAGTCCAGTCACCAGATGGCTGCTGCCCACAGGGGCACTGTTCATAGGGACACTGCACACAGAGGATCAGCCTACAACACCACTGTTCCGACTCCAACCCATTCCTTCTTTTTAGAGAGGGTGAAGCTGCAGAGCAGGCAGGAGGGACCGTTTCCAGGCTTTCCAACAGCAGTTTCTCACCTGGGCTGGTTCTGACTCCTTCCTTACCCACACCTCCACTGCTCTCTGTAAGAGACACTGCAAGAGACAGGCCACATGGCCAGGGATGGACATTCGTTTTCATTTGGAATCCATGGGCTGGGTTGGATGGTGTTGCTCTGTCCTGGCTACTGCCCTACTGCCGGGCTGTCTGCTTTCTTTACCACTAAGCATCCTGGGACTGCCTTCTATTTTGCATAGTATGCATTCTTGAAAATCTGAAAGTCAAATACCTGAAAACTAGATTTTTATGTATATATTACAAGGTCCATTTATCTCCAGAGAGAGAGAGAGAGAAGCAAATGTTTTTAAATGTTCATGGAGGTGTCTTCAATCCTAAATCTGAAAACTTTCCCATTCCTCAACTTTTTTTCCTTTTAAAAATATTTATCTGTTTTTTTTCAAAGTCAGAGTGACAGAGCTGTAAAGATGGAGAAGAGAGATTTTTCATTCAGTTCGGCGTGGTAGCCTAGTGGCTAAAGTCCTTGCCTTCCACTTACTGAGATCCCATATGAACTCTGGTTCTAATCCCAGCAGCCCCGCTTCCCATCCAGCTCCCTGCTTGTGGCCTGGGAAAGCAGTCAAGGACGGCCCAAAGCCTTGGGACCCTGAATCTGCTTGGGAGATCCAGATCAAGTTTCTGGCTCCTGACCTCAGATCAGCTCAGCTCTGGCCATTGCAGCCACTTGCAGAGTGAATCAGCAGATGAAAGATCTTCCTCTCTCTGTGTCTCTCCTTCTCTGTATATCTGGCTTTCTGATAAAATAAAATAAATCTTAAAAAGGGAGAGAGAGAGAGAGAGAGAGAGAGATCTTCCATCCACTGAGTAACTTCTCAAATAGCTTATTTATAAGGTGTGGCCAGCTGAAGTCAGGAGCCTGAAATCCCATTAAGGTCTCCTTCAAGGGTGGCGGGGCCCCATGTACCTCAGCCATCATCCACTGCTTTCCCAGGCAATCATCAAGTGGCTGGATTGGAATAGGAACAGCCCTCAAATCTGGAATGTCAGTCTCAGAAATGGAGGTTTAACCCAGTATGCCATAGCACTGTCCCCAGTCCTTATGTTTCCAAGAACATTAAGAAGACACTGGGTACCTGGATGCACATAGATGAAAGATCCCACTTAGGGTGTGGGCATTTAGCCTGGCGGTTGCGATAGCCACATCCCACCTCCTGGGAGTGAATGCCTGAATCTGAATCCAGGCTCTGGCTGTTGACTCAAGTGTCTCAGCAGTGCTGATTCAGGTGAGCTCCAGGCCTCAGGACTGTGGCTCTCCTAGAGGCCTGGTGCAAGGGGTAAATCCAGCTGACAGCCTGCCAGGACCAACCATGACACAGACACAGAATACTTTGATCCACAAACTCACGTCGTTTCCTCCCAGGCTGTGCCCAGCAAATACTGGTTGCTATACAATGCGCCTTGTGCTACCTTGTGACTGGCATAAAGCACTGAGGCCAAATGCTACCTCGGCACGGCAGCCAGCATCCCACATCTGCTGCCTTCACTTCCTCACCTCCTGTTCACTCTTCAGCTCACCATAAACTTCCGCTCCTTTGAAACCTCCTTGGCAAAGATACCCTTATGGCCTCCTTTCTCAAGGATCACAGTGACTGCTGCTGGATCTGGAGCCATCTTGCCCTGGAGTCGGACATGGCCTTTTTCACCTCCCTCATCCATTGCAACATGAGTTATCCACCAACATCCTCTGGCAGCCACCCTCCACTTCTTCCTTCCTGCTACCAGTCCACTGCGGTCCAGTGAATCACCAGAGCATGTGGGTTCTACACATTCCCGTGACTGCTGGGCCAGGCTGAAACCAAGGAGCCTGGAACTCCACCTTGGTTGCCTGTGTGGTGTATCAGGGGCCCAAATTTTTTGGGCCATCCTCTGCTGCTGTCTCAGGTGTGTTGCTAACAAGCTGGAGATGGAAGCAGAGCAGCCAACCAGGCTTCCAACATAGCATGGTCGAGTTTGAAAGTTTGGGCTTAACCTACTTGGCCACTATGGGCTTAGTCTCGAAGAACTTTCCCCCGTTTTTTCCTGTAGTGATGGGTCAAGCAATTGGTCCCTTCTTTTTTTTTTTTTTTTATAATTATTTTATTGTGTTGTTGTTGACAATCTTTTTATAGTTAATTACAGTTAAAGAAAGAAAAAGAAAAAAAAAGGTTCAGGGGGATAGGGAAGTGGGCAATACTATTATGTCCATATTGTTTCCATCTTGTATCTGAGGTAAAGGAGGATATTGAGGGAGAAGCCCCACCCAGTTTCCCACCCACCCCGAGTCCCGGATGTGGGGCATGCTCTGAGATATGTGCTCGAGTGGTGTTAATAGTTCTCCAGTTATGAATCGCTGCCAGTTTCGTTCGATGAGGTCGTCCACTGATTGATATGGTCCATCATAAAGTCTCCGTTTGCCCCATTTTTCGCTGCTAACATATAGCTGAGATGAATGATTGATCTGCTCTGTCTTCTGTCTTTTCTTGATTAGAGTTCTGAGTCCAGCAGTTCGATTGGGGAGATCTCCAAAGAAACTTTGAGGTATTCCCAGACTAGTTTCTTGCATGTTCTAGCAAGCACAGGTCCCGGCACAGTCCATCACCCCATCAGCTGGTGGTTGCAATTGCTGGGTTGGTTCTGTTTTCAGTCCCGAGTTGCACTGGAACCAATGATTGGTCCCTTCTAATCCATTCCTCCAGGCCCCCTCCAGGTTTGCATAGGTGATTCCATTGCATCTTTTTAAAAAAGATTTATTTATTTTTATTACAAAGTCAGATATACAGAGAGGAGAGATAGAGAGGAAGATCTTCCATCCGATGATTCACTCCCCAAGTGAGCCGCAACGGCCGGCACTGCGCCGATCCGAAGCCGGGAACCTGGAACCTCTTCCGGGTCTCTCACACGTGGGTGCAGGGTCCCAAAGCTTTGGGCCGTCCTCGACTGCTTTCCCAGGCCACAAGCAGGGAGCTGGATGGGAAGTGGAGCCGCCGGGATTAGAACCGGCACCCATATGGGATCCCGGCGCTGTCAAGGCGAGGACTTTAGCGGCTAGGCCACGCCGCCGGGCCCTCCATTGCATCTTTTTTTTTTTTTTTTTTAAGATTTATTCATTTTATTACAGCCAGATATACACAGAGGAGAAGCGACAGATAGGAAGATCTTCCATCCGATGATTCACTCCCCAAGTGAGTCGCAACGGCCGATGCTGCGCCGATCTGAAGCCGGGAACCTGGAACCTCTTCCGGGTCTCCCACGCGGGTGCAGGGTCCCAATGCATTGGGCCGTCCTCGACTGCTTTCCCAGGCCACAAGCAGGGAGCTGGATGGGAAGTGGAGCTGCCGGGATTAGAACTGGCGCCCATATGGGATCTCGGGCTTTCAAGGCGAGGACTTTAGCCGCCAGGCCACGCCGCTGGGCCCCCTCCATTGCATCTTAATGCCTGAAGCTCATCCGATTGAAAACTCTCTGGGGAAAGGGATGAGTCCCAAGCGCCAGTCCCGAGCCACTCAACAATAAGGAGTGCTCTTCCAACATTGAGATCCAGGAAAGGAGACCCTCTACCTAATCAGGGATTCTCATTTCACCCACGTCCTGACTCTTGCCAGGCTTCTCCAACGGGACGGCGTGGCAGCGTCGGGGCGTGCATGAGGACTCCGGTGCAAGTGCAGCACAGAGCGCCCAGGGCCGCGGGGAATGGCCGAGGCCCAACGCATGCCAGACGCCGGAGCGCAGCAGTCCTATCCAGGCTTGGGTCTCCCTTTAACCCCCGCCTCCTCCGCCCAAGCTCAACCCACTTTAGGGCGGGACTTCTCGCGTCAGCCAATGGTAGGAGCCAAACCCTGGCGGTTTGTACTCTTTCTTTCCAATGAGAAAAAAAGGAAGCCGCTTGGCTCCAATGGCCAATCGGAGGAGGCGGCGCCTGGTTGTCAGGCAGGTTTCTAAGAGTTCGGGCCAATTGGAGGCTCCGAGACCGCTCGACCCGGGCGCAGCGCGCAGGCGGTGGCGGAGAGACGCAGAGCGGGCCGAGCGCGGCCGAGCAAAGCCGGAGCCGGAGCGGGGCCGCAGGAGCCGGGCCGGGTCCGGACGGGCCGAGATGCCCTATAAACTGAAGAAGGAGAAGGTGAGCGTGGCCCTGGTCCTCGCGCCTCCGCCTCGGGGCCTGCGCGGAGCTCTGGGGAGGGGCCTGAGGCAGGCCCGGGACAGCCCAGCACTGACCCTCCCGTCCGGCCTCCGCAGGACTCCCGGAGCCAGCCCTCCGCCTTGGCGGCTGGCAGCACCCCCAGCCTGCGCCGCAGCTGGGACAGCTCTCCCCAGCCCCCTTCACCTTATCCCGACAGACTCCCCCCACGACGTACACCTCCCAGCCTCCCTTCCTCGCTCCTCCTACCCCCTCCAAATCGGCCCTACTCGTTGGTCACTCCCCTGCGCTCCCCCTCCTCCCGGACTCCCCCTCCCCGCCCCGATTCCCCCGCGGATTTGGGACAGCTTCTTCCTCCCCTCCCAGCAGAGACAGCACCTCCTTCCAGAACTGCCCCCTCCCCCCCGCCCTGCGCAGCCCCCTTCCCTGGGCTCTCCACACTCCCCTACCTACCACCCCTTCTCCCTGCGCGCCAAGCCCCCGGCCTACAAGAGGGCAGCTTTCTCTGTCCCCCTCCCCACACCCCTCTTCCCATCGCCGGCCTGCGCCCCTCCCTCTAGCTAGTGCTCCCAGCACAAACTTGTAAGCCTGGGCTGAGCCTGTGCTTCTGTCGATGGAACCTCAGAACGCTGGTGCTGGTAGGGCTCCCCCTTTTCCTCCCCTCCCCCCAGCTCCGGCTGTGCAACCCTTTGTGGGACAGAGGAGGGGACTGAAGCCCCAGCCAGGGGGAAGAGACTTGTCCAAGGTCACATACAGCCTACTGGAGGCCCAGTGAGCACCTTGAACGCATCAAACCTGAAAGCCTCTTGTGTCCCAAACCCTCCGGACAGGCGTTGTAGGCTTCCAGCGTCCTTCACTCCCGTTTTTTCCTAATCCTCTGAAAATCTTTACATCTCCCCGCCCCTCCCCCCTTTTTTGGGCACCCCTGCTGGCTTCCGGCCCTTTCTGGGCCGTGCTGTCTTCACATTGGGAGTGTGGCCTCCCTGTCAGATTGCTTCTCCTCCTTCTGCAGGCTGGGGCCCTGAGCTAAGCCGTTCCTTGCCGTCCTGGTTGCTGTGTCTGCCTTCCCCTACCCTCGAGGTCTGATTCAGAGGTGTGGTTCCTTGGAGGTATACACTCACACGGAGGATGCTAGGATACCAGTTCCAACCTCCCCCAGCTTCTTGCTCTCCTGGGGCTGGCCCCTGGTGGTGGTGGATGTGTGTGAGTGTGTGTGTGTAGGGGGAAGCTGATGCTGGCCTGGGGTTCCGGTCCCTGTCTCCAGGAGCCCAGAGGTGTATTGCTCTCGTTTGCCAGCCTCTGGCCTTCTCAGTCCAACTCTTCCTCTCGGGGCTGCTAGGTGTTTGCCAGGCAGCTTTGGTTCTGGTGCCTCCTAGGGGTATGAGTGGGACAGGGTTGCATGCCCCTCACCCAAGCTCTATCCTTAGGGGTGTGGGCTTGCCAAGGGCGCTTGAGCTGTGGATGGATGGGGCACACACAGGCCCAGGAGATCCCCAGGAATCTGTGGTTTCCAGTCTTATGGGCCACATGATGCCTGTTAGCAGGAAGCCTTGGCCCAACTAGGAGACTGAGGAGAGAAGGTCAGGGTTGCTGGGATCACCGGTGTGACGGGGGTGTTGGAAGGATGGGAGCGCCCCACTTCCCTGTAGATATCTGCTGTGGTCAGTCAGCCATTTCTGGGTGGAGGGTCAGGGATGATGGGAGTGGAGTGACAATTTGCCTGAGGTTTGCCTGGATGCTGTGGGGGCACAGAGTGAAGGCAAGTGGATGGAGGGGCGTCTTTCACTTGTTCTCCTGCTGGTGCCCCTCCTGCCCCCTCCTATCCCCTGAGCCCTCCTCTAGGAGTGAGCTCTAGTCCCTCCTCTGGAGTTTGTAAAATACTGTGTAAACCATTTAGAAGCTTCTGGCCATGTCTGCAGTGGAAGTTAACTTTCCGCCCCCCGAGCCTCATGTTGGTTTGATGTCACCATTGTAGGTGCTTAATGAACAGGTGCTGGGTTTTCTGTTCTTCCCGTTTTGTCCTGTTCTGGCTCTGGGCTTATCTTGTGTATTTCCTACATGGGCACGCCCCTGCTTCCTCCCACTTTTCTTTCTTGTGTTCATAACAGTAGCATTGACACTGGGCAGCATTCATATCCCAGGAATGGGCACTGTGATGGCATCCTTTCCCAGCTAGGGGAAACTGAGGTCATATAGGCTAGTTATCTGGCCGGCGATTGCCCAGCTTACAGGAGTTGGGCCTGAAACACAGGGCTGGCTGCAAAGCTCGGTATCATAGAACTGTGCGGGGTTGCTGGGTGGGTCTGGCGCCTGTGCAGTTCACCTGTTCTGCAGGAGCGTGCTTCCCCAGACCCACTCACACCCACGCACCCAGCAGCGGGCTCTGTCTCAGGCACCCTTTCTGGGAGAGATGTCTGAGGCACTGTGCCGAGTGCCACAGGGTGGGTGGAGGGGTGCATGGTAGACCCAGGCAGCTGTCGATGAGCTAGAGCGAGGAGACCTATTGGGAAAAGAGAGCAACCTCATCCATGGGGGTGGTGGAAGGGATGGAGGAGTCCGTGTCCATAGTGTGTGCAGTCCCTGCAGCTGTGTGTCCCATCTGCCTGCTGCTCCGCCTTCCCCCGCCTCCTTTTTCTGTCCACTTCACACCTGGGGCTACTGACAAAGGCCAGTGTGGCCAGCAGGCAGTGAGAGAGCGCTGAGCCCAGAGAAGCAGCTTCTGTCCCCCAAGCCTTGTGTGCTGCGGGGAGCTGCTGCGCACCCAGCCTCCTCCTCGCCTTCCCCACTGCAGCCCACACAGAGCTCTCCTCCCTGGATTCTTTTTGCCCCCATAGTCACAATCACTTGACTGGAGCACTTCTTGCTGTAGACGTTTGGCGACTGTGGCATTGCAGAGTCTCAGAGTGGAAGTGAGTTCCAGGCTAGATACCCTGGGCACTTTGAGCTTCTCTGGACAGCAGGTTCTTCTACCTCATTGGGAGCCTCAGCTCGTCGTCCAGAGATTTCAGCTTATTGCCTGTGCCGGCCCTGGGTGCACCTTTGGCAGCCCTGGGTTATGTTGGTATAGCTCCCACCACAAAAGACTCCTCCCTCTCTTTGTTAGCTATCCCAGTTCCTGCAGCTGTTGTTTGGGTATGTGTGTGTGGTGGGGGGAATGACTTGGCTTTCCACTCTACTTCCAGTGTGGATGGAGTTTTCCTTTAAGACTAGGATTTGGGCCCAGTGCGGCAGCCTAGTGGCTAAAGTCCTTGCGTTGCATGCACCAGGATCCCATGTGGGTGCCAGTTCTAATCCTGGAGGCCTTGCTTGTGGTCTGGGAAAGCAATCGAGGATGGCGCAAAGCCTTGGGACCTTGCACTTGCATGGGAGACCCAGAGGAGGCTCTGGGCTCCTGGCTTCAGATTGGCACAGTTCTGGCCATTGCGGATGCTTGGGGAATGAATCAGTAGACGGAAGATCTTCCTCTCTGCCTCTCCTCCTCTCTGTATATCTGACTTCCCAATAAAAATAAAGTAAATCTTTTTTTTTTTTTTAAGATTTATTCATTTTATTACAGCCAGATATACACAGAGGAGGAGAGACAGATAGGAAGATCTTCCGTACAATGATTCACTCCCCAAGTGAGCTGCAACAGGCCGATGCTGCGCCGATCTGAAGCCAGGAACCTGGAACCTCTTCCGGGTCTCCCACGCGGGTGCAGGGTCCCAATGCATTGGGCCGTCCTCGACTGCTTTCCCAGGCCACAAGCAGGGAGCTGGATGGGAAGTGGAGCTGCCGGGATTAGAACCGGCGCCCATATGGGATCCCGGGGCTTTCAAGGCGAGGACTTTAGCCACTAGGCCACGCCGCTGGGCCCAATAAAGTAAATCTTAAAAAAAAAAAGACAACGACTAGGATTTGTTCCCTTCCAACTGCAGATCCAAGCCCTCTAGGATGGCCTGGGGAGGGCCGTGCGGTCCTGTCCAGTGGTTGGGAGGTCTTACAGGCTGTGGTGGCCGCCACTGCTGCCGCACGTGGATGATCTGTGTTGAGCCTGCAGTCAGCCCCAAACTCCCAAGTCTCTCTTGCACTTTCCCCTTCCCATCCTGACGCAGTTGCTTTTTTTGGCCCGAAAGCATAGGAAGAGACACTGGAGCCAGCTGCCAGGCTCCCCATGGGAGACTTCAGATGCACGCTAACTCCTTGCAACCCTTCAGGGCTCTGCCCTATTCCTGTTCCCAGAGCTGCCAACTCAGGTGCTCTTGACATTCCCAATAACTGTTAGCACCTCTGGTCTCTGCTGAGGAAACAGCGGCAGCAACAACTTTGTGCTGGGTGGTACCATTTGCAACATCCAGAAAATGCTTCCCCGTCTGTCCGAGAGAGCCACCTCTCTGACCCCCTCATCCAGGAGCCCACTGCACAGCTAGCTCCCTGAGCCTCCTTGCCTTGGTTCTTAGTTCACTAGAGGGTATCCCGGGTCTAACTCATGCATGTAGTGGCCTGGTGTGTTGGCAGATTAAAGAGCAAGGGCATGCTTAGGTTACTGGGCATCAGGGAGGACTTCCCAAGTGGGTGCTCACCTCCTTAGAGGAACTGAGAGCTGCCTGCTGTGGCTACCCCTCTCCCAACCCAGGACCAGATGCCAGGTCACTTACTTGAAGAGTGACTGATGGAGTTGGTTGGATAGAGGATAATCATAACACAGACTTGAGCGGTCTAGTCCAACCTCTCCTTTCCCCACTCCGACATCTGCTCACCCTCTCCCATCTTCTGTCTCCAGGAGCCCCCTAAGCTTGCCAAAGGCACCGCCAAGCCCAGCACCTCGGGCAAGGATGGTGGCAGCGAGAACGCTGAGGAGGTAAGGAACGGAGGAGTGGGCGGCGGGGGCAGTGGCCTCTTGGTATCCAGTGGGCTGATCCCAAGGGGCCAGAAGTCACTGAGATGGGAGGGAACGGGAATCTGTATCCTGAGAGCATTCTCTCTGCCTGGTATGTACCAGAGAAGCTGCCCAGAGTCCAGCACAAGGCTTTTCTGTGTCTAGTGACTTTGAGTGTGGAGCTGTCAGGGGGCCTGGGGGAAGGTCCCTGGGTCCCCACTGGGGTGACTGGTGAAACGGGTTGGGAGTGGCTGCTGTCTTGGAGTTAGGCAGAGCTGGATGTCCCATGGAGTAGGAGCATGCCTGGAGAGCCCCGAGCAGAGGTCAGTGCAGCTCAGCAGTCTTGGGTTATAAAGCAATAAATGGTCTGTCAGCAGAGAGCTGAGGGAGCAGAGTGGGTCCAGGGTACATCCCTGGACCTGGCCAGCGCTCTCTGGGACGCTTGGGTGATGAACGGTCTTTCCTCCTGCCTCCCCCCCCTTTAATATTTATTTATCTGAAATGCAAAGTTACACAGAGAGAGGGAAAGCTAGATAGAGACAAATCTTCCATCTGCTGGTTCAGTCTGCAAATGACCACAATAGCTAGGAGCCAGACTCCATCTGGGTCTCCCACATGGATTCAAGGGTGCAAGCACTTGGGTCATCTTCCAACGCTTTTCCAGTCACAATAACTGGATCAGAAATGGAGCAGCTCGGACTCGAACCAGCACCCACATTGGATGCCAGTGTCACAAGCAGTGGCTTTGTGTGCTGCACCGCAGTGCCAGATTGCATGTCATTTCCTGAAAACTGCCTTCTTTGGCCATTTACCCACATCCCCTGGCTGGGGTTAGGGTTCTTGTGAATTGCCCTCCTGGTGACCAGGGCAGGGGAAACACTTAACCACAACTAATGAGACAACTGCTTGTGAATATTGAAGTTTTGTGAGGCTCCTGTTTTGTTTATTTTTATTATTGTTTATGTAGTTGGGAAGGATGCATGCCCATGAGGGTCTCGGATTAGGGAAGGAAGAGTGGAGGTATGGAAGAACGTGGGTAGGACATATCTTTCAGTTTTCTTTTTCCTTGTCCGCAGTGGGTGAAGGGGAGGGGGCCATTCCTTGCTGACAAACTACATTGGCACCTGGGGCTAGGGGACAGTCCTTTGCTGATACCTTAGAGATCCTGATGTGGGGAACAGTGTACCAAGGGTGTTACTTTAGTGGTTTTGATAGTTTTGAGATGTAATTTACTTCATTGCAGCAAGGTTGAGAAAATCTTTCCAAGGTCTGTTGGCTGACCAAGCCTAGTTCAGTGCATCTCCAGGCCCAGGAACATGGTGCAAAGCTGGGCCATGAGAGTGGTCCCACCTACCCTGCTTTCCATCCACTGACGTCCCCTGCTGTTGATGTCCCCTGTTGGCCTAGATGAACTGGCTGTCGTGTCCCCCATGTGCAGCTGGGCACACTGTCCATTGTACAGACATCAACACCTGGTCCTGATACATGCACTCTAAGGTTGGACCACATCCTGAGATTTTTCCCTGTGGCCCGAGTTTGAGTTCAGACATATAGTTGGGGAGTCTGCCAAGGAACCTTGCCTGGACTGACCTCAGACTGGACTTTTGCATGTGCTAGTCAGTGTAGGGTCAGGTTTATTCTATCATTTGCACCAGCCAAGGCACATATTGGTGGATGTGGCTGCCTGGTCAGTTCAGCTCCCAGCCCGATCTCTCACTTGAACCGATGCTGCTGTGGTCCAGCCCAGTCTAGCCCAGCCAGCCATGCACACCAGTGGGTGCCATGGACACACCTGTTGTTGGAGAGCCTGGCACAGCTGGGGACACCCAGCACTGAAATATGTATTTATTTTACTTGAAGCTGGGCCTATGCATAGCTGGGAGACAGGAGCTTCCTTTGTATCTCCAACGTGGATACAGGGGCCCAAGGTTCTGGGCCATCCTCTGCGGCTTTCCCAGGTCATAAGCAGGGAACTGGATTGGAAGTGGAGCAGCTGAGACTTGAACTGGAGGCATCCATTTGGGATGCTTGTGTCACAGGTGGAGGACTAGCATGATATGCCACCACACTAACTCTAGCACCCAGCATTTGAATGCATGAGTGAGGATATAAGTGGATGAGTGAATGAACAAATGAACCAACTTTAAGTTAAATCTGGAAGGGACTTCAGTATCTAGAACTGTTGTATTTCATAGATAGGAAATTTGAGGCGAGAACAAATTAAGAAGTCTGCTGAGGAGTGGGTGTTGCGGTGCAGTGGTTTAGCTGTTGCTCTGGATGCCCACAGCCCATGACGATGTGCCAGGGTTTCAGTCCTGGCTCAGATGGCCCATTCCTGCTCACATGCACTTGGGATGCAGCAAATGATGGCTGCAAGTGTTTGGGACCCTGCCACCCACGTGGGTGTCCCACACGGAGTTCCTGCCTGCCTGGCTGTTAGCATGTGGGGAGTGAATCAGTGCACTGGATACTGCTGTCTGTCTGTCTGGCTGGCTGGCTGTATGTCTCTGAATGTGTTCTTGCACCTTTCACATGAGTTAATGAATGGAATATACTGAGGCCAAACGCTATGATTTCTCCACTGTGATTTCTAGACAGATCTGATGGGGGAAGGGAGCATGTTGAGTTTACCCCAGGCTGTGTCCTAAAACACCACCCACGGCTCACAGGATTTGCTCTCTCTGACCTAGCGTCACACCCACGTCAGGGTCAGCAGGTGTGCTGGAAACACCAGGGCTCCGCCTACTAAGACTTCTAAAGCTGCTTGGCACTGGCCCTTCTCTTTGGCCTTTTTGAGTCCAGACTTTGGTGCTCTCTCAGCCAAGTTAATTCCGCATGCAGCCTTTGCCGGGGCAGCACTGCCACATCGCCCCAAGCTGAGCGGTGTGGCACAGCAGAAGTCTGTCCTCTCACACAATTGAGGTGCCGGCCCTTCTGAGGTTCCCAGGAACAATCTGACTGCTCTCTCCTGGCTTCTGGTGGCTCTCAAAGCCCTTAGTGCTCCGTGGCTTGTGGCTGCACCAACCCAGGCTCCACCTCTATTGTCACATGGCTTCTCTCCTGTGGCCTTGTCCTCGTCCAAACTTCCCTATTATAAGGACATCTGTGGTAAATGGATTTAGGGCTCCCCCTAATCCAGTATGACCTCATTTTGGCTTGGTTACATCTGCAAAGACATGTTTCCAAAGAAGGTCACTTTTTTTTTTTTAAAGATTTATTCATTTGGGCCTGGCGAAGTAGCTTAGTGGCTGAAGTCCTCATCTTGCATGCACTGGGATCCCATATGGTTGCTGGTTTGTGCCCTGGTGGCTCCGCTTCCCATTCAGCTCCCTGCTTGTGGGCTGGGAAAGCAATTGAGGATGGCCTAAAGATCTAGGATCCTATACCCATGTGAGAGTTCAGGAGGAGGCTTCTGGCTCCTGGCTTAGAATCGGCTCAGCTCCATTGCAGCCACTTGGGGAGTGACCCAGTGGATGGAAGATCTTCCTCTCTGTCTCTCCTTCTCTCTGTATATCTGCCTCTCCAATAAAAATAAATAAAACTTTTTTGAAAAAAGATTTATTCATTTATGTATTTGAAAGACAGTTACAGAAAGGGAGGGAGAGACAAAGAGAGAGATCTTCCCTCTGTTGATTTACTCTGAAAATGGCTTCAATGACTGAAGTTAGGCTAGGCTGAACCCAAAAACTTGGGTCATCCTCTGCTGCTTTCCCAGGTGCATTAGCAGGGAGTTAGATTTCAAATAGAGCAGCTGGGACTTGAACCAGCACCCCCTATGGGATGCCGGTTCTAGAGATGGTGGCTTTACTTGCTGCAACACAGCGCTGGGCCCAACTTCACATTCACAGACTGTCAGTGGATGTGAATTTTGGGGGGGGACCCTGTTGAACCCTGTATGCTACATCCCAGCCCAGGCAGCGCCTGATGGACTCTGCATGCCATGGTGTGGCTCAGTTAACCTTCACAGCTCTCCCCGGGGGATGTTCTATTATTGTCTTCCCCATTTCACAGAGGAAACTGAGCCTCAGAGATGGAAAACTGAGCTTTTCCTCAGCCAGCGAGTGACAGAATTGGAATGCAATTCTGGGCACAGGTGCTGCAGGAGCCTGCCTCTTAGAGCCATGGGGACGGGATGCACTGGCTCTCACATTCTAGAAGATAGTCGCAGAGTGGAGGGATGCTTTGGGAGAGCAGGTGAGACACACAGTGACCTGACTGCACAGGTCAGGGTCTTTCCAGTCTGTCTGAGCAAACCCTTTAATGCCATGAACTCCTAGAGCTGTGCCCCATCCCAAGTGTTGGGAACAAAGGCACCCGGAGAAATTATCCCAGTCTCCCCCACTTTAGCGGGCCCTCTCTAAGGCCAGAGTTCAGACCCTAAAAATAGTTTTGGATTTCTCAGTCTTCTACCGTTGGCGGGGTGAACATGTGGTGCATTGAGGAAGACTTGGCTTGAGACTCCCACATCCTTTGATAGGAGTGCCCAGGTTCAAGTTCTGGCTCCAGATCTTGATTCCAGTTTCCTGCTAATGTTGCATCCTGAGAAACCACAGGTGACTGTGACTCGAATGCTTGGGGTCCTGCCATCCGTGTAGCAGGCCTTGTCTGAGTTCCTGGTCCCTGGCTTCAGCCTGACCTTGTCTGAGCTATTTCTCTGGGGAGTGAACCAATGGATGGAAGATCTCTATTATCTGTTTCTTAAATAAAACATACATGAAAAATAATAGAACCCACGTCTTGGCATCTCGCTGCTTGTCAATTAACATCTAAACTTGGTGCGGCACCCTCTGCCCTTCTAAGCCACCTTGCCTTACTCTTCTCGTACCTACCTTAGCTTCTTGTCCCACTGAACTTACCATCTTCTCACTCAACAAGCCCTGTTATGACTAAGAAATGTGGCTATTGGCCTGGAGTACTTTATACCTCTCCTTTCTCTCTCTCTCTCTCTTTTTTTCCCCTCTTAATGTCAAGTTTATCCTCTAAGAATCAAATCAAAAAAAGTCCCCTCTTTAGAAATATTTTCCGGGCCCAGCACGATGGCCTAGTGGCTAAAGTCCTCGCCTTGAATCCGCTGGGATCCCAAATGGGCACCAGTTCTAATCCCGGCAGCTCCACTTCCCATCCAGCTCCCTGCTTGTGGCCTGGGAAAGTAGTCGAGGATGGCCCAAAGCCTCGGGACCCTGCACCCGCGTGGGAGACACGGAAGGAGGTTCCTGGCTCCTGAGTTCGGATCGACACAGCACTAGTCATTGTGGTCACTTGGGGAGTGAATCATCGTACGGAAGATCTTCCTCTCTGTCTCTCCTCCTCTCTGTATATCTGACTTTGTAATAAAAATAAATAAATCAGGCCCGGCGTGATAGCGTAATAGTTAAGGTCCTTGCCTTCAACGCGCCGGGATCCCATATGAGCGCCGGTTTTAATCCCAGCGGCTCCACTTCCCATCCAGCTCCCTGCTTGTGGCCTGGGAAAGCAGTCGAGGGCGGCCCAAAACATTGGGACCCTGCACCCACGTGGGAGACACTGAAAGAAGTTCCTGGCTCCTGGCTTCGGATTGGCACAGCACTGGCTGTTGCGGCTCACTTGGGGAGTGAATCATCAGACAGAAGATCTTCCTCTCTGTCTCTCCTCCTCTCTGTACATCTACCTTTCCAATAAAATAAATAAATCTTTAAAATAAAAATAAATAAATAAACAAATAAATAAAAATATTTTCCTTAATTTTTTCTAGGCAGGATTTGCGGCTCAGTCTTTTGTTTCCATGAGCCTTTGTGACCCACCACACACCCCCTATCTCTTCTTGCATTTCCCCTTACTGTTAGCTGCTTTTTTTTTTTTAATTTTTTAAAGATTTATTTTATTTTTATTGCAAAGTCAGATATACAGAGAGGAAGATAGTTTGTTGATTCAGTTCTCAAGCGGGTACAACAACCGGAGCTGTGCCGATCCAAAGGCAGGAGCCCAGAGCCTCTTCCTTGGTTTCCCATGAGGTTGCAGGGTCTCAAGGCTTTGGGCCGTCCTCTACTGCTTTCCCAGGCCACAAGCAGGGAGCTGGATGGGAAGTGGAGCCACTGGGTTAGAACTGGCACCCGTATGGGATCCCAGTGTGTGTAAGACGAGGACTTTAGCCACTAGGCTACCACTCCGAGCCCTGTTAGCTGCTTTTTTGTCTGTCCCTGCCTGATGGACTGTGAGTTTGGACATAATGTCTTAATCACATTTTATTTTGTTTTACTTGAGAGGCACCAAGACAGATATACAGGGATCTCCCCTCACTGGTTCATTTCTCAAATGCTTACAAAGCCAGGACCTCACCTGGAGGCTCTCTGTGTGGTTGACAGGGACCAATCAGTTGAGCCATTCCCAGCTGCTTCCCAGGGTCTGCATTAGCTAGAAGCTGGTGGGTCTTAGGAGCTAGAGCAGGGTTCTGAACCCAGGTACTCAAGCATGGAATGTAGACATCTTAACCAACATCTTAACCGCTAGGCCGAACACCCATCCTTTGTCACCTTTTAGACTTCATTGTCTAACCTGGTGCTTAGCGAGTAAGTAAAGGAAGACTTCAGCATGGCTAGATAGAACTCCACGTGTCACCCTGGGAGAGAATGCCTAGTGATTTCAGGCACCTTAAGCTACAATGATCTTCTTCATTATTTCATTGTGCAAAAGTTGCAACATTAACCTGCTTCCTCCTGCCCATATGTTTCGTCTTACAGTTTCTGTAGTGCTTCTGTTTCTCTCTGCATATTTGAATATGGGTTAGTTAGGAATGGCTTAGTTCAGAGCAGGCCTGTTTCCGGGGCTCTCCTGAGAATAAGCAGAGCAAATGCGTTCCCAATGTCACTCAGTCACAGGATGCCTGAATCCAGGAAGGCTTCTCAGAGTGCGGATCCTGTTGGGATTTCAGATGAAGTGAGAAGGGCGACTGGGCAGGACAGAGTAGGTAGTGGAGTAGGGTACATGGCCAGATTGCATTTAGTCCATGTCTGCCCCTGCTGAGATGGCCGCAGAACATTGTCCAAGGGACTTATTTGCCTCTTACCTCCTGCCAAGGTGAGTGGAAAAGTTAGAGGCTGAAGTTTTTGTGAGTGACAGAGAGAAAGAAAGAACTTCCATCTGCTGGTTCTCTGCCTATATGCCCACAATAGCCAGGTCTGGGCCAAGCCACTGAAGTCAGGAACCAAGAGCTCTACCCAGGTCTCCCATCTAGGTGCAGGGGCCCAAGCACTTGGGTCATCTTCTGCTGCTTTCCCAAGTGCCTTAGCAGGGAGCTAGGTCAGAAACAGAGCAACAAGGATTTGAACTTAACCAACTACACAGCACTAAACCTGTTGCATGGTTTTTTGAACATTGGTTGGTTGGTTAGCTTTTTTTTTAAGCCTTTTTTTTTCTCAGCCTTTTGGCTAAGATCCAGTGTGGTTTATGTTTGTTTTTTATTTATTTTTTTTAAGATTTATTAATTTTTTTTTATTTGAATGGCAGATATACAGAGAGGAGGAGAGACAGAGAGGAAGATCTTCTGTCTGATGAGTCATTCCCCAAGTGGCTGCAACGGTCAGAGCTGCATTGATCCGAAGCCAGAAGCCAGGAACTTCTTCCGTGTCTCCCACGTGGGTGCAGGATCCCAATGCTTTGGGCCGCCCTCGACTGCTTTCCCAGGCCACAAGCAGGGAGCTGGATGGGAAGTGGAGCCGCTGGGATTAGAACCGGCGCTCATATGGGATCCCGGCGATGCAGTCAAGGAGAGGACTTTAGCTGCTAGGCCACCACATTGGGCCCTAGTATGGTTTTTAAAGCCATGCAACTGTGTGTTCCCCGGCAACCTTGCTTGGAGAATGATTTGGAAACCACTATGTTAGTCCAACCCCTTCCTTGCTAGCAGAGAATATTGAGCCCGTGCTCTTCCCTTTCTGAGAATGGTTCTTCCTCTGGATGCCTCTCAGGATGAGGCAGGTGTTTGGAGAGTGGATCAGCCGGCGTAAGACCTTTCTACCTGTCTGTATCGGACTCAGGTGAATACATTAAAAACAATATTTTAAAAGGAGCAAAAGAGATTTGGCACATGAGTAAAACTATCTCCTGTAACACCAGTAACCCCTGTGGGCACTGGTTTGTATCCAGCTGTTCCACTTTTTTTTTTTTTTAAAGATTTATTCATCTTATTACAGCCAGATATACAGATAGGAGGAGAGACAGAGAGGAAGATCTTCCGTACAATGATTCACTCCCCAAGTGAGCCGCAAAGGGCCGGTGAGCGCCGATCCAAAGCCGGGAACCTGGAACCTCTTCCAGGTCTCCCACGCGGGTGCAGGGTCCCAGTGCATTGGGCCGTCCTCGACTGCTTTCCCAGGCCACAAGCAGGGAGCTGGATGGGAAGTGGAGCTGCCGGGATTAGAACCGGCACCCATATGGGATCCCGGGGCTTTCAAGGCGAGGACTTTAGCCGCTAGGCCACGCCGCCGGGCCCCTGGCTGTTCCACTTTCAATCCAGCACCTGCCAATGGGCTGGGAAAACCAGTGGAGGAGGGCCCAGTGTGTTAACCCCTGCCACCCACATGGAAGAACTGGGTGAAGCTCTTGGCTGATTACTTCAGCCTAGCCCATGGTTGGCCAGTGTGGCCATCTGGTGAGTGAACCAACAGATGGAAGTTCTCTTTGTCCTCTTCTCTGTAACTCTTTCAAGATAAATAAATCTTAAACAAAAAAGTTAAAAATGAAACACTTGAGATGTGATAGCATAGGCTTTCTAGACTGTATTCCTAAAATCAAGATATGGAAATACTAGATCTCATAAAATTTTTTTCTCTTAAGACTTATTTAAAAAAAAAAAAGATTTATGTATTTTTATTTGAAAGTAAGATTTACAGAGAGACAAGAAAAAACAGAGAGCAACAAAGATCTCTTCCATCCTTTGGTTCATTCCCCAAGTGGCTGCAATGGCCAGGGCTGAGCTGATCCGTAGTCGGGAGTCAGGAGCTTCTTTTAGGTCTCCCACACAGGTACAGGGGACCAAACACTTGCGCCATCCCCTGCAGCCTTCCCAAGCCATTATTATGAAACCGGATCAGAAACTGCCAGGACTCAAGCCAGTCCATATGGGATGCTGGTACCACAGGTGGAGGGTTAAGCCACCATGCCAGTCCAAGACTTTTATTTAAAAGGCAGAAAAGGCAGAGAAACAGAGAGAGAAAATCTTCTACTGTTCATTTCCCAAATGATGGCCTGGTAGGACAAGACCAAAGCCAGAAGCCTGAAACTCCATCTAGGTTTCTCCTACATTACCATTAGGGGCCCAAGTCCTTGGCCATCTTCTGCTGCCTTCCCAGGCACAACAGGAAGCTAGACTGGAAGTGGATCAGCTAGGATTTGAACCACGCTCTGATATGTAATGCTAGTGCCACATACTGCGGCTTGACCGGTCGCAATGCTGGCCCCTAAAATGCTTGCCTTGTGTTACGTACCAGTCAGTTCAGTCCTCATTACTGTTCTGGCAGGTTGGTATTGTTGACATCCCATTTTACAGATGAGCCAGCAGAAATGGCCAGGCCAGAAGCTGAGCCCAAGCAGCCTGGCACAGGAGCCCTAAGCTCCATGGTTGTTTCTAAGGCAGGGTAACAGACTCGGGGTTGGGAGGAAGGTGCTGCAGATGGGGTGTTGAGCCTGCATGTACACCCTTCTCCCCAGTCCCGAGGTGGGACTCACCTGCTGTGTGTAGGAAGAGAGATGTCAGCGCCCAGGGTGCTCTGCACTAAGATCCCCTTGGGTGGTGTGTGACATTGCTCTCGCTCTCTCTTGCATTCTGCCTGTCACGTCCATGTCCACATGGCAAGAAGGCCATGGTGACATGAGCCACGCTGAATCCACAGGCGCCTGTATGGGCTGGACCCCGTGTTCTTGTCCCGTCTCTCAGTCCCAGGTGGGCCATGGGCTCCACAGAACTGTTTTTATGAAAAGTTCAGTGTATGCAAAGCAGGACATATCTGTGCTTCCTTCCCCCCAGCCAGAAGATTTCAAACTCCCATTCTCCTGTTAAGAGCTGGAGGGGGCCCGGCACAGTGGCCTAGCAGCCAATGTTCTTGCCTTGAATGTGCTGGGATCCCATATGGGCGCCGGTTCTAATCCTGGCAGCCCTGCTTCCCATCCAGCTCCCTGCTTGTGGCTTGGGAAAGCAGTCAAGGATGGCCCAAAGCCTTGGGACCTGCACCCGCGTGGGAGATTTGGAGGAAGTTCCTGGCTTCTGGCTTCGGATTGGCACAGCACTGGCCATTGTGGTCACCTGGGGAGTGAATCATTGGATGGAAGATCTTCCTATCTGTCTCTCCTCCTATTTGTATATCTGACTTTGCAATAAAAATAAATAAATCTTAAAAACAAAACAAAAAAACTGGAGGGGGCTTGGCAGCAGTTAGGCAGACAGGAGGGTCGGCTTCTCCTGTGGTGTTGGGGTTCCCACTGGAGGACATAGCCTCACTCTCCTGGTCCTGCGGCAGTCTGATTTGGGCAAGAGCTGGGCTGTGGCACAGTCTCTGTCCTCTCTCCCAACAGGGAGCTCTGACATCTAGAAATAACTTTTTAAAATTAGTTGCTTTTGGGTGGGCTTTGTGGTACAGCAAGTTAAACCACTGCCTGAGACAGCTGCATTCCTCCCTGAGTGCCTCATTCAGAGTGCCAGCTACCTGGCCTCTGATCCATTTTCTTGGTAACGCACTTGAAAACGCAGCTGGTGACAGCTGCCAGAAGTGGGGCACCAGGATGGAATTCCTGTCTCCTGTTTGTTTTTTTTAATTTTTAAAATTTTATAATTGATGATATTTACATAGTTGATGGGGGGGAAGGGTCAAGGATCAGGAGATAGTGGGTGAGACTTTTTGTTTACACATTTTCATTTTCTTCTTCCCGCATATGGGGGGGGGAGACAAAAAGAGAAACCACACCCAGTCTCCCAACTGCCATATTACCTGGGGGATGGGGAACTGCCACCCGGTGTCATCCAAGGTTCCCCATTATGAAGCATTCTCTGAAGGTTTTGTTCATGTGTTTTCAATAGTTCTGAGATGATGCTGATACTGCCGTTCCAAGGATAAGGAAATCGTTTTGAGGTTGATTGGCTGTCATAGTCCACCTCCGAGTCTCCACTGGTTTAGAAATTTGCTGTCAGTCCTTATTGGGGTAGTTGATGAATTTGTTCTGCCTTCCATCCTCAGCAAACCAATTGGTGCTGCAGCCTAACCCAGCCCTGCCCAACACATGCTTGGCCTTCACATACCACAGGGGGAGCTGCAGCCCAGTCAGAGCAACCCCCAATAATCCGCACTAGACTGGCCCCAAGCTCTGGTTCCTGTGCCTGCCAGCATGTGCAGTAGACTGGTCTGCCTCGCATCCTATTCAGATCTCGTATACATCACTGGGTATTGAAGCCTGACTCAACCCAACTGACTCCATCCTCCAGCACACACTCATGCCTACAGGTGTCACTACCTGTCCAGCCAGGCCCACCCCCAATCCCAGTTCCCTTGCTCACCATTTGGAGCTGCAGCCCATTATAGAGGAACCACAACCTCCCCACTGGACTTAGTCCCCGCCCGCAATCTCGCACTCTAGGTGATTCTGCAGTCTAGCTTGATGGGACTTGCCCCCAGTCCCAGTACTTGCCAGCTGATGCTGTGGCAAAATCCAACCTGCCTGCTCTTATTCGGGCTGATGCCTGAACCTGTGGATACACTCAACTACCCCAGCCTGGCTCTCTTCCTAACCCATTTCACACACAGGCCAACAGGTGTTATAGCCCTGCCTAACCGGGTCTGCCTCCAATTCCAGCTCTCATGCTTGCCAGCATTAGCCATGGCCTAGCAGTAGAACTCCCACATCTCCCCTACCAGTTTCATCCCGCTGCCCTGGTCTCTCGTGTGCTGGTGGCCCAGTCTGGCATGGCCCATCTCATCCTTGGCATTTGCTGCTGAGTGCTGTAGCCTGGCCTGGTCTGGTCTGCCCCCATTCCAGCTTGTGCTGGTTGGAGCTGCTGCCCAACCTGCTAGCTCCTGTTTTCACCCTATCCCAGCCATAGCTGTCGTAGACAACTGGGGAGTGGACCAGTGGGTGGAGGATCTGTCTCTCCTCTCTGTCACTCTGGCATTCAAGCAAAGTTATTGAAAAGAGAAAAAAGTTGAGTGTATTTATTTCTCCCATTATAAAAGAAGTGTCAGCTGGTAGGAAATTTAGATATTTGGGTGGGGTGGGGGAAACATTTGCAGTTTTACTGCAGGAGCTCCAAGTTAGTTTGCTTATGTGCTTTTCTGAACCCAGGTCTTGTGGCTTGTGCCTGTGTTTTGCTGTGGGTGAACTTGTTTTGCATATAGTTTGGTATTGTCCTTTTGTGATTTAGCATAGGAAGCAGTTTTCCATCAACGTGTGGTTTTGCTTTAATTTTTTTTTCAACATGCTGCTGTGTTTATCAGTCAGAAAGTCAGAGGGGCTTGTGAGGGCCCTGGGTGCAGCCCCTGGCCCAGCCTGCTCTCTTCGCATCCTAACTCTGAGCTCGCTCTTCCCAGGGCCACCGTGGACTTATCCAGAGTCTCCCACTGCTTCTTTCTTTAAAATGCTTTCTTTTTTTTTAAAAAAATATATATATGTTTTTTTTTTATGTATTGATTACATTGTGTTATGTGACACAGTTTCACAGGTACTGGGATTCTCCCCACCCCTCCCCCCATGGCGGATTATTCCACCTTGTTGCATAACTGCAGTTCAAGTACAGTTGGAATTCCCTCTTTGCAAACATAAACTAAACAGAGTCCAACATCTTATAGTCCCGTCAAGTTCCTCGGCTTCTTGGGGAGACCCTGTCTGGTCCGAGGGCAGAACCATCAGAGTATCAACCCGATCAATTAAAGGCTCCAACATACCCTCAGCAACAATTAACTTCGTTGTGTAATTAATAGATATAGTATTCTTTCTTTCTTTTTCTTTCTTTCTTTTTTTAAGATTTTTAAATTTTTATTGGAAAGGCAGCTATACAGAGAAGATGATCCTCTGTACAATAATTTGGTCCCCAAGTGGCCTCAATCACTGGAGCTGAGCTGATCCGAAGCCAGGAACCCGGAGCCTCTTCCAGGTCTCCCACGAGGGTGCAGGGTCCCAAGGTGTTGGGCCGTCCTTGACTGCTTTCCCAGGCCACAAGCAGGGAGCTGGATGGGAAGTGGGGCCACCAGGACTAGAACCGGTTTCCATATGGGATCCCAGTGCATGAGAAGCAAGGACTTGAGCCGCTATGTTACCACACCGGGCCCTGGGCCTTTTCTTTTCTTTTTTATTTAGATGCTTTTGACTTTCTGTGGAAAATTATAGTCTCAGCATTCTTATGTCTTCATATAGGTATTTCCTCATCTTCCCAAGTTACTTGGGGTAAGTTATAACAATATAAACATTTTTTCACAGTTGAACCATTTGTGATCACTTATATTACAAAATACTCATCAATATACATTTATTTATTTGGGAAGTAGGAAGAGGGATCAGGAGTCCCCATCCATTGGTTCTCTCCCATATGCGCGCCGCTGGGGGTTCCAGCTGCTTCCGTTCTAATCTGACTCCCTGCTGATGCACTTGGGAAAGCAGGGGAACATGGTCCAGATCCCTGTGCTCCCACCACCCACGCAGGAGACTTGGCTGGAGTTCCAGGTTCCTGGCTTCACAACCTGGCCCAGCTCTGGCTGTTGTAGCTATCTGGAGAATGAACCAACAGATGTAAGATTGTTTCTCTTTGTTTCTCTGTACCTTTCGAGTATTTTTTTTTATAAAGAAGAACCTATTTGTGCACAAACCTATTTTAAGATATGGAACTTTGACTCAGCTGAATTTCTGGCCAACTATTGAGACACATGGGTGTTTCTTATTTTGCAATGTGATTGAAGGAGGTCCCAGGTTCCTCTGTCTCAGGGGCAGGGCTTAATGAACTTCGAGGTGTGTGTGCCTCACGTACCCTGCAGCCTCTCAGATCCAGTCAGGATGCCAATGTGTCACTAACTCGGAAGGTTCCTTGAGCTGCTTCTTCATCTGTGTCTGCAACCCCACCACTGCCCTGGGAAGGCTCTCACTTCCCTAACTTCTGCTGCTGCTGACCCATTGGTCAGCCTGGCCTGCTCTGGACTGCCTATTCTCAGGCAGTGGCAGACTACCTCCTTCCTAGGATGACCTTGGCCTTACCTCCTTCAGCACAGGAGGCGGGTGTAAGGAGGCTAGGGTGGCCCAGACCCCCTCGTCCCTGGCGGGAGGTGTCTTCTGGGGAGTGCACTCAGACAGAGTCCCTGTGTGACTAGGCCCAGGCGCAGCCACAGCCACAGCCCCAACCTCAGTCGCAGCCACCATCCTCCAACAAGCGCCCCAGCAACAGCACACCGCCCCCGACGCAGCTCAGCAAGATCAAGTACTCGGGGGGACCCCAGATTGTGAAAAAGGAGCGACGGCAGAGCTCCTCCCGCTTCAACCTCAGCAAGAACCGGGAGCTGCAGAAGCTTCCAGCCCTCAAAGGTACGGGAGGGTGGCCTGGGCCTGCAGGGCGGCTGGGCATCGGTGACACAGAGGTCCTGGAGATACCTGGGGGAGATAGGAGTGCTAGAGAAAGTGGGTCCATGGCTGCCCAGCAGCATGCTGGAGTCAAGGAAGGGCCTGAGAGGTCAGTTGGGCGTGGCAGGGAAGTACCAGGGAGCAGAAGCTGACCTGGGGGGTCCCCTCAGATTCGCCCACGCAGGAGCGGGAGGAGCTGTTTATCCAGAAGCTACGCCAGTGCTGTGTCCTCTTCGACTTCGTGTCAGACCCACTCAGTGACCTCAAGTTCAAGGAAGTGAAGCGGGCAGGTCTCAATGAGATGGTGGAATACATCACTCACAGCCGTGACGTGGTCACTGAGGCCATCTACCCCGAGGCTGTCACCATGGTGGGTGCCAGGGAAGAGCCCGGGGTGGGGGAGCATACCCGAGAGACCCTGCTGGAGGGTGGAGCTCTCACCTGGCTTCCTCCTGCCCCCCTTCCCGGCTTCAGTTTTCAGTGAACCTCTTCCGGACGTTGCCACCTTCCTCGAATCCCACAGGGGCCGAATTCGACCCAGAGGAAGATGAGCCCACCCTGGAAGCTGCCTGGCCACACCTCCAGGTACCCTATGGGAGTGAGGGGCCTGGCTTGGGGCACAGGGCACCCCGAGGCCCTGCAGCAAGGGCAGCAGCCCCTTGGGGGAACTCCTGCTCAGGGGGTTGCTGTTCTGTCTCTGCAGCTTGTGTATGAATTCTTCCTTCGCTTCCTCGAATCTCCCGATTTCCAGCCAAATATAGCCAAGAAGTACATCGACCAGAAGTTTGTCCTTGCTGTGAGTCCCTGGAAGTTCCCCCCCATTCTCTATTCCCTGACACCATGCTGGAGCCCAGCCCTGAGTCACAGCTGCTTCAGGCCCCAGTGCTATGTTGATGCAAGACTACTAGGAGGGGTAGGAGTGGGGAGGCTTAAGAAACCTGCTCTTTAAGAGATCGTACAAAAAACACCAGTCTTCCCAGTGGAATGTGTGAGTATATGGACCTCGCTACCACTGGGCAGTAAACAGTCCTGCTTTCCAGGAACATGTTCCCTATGCCCTTTCCCCAAAAACCCTGTCATCCCAGCATCCAGCCTCCCTGGCTG
Organism: Ochotona princeps; assembly: GCF_030435755.1. Lineage (NCBI taxonomy): Eukaryota > Metazoa > Chordata > Mammalia > Lagomorpha > Ochotonidae > Ochotona > Ochotona princeps. Next base: position 105,385,515 of record NC_080832.1, on the reverse strand, counting down.
CTGCCTCCATCGCTGTCCTTTCGCCCCCTCCCGCTCAGCTCCTAGACCTGTTTGACAGTGAGGATCCTCGAGAGCGGGACTTCCTTAAAACCATCTTGCATCGCATCTACGGCAAGTTTTTGGGTCTCCGGGCTTACATCCGTAGGCAGATCAACCACATCTTCTACAGGTGAGCACAGGTGTTCAACTCAGGAGCAGAGCTTGGCCATGTTGTAGTGGGGTGATACTGCAAGGCCTGGAGACGGGGGGCCAGCAGCTTGACATGGGGGACCTCTCAAGGGAGCCCTTTCTTCAGGTTCATCTATGAGACGGAGCATCACAACGGGATTGCTGAACTCTTGGAGATCCTGGGCAGGTAAGCAGCAGGGCAGCCCAGGGGAGATGCAGATGGCACCCTGAGCTGGGGGCCTCACCTATCTCCTGTCTTGCTAGCATCATCAATGGCTTTGCCCTGCCCCTGAAGGAAGAGCACAAGATGTTCCTCATCCGTGTCTTGCTGCCCCTCCACAAGGTCAAGTCACTGAGTGTCTACCACCCTCAGGTGAGCTGCCCTCACCTGGGACATTAGGGGGAAAAAAGGGTGGTGGTGGTGGTGCAGGGTGGCACAGCGAGCAAGGGGGCTACTTAATTTTCTTTAGTCCGCTCCCTTTCTGGGCTGGTATCTTGTTTCTGTCATTGACCCCTCTGAGGCTTGCACCTGACCTCTTTCCTTATGCCTTTTGCAGCTGGCATACTGCGTGGTACAATTCTTGGAGAAGGAGAGCAGTCTGACTGAGCCGGTAACGCCTTGTCTAGGCCCCGGGGTCCTAAGCATCCCTTGTTAGTCTGGTCACAGCAGGCATGCCATTAAACAGATGCAGGGGAGGCCTGCAACCTGACAGGTGTCATAAAGGACAGGGGGTCCCTGTGTACCCCCAGGAAACAGCTCTAAGGCAGAGCCACAGGAGCAGTTAGCTCAAGTCACCCTTGCTGTGTCCACCAGATGTGAAGGGAAGGCAGAAGGGCTGGCTGGCCGGGGTGTTAACATGGCTGACCACCTCTTCTCACAGGTGATAGTGGGACTTCTCAAGTTTTGGCCCAAGACTCACAGCCCCAAGGAAGTGATGTTCCTGAATGAGCTAGAGGAGATCCTGGACGTCATCGAGCCTTCGGAATTCAGTAAAGTGATGGAGCCCCTTTTCCGCCAGCTTGCCAAATGTGTCTCTAGCCCCCACTTCCAGGTGAGCCCTCCCAACTCATCCTGGCCCAAGCACTGCCTCCCAGAACGTGGCAAGGCACAGGGCCCACAGCAGTCACACTAAGTTCCACTTCTGCCCACCAGGTGGCAGAGCGTGCCCTCTATTACTGGAACAATGAGTACATCATGAGCCTCATCAGTGACAATGCTGCCCGAGTCCTCCCCATCATGTTCCCTGCACTGTACAGGAATTCCAAGAGCCACTGGAACAAGTAAGACACTGGCATGGGACAGGGTAGGGGGTAGTGGGCTGGTTTTGAAACCTCTAAAGGTATTAAAAAAAAAAAAACTAATGTGCCATGTGTCTCCCCTGGGGACCCAGCAAGCGGGACTGATGTCCACTGCATTACTGATGGTACTTGAAATGAGCTGTGGCCAGGACACCAAACGGCAGAACAGGGGTTCTCTGACTTCACCCTGGGAGGCCAAGCTATTGTGTAGGTTACATCGCCACTTGAGGGATGTGCAAAGAATCCCAGAGCAGGTGCTGTCCAGATGCTGGGAGGCCATTGGTGTGAGTTGGAGTGAGAAGTGGCCAGAAAGGGGGAAGCCTGAAGCATGGGCCCAGGGAAGGGTAGACAGGTGTTTCAAGTCACAGGGTAAACCAGAGTTAGCTGCTTCCACTGGTTAGGGGTTTGTGAAGTGGCAACAATTACTAAATGAAGAAAAAAAAGAGCAGAAACACCTAGGAGACAGCCCATTTGGGTGGAGGCCAAGGACAGGCTGTGGTCCCCTGTACCCCATCTTTGTCTCTGGTGGCAGGACAATCCATGGCCTCATCTACAATGCCCTGAAGCTGTTTATGGAAATGAATCAGAAGCTGTTTGATGACTGCACACAACAATACAAGGCAGAAAAGCAGAAGTGAGTGCCCCCTGCCCTCGCATTTGTTTTCCCCTTCCACCGCCAGTCCTCTGCCTCTTTCAAGTCCAACTCCAACCTTCTTATGCTCCTTTAGGGGTCGGTTCCGAATGAAGGAAAGAGAGGAGATGTGGCAGAAGATCGAGGAACTAGCCCGGCTTAATCCCCAGGTGAGGCCTTTCCACCCAATGGAGCAGTGAGGGCCCCAGCTGCAGCTGGAGAAGCAGGCTCCTGGGGGGCACCTCTCACTGCCTGCCTCCTCTCCCTTGCAGTATCCCATGTTCCGAGCTCCTCCGCCACTGCCCCCTGTGTACTCCATGGAGACGGAGACCCCCACAGCAGAGGACATCCAGCTTCTCAAGAGGACGGTGGAGACCGAGGCCGTGCAGGTAGAAGACCCTGGGCTGGGGTTGGGCAATTGCGGAGAGGCAGGGCGGGCACTGTAGGTACCAGGTTAAACCACCCACACGCATGGGAAAATGCTAGAGAATTCAGGGCTCCTGGCTTCAGCCTAGTCCAGCCCCAGCCAGTGCAGCCATCAGATGGAAGATATCCTCCCCTTTCTCTGTTATTCTGCTTCCCAAATAAATGGTTGGGGAGAGGGTTGACGATATGGAAGCAGTGGGACTGGTCACCATGCCATGCCTCCTCCCTGCCCACACAGATGCTCAAGGACATCAAGAAGGACAAAGTGCTGCTCCGGAGGAAGTCGGAGCTGCCGCAGGATGTGTACACCATCAAGGCGCTGGAGGCACACAAACGGGCAGAGGAGTTCCTAACTGCCAGCCAGGAGGCACTCTGACCCCTCACCATGCCACCCAGCCCTGGGACGCTGCCTCGGCCCTCCACCTTTCACTCCCTACTGGCTGACCTGGGGCCCGGCAGCACCTCTCTAGCTATCTGAGAGAAGGAAGCAGGCACTTGAAGCAGGGACATGCAGCGTATTCCCTCCTGTCCCCAGAATGTGTCTGCGTCTCCCCGTGGCTAGTTCAGACTGGCTGAGCGCTGCCGCTGCCGCTCAGACCAACTGGGGATGCTGTGCCCCGTCCTGCTCCTACCCCACAGCTATCCAAGGCTGCTCTGAGACATATCCAGGAACACATACGCTCCTCCTCATCCCTCCATCCTCTCTGGAACTCCAGCTATCTCTCCCCCACTCCCCACTAGAGGTTTCTAGGGAGCTGCAGATGATTCTCACCAAAGTCATGTCCAACTCCGTCGGCCCCTGGAGTAGCTAGAGGGGAGCCAACCCCCAGCAGCAGCAGCAGCAGCACAAAGAAGCCCCCAGCCCCACCAGTATGCAGGCTAATGAGATGGTATTATTGTTATTACGTCCTCTCATCCCCTGCCTGACCCTGACAAGGGAGGCCAAGAGGAGAAAATGATCAATTTGAGGGCCCGGATGGACCAACATCCTAGCCTGAGCCCTCCGGGTGAGCAGCAGCCCAGGGATCACAAACATGGAAGGGACCACCCTGGGACTGACTGCTCTGCTGTGTACCAGGTTCCCAAAGCTAGACAGGAATAAGCAGGGAGCAGTGTCCCCAGTAAGGCTCCCCAACACCTATTTATTTCCTTGTTTGTGCTGATGCAGGGCAGGCGCTCTTGGAGGGGCTGGGGCCAGAGGACGGCCGGGCCCAGGCTCCAGGGCCCAGGCAGTGTGGGTTCTGGCTGTGTACATAGGGTGCTTTATTCTCCACAGAGTACTTACTACAGGCCAAGGTCGGTGGGGCTTGGGCCAACGTCCCCATATGTACAGCACTGAATAAAGTGGGTCTCTGAGAAGTCTCATCTGCGCTGATGTGGAGAGGGAGGTGAAGGAGAAAGAGGATGTGTTCAGTCCCATGCTGGCTCTGGCTTGGAACGTGGAATGTGTGGCTCTCACGGCGGCCTTCACTTCCAGGCAGGGGACACCTGCCGGGCCTGGAGAGCTTTTTGGACCATGTCTTCCCACTGGGCATCGGAGATCTCCTGAGCCCAGGCAGGAACCCCTGGCGCAGGCAGGCTCACGGCAGCCATTGTCCTCTTCACCAGCTCCACGTGTTCTGAGAGGACAGCCAGGGGCCAATTAGGGAGCAGAAACAAGGGGAGCAGCATTCCCATTCCTAAAATTAACCCAGAGCTCGCTCGGGCAGATGGGCTCTGCTCTTGGTTGTGGTTACTGCCCAGTACGCCTGCCCACACACTTGAGTCTATCCGGCCAACACCTCACCTGCATTCTGAAATCTGCACAGATCTTCCACATGAAGTCACCTCTTTTAGAAATAAGTGTTCCTCTGGAACCTCCCTACCGTGGATTGGGCCAGTCTGCTTTATCATGTTTCCAGAACGAAAGGATATCTTACCTGGGTCCATGGGAATGGAGCTATGGTTGCCCAGCGCTGTGGCTCCCTCCTCCTCTTCATCCTCACTCTCTAATGGTGGGTCTGGCAAATGAAGGCCCAGAGCCTGCACAGCCAGGAGAGAGGAAAAATCAGCTGTGCCCCCAACCTTTTGGGGGTTCCAGCTTTGGCGGCCTCGGGAACAGTCCCTGTCCAGCCATACCTGGATGCGGTCCTGGATGTCAGCAACTGTGTCCTCGGTGTCTCCCACAGGCGCCAGCTCCACCTCCTCTTGTTCCGGATCTTGGTTCAGGGGCTGGTAGGAGTAATCGGCTGGGCCTGCCCCAGCCTCCTCCTGCTCTTCCTCGGGCTCACTGCTCCAGTCCCCGGTGCCTTCTGTGGGGCCCTGATGCGGCCCCAGGTCCTCAGTCTGATTGGGGAAGATACGCTCGGGGCCCATGGTGTCTGCCCCTAGGACTACTGCTGCCATACGGGCAGGGGCTGCGAACAACAGGGAAGCCGGATAGGAGGGACTGCATAAAACCAGGCGCACCCTCGCTCCTCGCTCCCACGCAGCTACCTGGGGTTTCCTTTCGCGTCCACCATATCTAGCTCTCCCCCACGTCATCTCTCTCCCTCATATCCTCCCTCCCTGCCTGCGGCCTCTCAGTTGCCCCAGCTCTCATCACAAACTGCGCTCCACCACCTGCCCTGCCCGCTCCCAAAATACACAGCGTCCTGACATACCCGCCACCCGCCCATCTCACTCTCCTCTGGAAACCTTGGGACGCCAGGCTTCCCACCACCACCACTCCGCAAAACGTACCCGCCCCCTTCTCTCGTCTCCCAGGTGTTCCCCTTTGTACCGCTCGGCTAAAAGCCTTGTTCAGCCCCAAGGGGCTTCCCTCGAACCACCCAATCCGCGGCGTCCCCCACCCGCCCCACCAACTCTCGGCGCAGGTGTTTCCGCGCGCCTCACCCTCTCAGAAGCCCTCGGCCAAACCAGCGCCTTCACTTCCGGCCGGGCAGGACCGTGGGGAAAGCGCCTGGCCCTCCAGCCCCGCCCTGCGCTCGTGACGAGACAGGAGTCCACCCCCTCGCCCCGCCTCCGCCAGCCCTTGACCAGACAACAAAGGACTGCATTTCCCAGGGATCCCCTACGGCTTGACACACTCTTGCACACGCGCAAGACCTCGTCTCAGGCTCCTGCCCGCTCCTCTATCTTCCCGGACCCCTCCAGGAACGTGTGGACTACAAGTCCCGGAAGGCCTCGGGAGCTTGGCTCCAACTGCACGTGCGCGCCCAGCTGCCCGCCGGAAGGACCGAGCCTGACTGTGTGTTTATCTCGTTGGGGACTGAGACGTCGGTTGGCGCGCAACGGGTTCTAGGCTGCAGGCAGCGCGAGGACCCGCGGCCCCGCCCCGGCCCGGCCTGGCAGGTAGTCTGGGATGGATTGAGGCACAGAGAAGAATTAGGGGGGCTGGGGACGCCCATGCCTGGGGCTGGTTGTCGTGGGGGAGGGGCCTGAGAGTGATAAGATGGGGGTGGGGAGGGATTTAGGGGGATGATGGGAAAAGAGAGAGTTAATGGGGGGAGGAAGAAGGCCTCGGGGAGGATGGTGAGGAAGAGAGGTGGGAGAGACCTGGTGACTGGAGGGACCTTGGAAGGAAGACTGGGACGTGAAAAGAACAGAGGGGTAGCTGAACATAATTGGGCATGGGGGGGCGGGGGATGCAGCTCGGGAGAGGGAGGCAGTGCTGTGCAGAGAGGAGCATCCGCAGCTAGCTTAGAGGGCTCACGGAATATTCGCTTGTATTCCTTGCATGGAGATGGATAGAGGGGAGGGCTGTCGGGCACAGCGTGGAACTGTGGGAGAAGGAAAAAAGGAGAAAATGGCCAAGCCTTTCGGAGCCAGAAACGGGGAGTGAAAATTGACCAAAACCCAGGGATGAGGACGTGGCCGCATCGAGGTGGTCAGACGAGCTCCACCATGGAAGCATGGCAGCCCTGAGCTGGAAGGAGCGCTCTACACCCCACCCCACCCCCCAGACCTGGGCTTGCTCACCCTGGGGCCTGAGTGCTCCTCTGGCTGGAGCTGCTGGCCTCTTCTGTGCGGTGTTTTATCTACCTAAAGAGGGGAGTGGAGGCCACAAGGGTAGGAGAAGGCTTTCCATCCACACCAGCCCAACTCCAAGATATTTTGGTGGGAGAGTGGAGTCATGAATTGAGGGTAGCTCTCCAATGAATGGGGCTGTTGATTGAAAGTGTGGGATTGGGGGAGGTGGTGGGAAGGGGGCTGTGGGGGTGGGGTGGGGGAGATGATTGTCACACCAGCTGGAAGTTATTTCCCTTCCCTGGAAGGGGCCTCCCACATGGGAGCTTTTTTTGTGCCTGAGCTTTGGCCTGGCTCTTCCCTCTGCCAGGAATTCTTGAACAGGGAGCAGATGATCCACCCAGACTTCAGCAGGTGCCTGCCAGCAAGGGACTTGCCTGAAAAGAGCCCTCCAATGCACCCGTGATCAACTAGGTTGGAAGGCTATGGGCTTTGTCTCCCACCCCAACCCCCAAGCCCAGCCTCCTTTCAAGGAGCCATGTGAGGGGCCAGCTACTGGAAATGGGATATTCTGGACCACACGATCATGGGTTTGGGGACCTGGCAAGAAAAAAAAAAGGCCTCCTCCCTGCTCTCAGCCCGCAATCCTCAGCAAGCATAATACCGTTCTGGCTTAAGTTCCCAGTCTTGGCAGCTTCTCAGGCCCAAGCTGTGCCCGAACTCTGCATGCCTGGGGTTGGGGGGGCTGTCCTGAGCAACCACAGGGACAGCAGCTCAGCCTGCCTGACAAGAGCTCTGGAGGTTTTGTGGGGTAGCTGTCCTGGGTTGGTCAGGGCACTGTTGCACTCAGAAAGCCTAAAAGCTTTTCTGCTTTAAAGCGTCAGTGCCAGCTTTCAATGAACCCGTCTGGGGCCAGCTGAGCTATTAATAGCTGAGAGTATTTTTTTTGAGATCTCCTTTTCCCCACCTTGAAGAACACAGGAATCTAGAGAGGTGGCTACAGTAAGCAGAGCGGAGCCCGGGGGCAACACACCCTGCCTGGGAAGGGGGCTTAGAGCTCATGCCAAGCCAGGGTACCAGGCAGCGCCTGCAGGAGTTGGGGGGCAGCCAGCGGGAGGAGCAGATGCCAAGCCCACAGTTAGGTTGAAGTTGGCTGTTGAAGAACAGTGAACTAGGCCTGGTTCCCTGGCCTCGGCAGCTCCTCTGGGCCCCAGGCCAGCCACCTGAGCTGTGTGAGCAGTGTCCCCTGCGGAGTGGTGGGTGGTGTGGGAGGTCCCTTGCCCCTCCTTTTCCCTCCCCTCCCCCTGAGGTGACCCTTGGGAAGCAAGGGCTAGTCCTGGGCAGAGCCACAGTGAGCAGAGAGAAGAGGCCTCTGAGGATCGCTCGTCTCACTTTTCTGTGCAGGTAGCAGAGGCGGCAGGCCGTGCCGGGGGGGCATGTTGCTGTGAGCAGTGGCCCAGGGGATGTTACGGTGGACAGTGCACCTGGAGGGCGGGCCCCGCAGGGTGAACCATGCCGCAGTGGCTGTCGGGCACCGGGTGTACTCCTTCGGGGGTTACTGTTCTGGCGAGGACTACGAGACGCTGCGGCAGATAGACGTGCACATTTTCAATGCAGGTAAGCCCGAGGCTCGCACCTCCCCGGGTGCTCACCTTTGGGAGGGCATTGGATGGCTGGACAAGGCTTGGTTGTGTGGTCTCTGTTACCAAGGGGATTTAGGGAGGAGTAGCTGTTTTTTTTTTGGGGGGGGGGGCGGAAGACAAAATGGACAGTGTGAGGGAGGTGCCCAGGTCTAAGCAGAACTGTGCCCAACAGTATCCTTGCGTTGGACAAAGCTGCCCCCTGTGAGGCCCGCCGTCCGTGGGCAGGCTCCTGTGGTCCCCTACATGAGATATGGACACTCCACCGTCCTCATCGATGACACAGTCTTCCTTTGGGGTGGGCGGAATGACACCGAAGGGGCCTGCAATGTTCTCTACGCCTTTGACGTCAGTAAGTATGCGTGGCGGGGGGTGGGGGCTGGTGGCTGGGGTCCTCTAGGGTTTGAGGGGGACACGTTGGAGGGGCTGCTGCCCTTCTCTTGCTTCTTTCAGATACTCACAAGTGGTCCACACCCCGTGTGTCAGGCACAGTCCCCGGGGCTCGAGATGGACATTCGGCTTGTGTCTTGGACAAGATCATGTATATCTTTGGAGGCTACGAGCAGCTGGTATGTCTGGGAAGAAAGCTGCGGGGTAGAATCGGAGTGAGAAACGGGATGGGGAGATTTAGGGTGTACGATGGAATGGGAGGCTTTGGCTGGTTTGCAGGTTTGACCAAGGGCCCAGAGAAGTGGGATGGAAGACCCAGTGAGACCATTGGCCCCTTTCTCTTCCCACACAGGCAGATTGCTTTTCCAATGACATTCACAAGCTGGATACCAGCACCATGACATGGACGCTCATCTGTACGAAGGTCTGCCCCTCGCTACCCTCTCCTCCGTCAGATACGTGGTTGAAAGCTGCCAGCAGGTCCTTCGTGCTCCCTGTGCTAACCCCTGCCCCATTCCTGTGTTCTTGCCAGGGCAACCCCGCGCGCTGGAGGGACTTCCACTCAGCCACAATGCTGGACAAGAACATGTACGTCTTTGGTGGCCGGGCCGACCGCTTCGGGCCATTCCATTCTAACAATGAGATTTACTGCAACCGTATACGCGTCTTTGATACCAGAACCGAGGCCTGGCTGGACTGTCCTCCCACCCCAGTGCTGCCCGAGGGCCGCCGGAGCCACTCAGCCTGTGAGTGTCTCCTGTTCCTTCTCCAGGGAGCTGCTCTGCCCTGCCCTGTCCTACCCTGCCCTGTCCTACCCTGCCCTCCTCCCACTCACCTCCGTCCTACTTCCAGTTGGCTACAATGGGGAGTTGTACATCTTTGGTGGCTATAATGCGAGGCTGAACCGGCACTTCCATGACCTCTGGAAGTTCAACCCTGGTAAGACTTTTGGCACTCCCTCTGGGGAGGGGTCGAAGAGGACAGCCCTGAAGAGGTGAGGGGTGAGGGGACGGGAACCGGAGAGGGTATCTGGGTTGGGCAGGTGTTGAATCTGGATATAAATTTCTCTTCAGTATCCTTTACTTGGAAAAAGATAGAGCCGAAGGGGAAAGGTCCATGTCCCCGCCGACGCCAGTGCTGCTGCATCGTTGGTGACAAGATTGTCCTCTTCGGGGGTACCAGGTTAGGATGAGAAAGGGGAGGGCTTAGGGCAGGGCCCAAGTCGAACTAATGCCGAGCAGGAAGAATGTGAGCAGCAGGGTCTTCCTGGGCAGTTTTCCTCCTACCTTTGTCTGTCTTGATCCCCCACAGTCCATCTCCCGAGGAAGGCCTGGGGGATGAATTTGACCTCATAGATCATTCGGACCTACACATTTTGGACTTTAGTAAGTACAGTTGGTTTTGAAATGCTGCTTTTATCGGATGGTGATGCTACCCAGGACTGGAATGGTCTGTCCATTCCGACCATCTCTGTCCTCCCATTCTTCTCCTAAAGGCCCGAGTCTGAAGACCCTGTGCAAATTGGCCGTGATTCAGTATAACCTGGACCAGTCCTGTTTGCCCCATGATATCAGGTATAGGAAATGTTGGGAAGGAGGGGTTGGCTGAGGGGGAGGGAGCATCACAGGCATGGACACTGTTGTGCTGGTGACAATGGAAGCAGGTGAAATGCCCACTCAGATCTCAACTACACAGTTGTTTTGTTAGCACGGGGAGAACCAGCTGCCAAGCCACCAAGTTTGGGAACCCCTGGCTGACATTAGCCCCAGAGTTCAGGAGTGTCCTGGCTACTCTGAATTCCCCTCCCAGATTCAAGTCAATCACCCAAAGTTACCTTATATAGAAGTCATTCTAAGACACTTCCCTCTGATTGTATCAAGTGCTGTGTAGCTTTCAAGTTGCTGGAGAGTCTGCCTACTGAGTGGGGAGAGTACAAGGATGAGCTGGGGGATCCCCGGCTGGCCAGTGTGGTACTGTGCAGGCCGTTGATGCCAAGGAGACTGCCTAGGGTCTTAGCACAAGGAGGACCTTGGTCGGTCTTGAGATTTGGTGGGGTGGGGTGGGGTGGGTGAGGGAAAGGCATGGGAACAGGAAGGCCTGGCTTTCAAACGATGGGACCTGACAGCCCAAATAGGTATTCTTGTGGAGGATAGTCTGGGACCACGGGTCGCAGGTACTTGTACTAAGTGGAGATAAACAAGAAATGTGCACAAGCTGAAAGGTGCCGAGGTGGCTGCTATTGTATTTGGTGGTGGGTGGGGTCTGATTGTTCAACCTATTAGGGCCAAATGAAGAGGTGCTTCAGCTTTAGGAAGTTGGAGGGACTGGTGTGTTTGTAGCTTGGGGTAAGGGCTCCCCCTTCTGTACCTTCTGTTTGTCATTGTTGGCCTTCCAGGTGGGAGCTGAATGCCATGACCACCAACAGCAATATCAGCCGCCCCATCGTCTCCTCCCACGGCTAGGAGCAAGTTTCTGCCGCCGCCTCTCCTCCCGAGCCTGCTGTTGTCATCTTTCGTCTACCCCTGCCCGCCTTGTCTTGCACCTGCCTGCCCCTTCAGACCCTGGACTCAGTATAACTCCACCTGGAGTTGTTGGACTAGAGGTGTATTCTGTGCTGTGAATTTAGTGGGGAGTTGTAGGGGGAGGGTCAGGTCTGCCGCCCGACCCTCTTGGGCCGAGGGCCCCTTCCCCTTGGTGCTCTGTCCCCGTCCACCTCTGATGGCTCCTGGGCTCCAGCTCTGCCCCCACCCCCCGGCCAGCCAGGATCTGCTGGGAAAGGAAGGGAACAGGCGGTAGGGAGAAGTGAGCAGCGGCTCAGCCACAGGAGCTCCCCGTCCCTTGCTCCCAGCCTCACGTTCCCAGTTGTCCCCCTGCTTGAGCCATGAGCATTATTGGCTGGGAACTGAGAAGAGTCGCAGCTGTTGGCATGAAACCTTCTCCCTGACCCGGGAGGCGGGGACCAGAAGATAATCCCACCCTTTCTGAGCGGTCTCCATCCCCAGAAGCCCAGCCTGCTCAGATTTTATAAGAAGGAATTAAAATCTCCAAACGTGGGTGTAGTGTGATGTTTGTGTGTGGGCGGAGGTGCCCTGAGGATCTGGCTTCGCAGCGAAGAACCATCACGAAACCAAAGGTCACAAGACCTGGCCCCAGCGCCGTGCGACTCGGGTAGAAGGTCGCAGAGCTGTCCCTGGAGCAGGTTCTCCTTGGGACGCGCTCCCGGCGCCCCGCTGCGCCGGCTTTTCTGTTTGTCACCTGCTGGAAGCCGTCTCCCGGAGCGCCGGAAGCGGAGGGGCGGGAGCCGCGAGCGGAAGTGACGCCGTTCCTGCCGGGAGCACTCGGAAAGGATGGCGGAAACCCGGTCTGGCGGCCGGCGTCCTCGCCGTTCCCGGGATGACGGGGAGTCTGGGGCCGCGACCCCGAACCTGCCGAGGGGTGAGGGCCGGGGATTGCTTCCGGAAGCCTGGGGAGGCAGCGGTGGTGGTGTGGGGGGAGGGAGCTCACGTTCAGCCGAGTGCTGAGTCCTCAGTCGGGGCTTGGTGGTGTTTGAAGGTGTCCGGGCTGTGAAGAGCAGGGGTAGCAAGTGGCCGAGGAAGGCGGGCCGCGAGCGGCAGGTGCCGGGAACCGAGGCGGGGCCGCCTGCAGAGGAGGCTTAGTAAGTCGATGAGAAACGTCCCAGCGGCCTGGGTCATCTGCAGACTGGAGGGCATCTGCTTGGATGGTTTGCTTCTGGAATCCGTTGTGGGGATTTCGAGATTGCCACGATGGGCAGCTGATGTGTGGGAGTGGTAAGATCAGATTTGCTTTTAGTTACCTTAGGCTGGAATGAGGAGCAAACCGTTGAGAGGGGTGAGCCCAGCAGGAGAGACTGAGGTGGGGTATCGCTGAAGATCTGCTTTAAAGCAGGTTAGCGGTGGGCGTTGGTCCCGGTGGTTAACACCTGCGGCCTTCCAGCTCGCTGCCCCACACGGAGGCTGAAGTCCTCAGGTCCTTGCCACCGCAAGGGCGATCTGGATTGAGTTCCCATCTCCTGGCTTTGGCCTGTGCCCACTGGGTATGTGATTGCCTAACACGCTGTGCCATGACACTGGCTCCTGTTGGGAGCATTTGGGGAATGAACCAGCCAACAGGAATTGTCTTTTCATCTCTCAAATATTTTTTTTAGAAAATGGATAAAAAGTAATTCTTTTCATCTCCTGGAAAGGCAGAATACAAGAGATCTTCCATGCACTGATTTCCCCCAGTAGCTTCAGCAGCTGGGACTGGGCCAGGTTAAAGCCAGGAGCCAGGACTTGGATATGGATCTCCCACACAGGCACTTGATCAGTCATATGTTGCTGTCCCTTTGTTTTCAGGAAGCTGGATCCCAAGTGGAGTTGCTGGGATTTTTTTTCTTTTTCAAGTTTTAAGAGCTATCTACTAGGGCTAGCGCAATGGCATAGCACTCTAATTGTCCAACTGCTGCACAGACGTCCCAGTCCCTGCTACTCCACTTCCCATCCAGCTCTGGCCTTTGCAGCCATTTGGGGAAGTTAACCAGTGGATGCAAGGTCTCTCTCTAACTTTTTTTTTTTAAGATTTATTTATTTTTTTTATTGGAAAGGCAGATCTACAGAGAGAAAGGTCTTCCCACTACTGGTTCACTCCCCAGGTGGCCACAGCAGCTGGAGCTGAATCAGTCCGAAACCAGGAACCAGGAGTTTCCAAGTCTCCCACGTGGGGGCAGGGTTCCAAGGCTTTGGGCCATCCTCTGCTGTTTTCCCAGGTCATAAGCAGGGGAGCTGGAATGGAAGTAGAGCAGCCAGGATACGAACCAGCGCCCATATGGGACCCTGGTGCTTTGCAAGGGGCAGATTAGCTAATTGAGCCATCACATTGGGCCTTCCCTCTGTAACTCTTACAAGTAAAATAAATTTGAGTAATAGTAATAACTGTTTACTGAGGCCAGAGTCTTGGCATGGAGGGTTAAATCACAGTTGTGCTGACATACCAGACACTACACTTTGGATCCACTTCCTTGTCAGTGCACCTGGAAAGCAGTGGAGGATGGTTCTCGTGCTTGGGCTCTGCCACCCATGTAGGAGAGCCTAATGAAATCCCAGGCTCTTGGCTTTGGCATGCCAACCATTCAGCCATTCGTGGAGCAAGCAGCAAATGGAAGATCTGTAACTCTGCCTTTTATATAAATAAGTAAATGTTGTTGTTGTTGTTTAAAAAGGGGGGTTGGGCCTGGTGTGATGGTTTAGTGGTTAAATCTTCACTTTGCGAGTGCCAGGATCCCACATGGGCGCTAGTTCATGTCCCATCTGTTCCACTTCCCATCTGCTTTCCTGCTTGTGGCCTGGGAAAGCAGTCAAGGACGGCCCAAAGCCTTGGGACCCTGCACCTACATGGGGGACACAGAAGAAGCTCATGACTTCAGATCAGCTCAGCTCTAGCTGTCCTAGCCATCTGGGGAGTACATCAGCAGATGGAAGATCTTTCTGTCTCTCCTTCTCTCTGTAAATCTGATCTTTCTAATCCAAATAAATAAATCTTAAGAAGGGGGGGAGGTGTTGGCATTGTGGTATAGTGGATAAAACTGCTGCCTGCAACACTGGCATCTACTAAGGACAGCTGTTTGTGTCCTAGCTGCTCCCATTTCTGATCCAGCTCTCTGCTAATGACCTGAGGAAAACAGCAGAAGATGAGTTAAGTGTTTGGGTTCCTACCACATATGTGGGAGACCCAGATGAAGAGCCTGGCGTCACCTGGCCCCACTTGTGGCCATTTACTTCTGAGGAGTGAACCAATAGATCTTTCTGGCTCTCCTTTCTCTATAACTCTGCCTTTCAAATAAATAGATCTTAGGGCTGGCATGGTGGCTCCATAAGCTGCTCTTCCACCTTATAGTGACAAAACCTCATGTGAGTTCCAGTTCATGTCTTGACAGCTCCACTTCCCCTCCAGCTCCCTGCTTATAACCTGGGAAAGCAGCAGAGGATGGCCTGGGTCCTTGGTTTCCTGTACTCATGTGGGAGAATCGGAAGAAGCTCCTGGCTTCTGTTTTCGGATCAGCTCAGCTTCAGCCGTTGCAGCCATTGGAGGAGTGAGCCAATAGAAGATCTTTCTGTTTCTCATTCTCTTTGTAAATCTGCCTTTCCAATGAAATAAATAAATCCATGTTTAAAAAAGAGAGATCAAGAGAGGTCTGTGACTAGTTCATTCCCCAAATGCCAATAAAAGGGACAAGCATTGTGGCAAAACAGCTTAGGCTACTGCTTGGGACAGCCTCATCCAGGGTGCCTGGCTGACCCAATTTCGGATCCAGCTTCCTGTTAGAAGCAGCAGATGGTGGCTCAGGTCTTTTGGTCCCTTCTACCTCAGTGGAAAGTCTGGATGGACTTCTTGCCACCTGGCTTCTGCCTGGCCCAGTCCCAGCTGTTAGGACTGGATGCAAACCAGCAGATGGATGATCTCTCTTTTCCTGTCTGCCTTTCAAATAAACAGACATCAAGAGGTGAGAAAAAGAGACGATGGCTTGAGGTGCTTCTGACCTTAAGTGTATTCCTTTCTTGGCCAGCTGAAGCCCTGGGGAGCAGAACAGCTGGGGCATCAGGTGGCAGAGTAGCACCCACACAGTCTCACTGATGGGGCGTCAAGTAGTGAGCGGTCCTCCGGCATCTTTCCTGTAGTAGGAGTTGCTGAGCCAGGCTGTGTCCTCCCCTGTCACATCTCACAGATATGTCTAACATGTCATTCGAGGAGCTGTTGGAATTACAGAGCCAAGTGGGGACCAAGGCATATAAGCAGTTGGTCGCTACAGATGGCACTAAGAAGCAGGACTCCAGACCACGTGTCCAAAATGCATGTGTTGCCGATAAGCACAGGTGAGCATTGGGGCCGTCCTCGCAGCGGGGGGAGACCTGGGGCCTTGAGTAGGTGGCTGCTTCCTTTGAGGGGAGGGACAGCTGCACATCCTTGGCCCAAGTCTGGAATTCCCTTGAACTGTCCTTTACTTTTCTCCATAGGCCCCTGGAAATGTCGGCCAAGGTCCGGGTGCCGTTTCTACGTCAAGTTGTACCAGTCAGCAAAAAGGTGAGGCAGGGGCAGAAAGTCATTACTCAGGGAAGAGAAACTCAACTGTCTGGTTGAAATTGTCGCTCTGCTCCCTAAAGGTGGCCCGGGATCCCCGCTTTGATGATCTTTCAGGAGAATATAATCCCGAGGTGTTTGACAAGACGTATGAGTTCTTGAACGACATCCGAACTAAGGAGAAAGAGGTGTGTGTTGGGAGGCTGGTCCCTGGGCTTCTAGGGATTGAGGGATGCGGTGTAGCTTAGAGCGCAAGGCACAGCAGAGCAGGAAGCAAGGTCATGGGCAGATTCAGCTCTCTTTAACTTGGTTTGTATGGCTGCTCAGATCCTGGCTCAGCAGTTCACTAACTGCGTTCCCCCCAGCAAATGATGCTTTCTCCTTGTGGTAGTTTCCTGATCACAGAAAGGGTGGTGGTAGTCATCTCATGTCACTGCGTCTCTGAGTGACTTGGAGTCTCTTGCAGTCCTGCTGGGCATGAGGTCCTGGCTGGCACCCCAGCACACTCTCTGTCGTGTTACTCTTCCCGTGTGCAGCTCGTGAGAAAGCAGTTGAAGAAGCACCGTTCTGGGGAGGAGCATGAGAAGCTGCGGCAGCTGCTTCAGCGGATGGTTAGTGGCCTACAGCTGCCTGAAGCAGGGCAGCCAGTGAAGGCGGGAGTGGGGGTGGGTGAGGGTGTGTGTGTTGGGATCTCTTGGTCACCTGTTGGCTCCTGGGGCTCTCAGGAACAGCAGGAAATGGCTCAGCAGGAGCGGAAGCGGCAACAGGAGCTGCGCCTGGCCCAGAAGCAGGAGCGGCGGGCGCAGGCCCAGCAGGGCCACCGGCCCTACTTCCTGAAGAGATGTGAGTAGGCCCTCAGCTTCCACAGGAGGTGCAGCAGGTGCCTCCTACTCCAGGACAAATAACAGGGAGGCGTTATTTGAAAGCGGGCTGGTGCCCTTAGATTGTGGCAGAGTTATGGCTTTATCTCTGTCTCCCATCACCCTCCCCCACCCCCAGCTCTCTGCTTTCCCCTTGCTGCGTGGTTGGGTTGAGTGTGACTGGGATCGTCTAAAAATTCAGCTTGGCCTCTTGGCCGCAGGCACTGCTGAGCCCCAGTAGTTCCCGAATGCTAGCCTGATGGCCAGGGCAAAGGGTGAGGGGGGCACCCATGACTCACCGGCTTACTCGCACCCTCTCTGTCCATAGCTGAGCAGCGCCAGTTGGCCCTGGCTGAGAAATTCCAGGAGCTGAAGCGCAGCAAGAAACTAGACAGCTTCTTGAGTCGCAAGAGGCGGCGGAACGCGGGCAAGGACAGGAGGCGTCTCCCTGTGAGCAAGGAGTAGCCCGGAGCTGTCTTATAGGCATGGCCAAAGCTCCTGGCAAAGGCCAGGGCTGCCCTTGAAAGGACTACACAGAGAAGTCCTGAGGGCGCTCGGTCTGCCCCAGGGCTGCCCCCAAGACATGGCACTGTAGGGTCCACTCCTTCAGCCTGGGTCCTGTCTTTGCGATTGGTTCCAGTCCAGAAGAGAGGTTGTGGAGTCTGTTCGGGGCTCCCAGGCCTGAGAATTGTTGTAGGAGCCACTTCATGAAGTTTTGTTTCCATATATATATGTATATAATATATTTTTTCCCCTAATCACTGCTTTTTTTTTTTTTAAAGATTTATGTATTTTATTACAAAGTCAGATATACAGAGAGGAGGAGAGACAGAGGAAGATCTTCCGTCCGATGATTCACTCCCCAAGTGAGCCGCAACGGGCCGGTGTGCGCCGATCCGAAGCCGGGAACCAGGAACCTCTTCCGGGTCTCCCACGCGGGTGCAGTGTCCCAATGCATTGGGCCATCCTCGACTGCTTTCCCAGGCCACAAGCAGGGAGCTGGATGGGAAGTGGAGCTGCTGGGATTAGAACCGGCGCCCATATGGGATCCCGGGGCGTTCAAGGCGAGGACTTTAGCCGCTAGGCCAGGCCGCCGGGCCCCACTGCTTTTTTTTTTTAATGAAACGGGGATGTATATGGCTGGGAGAGGTAGGTACCTAGTGCCACAGGATCTGCAGGGTCAACAAGTGCTGGTCAATAGAAGCAATTCCCAGCTATTGCCCTCGGCGTCGCTGACAAGGCTGAGGGAAGTCCTGAAGGAGTGGAGGGCAAAGCCCAAGCAGGGAGAAACATCGCAGTGTGGATCCGGGAGGTGTCCTCCCCTGCTTTGCCTTGATCACTGCAAGGGTGTGCTGGGGGAGCAAGCACTTGGTCTGTGCATTGTGGGAGGGGGACCATTTCTTCCCTCCGTATTTGTGGTGTGGAGTTTCCCAAGCATGCAAAGGGGTTCCAGTGATGGTGGCTGCAAGAAATCATCAATGTCCACCTTGAGATGGTACTGGCCAGGGCCACTGTGGTGGGCCAGTGTGTGGAGTCACCGGCAGCCCATGTAAGTGCGGTTGAGAGACCTGGCTACTCCCTGCTAATGCACCCAGAAAAGCAGTGGAAGATGGCCTAAGTGCTTGGGTCCATGCTACCAATAGGGGAAAACTGGGTGCAGCCCGACCTACCCTGGCTGTTTATGCTCATTTGGGAAATCAACTGGTGGATGAAAGGTCTCTGTCTCCCTGTCTCTATCTTAAATAAAAACAATAATAAAAAAGGTATTAGCTGCCCCAGGTTTTCAAGCAGCTGCTACTCTAGCACGGATCCACAGGCAATGCAGGAAAAAGCTTGGTGCCTCAGCTGTACACTTTTTGTTCTGAGAGTTCTGTTGTGATATGACTCACATTCCATGTAATTTATCCATTTTTCTTTTTTAAGATTTATTTATTTTATTTGAAAGGCAGATGTACAGAGAGGAGGAGAGACAGAGAGGAAGATCTTTCGTCTGATGATTCACTCCCCAAGTGGCCACAATGGCCGGTGCTGCACCAATCCGAAGCCAGGAGCCAGAAACGTATTTCTGGGTCTCCCACATGGGTGCAGGGTCCCAAAGCTTTGGGCCATCCTCGACTGCTTTCCTAGGCCACAAGCAGGGAGCTGGAAGGGAAGTGGAGCAGCTGGGATTAGAACCGGCGCCCATATGGGATCCTGGCACATTCAAGGCGAGGACCTTAACCATTACGCTATCACGCCGGACCCAACCCATTTGTTTTTAGCACATTCAGAAGAGTGTGTGTGAGTCGTTCCACAATCCGAACGTTCTGACATTGCAGAAAGAATTCATGCGTGTTAGTGCTTACCTTCCTTTTCCTCCCTGTCCCCCACTCAACTGCTTCCTGTTTAGATCTACCCCTTTGTGACACTATAATGTTGATGGGAGTCCATCTGCGTTTTAGGAGGCTTTTGAGGGGAGGGCTGGGGGAGTTAGCCTTGACAAGTGCAGGACCCAACCCACTGTAGGAGTGGAAGGAATGTGCAGATGATGATGGCACACTTGTGCCCCCTGCTGCTAGAAATGCCAGCTGCTCTCTGGGAATGAGAGGTTCTGACAAGAGAAAGATGGTCAAGGACAGGCTGGTGCAGGTGACAGAAAATGGGGCTACACTGGAGTTCAGAGCTCCCCTGGATTTGGGGCGTTGCTCTGCCAGAGTCGGGGTGGAGTAAAGCCGATCAGCTGGTGGTGATATCTGCAGGATGTCAGGGCATAGCTAAAAGCTGCAGCACCTGCGCATGAACAGGATGGGCCTGTGGGCATCTTTCGGCAGGGAGATGGGGACCTTGCAGCCCCATCCTCTGCCGCTGCATACAGCACGTGCTGCCCTACTAAGAGCCCAGAGCAGGATGCTGGAGAATAAAAGCCTTGGGAGTTGTGTGTGAGCTCAGGACAAGGGCATGACTAGAACCAGGAAGACAGGTCATAGGTACTTGAGGGACAAATGGCAGGACCACCAGTGCTCTTAGGGCTGGCAGGTTCTGCTGATGGCCGCTAGCGCTACCATGGTCCAATACAAGATACTTCACAAAGTTCCTAGAAAAATGGGACTTAAAGGTAAGTTCATTTTAGTACTTTTTAAGATTTATTTATTTTTATTACAAAGTCAGATATACAGAGAGGAGAGACAGAGAGGAAGTCTTCCTTCCAATGATTTACTCCCCAAGTGAGTGCAATGGCTGGTGCTGTGCCAATCTGAAGTCAGGAGCCAGGAAGTTCTTCCAGGTCTCCCATGCGGGTGCAGGGTCCTAAGGCTTTGGGCCACAAGCAGGGAGCTGGATGGGAAGTGGAGCTGCCAGGATTAGAACCAGCATTCATTTGGGATCCCACCACATGCAAGGCGAGGACTTTAGCTGCTAGGCCATTGCACCGGACCCTAGTACAAGATTTATGTTTATTGGAAAGGATTTATAGAGAAGGAGAGACAGAGAGAAATATCTTTGTCCACTGATTCACTCCCCAAATGGCCACAATGGCTGGAGCTTCACTGATCCAAAGCCAGGAATCCAGAGTCTTCTCCTGCATTGGTGCAGGGTCCCAAGGCTTTGGGCCGTCCTCGACTGCTTTCCCATATCCAGGGAGCTGGATATGATGTAGGACTGCTAGGACACAAATTAGCATCCACATGGGATCCCAGTACATACAATGCAAAGACTTTAGCTGCTAGGCTACCATGCTGGGCCCTGGTGCAAGTGGTAAAAACTATTTAGACGAACAGGTCTGCAGAAGGCTTGGGGGGCAATGTGTGTTATGTAAAAACTAGGTTTGGATTTCAGTTTTGTGCTGCAACATAAACCTGTGCCTCCTTCTGCCTCTGAGCTTTTTGAAGTCTAAAATAGTGCCAAGCAAGCATACGTCCCATGTCCTCTGCAGCCCCTCATTTTCTTGCCCCATCCTGAACGCACCACTTTACCCAACTTCCATTCCTATAGCTCTCGCCTTGGCTGCAAAGAACCATGGATTTTTCCCTCCTCCCCAGTGGCCTGGACAGGCTGTAGGCTGTTGCAGCCCTGGGTTCCCTCACATACCCACCTAGGTACAAGTGGGGCAAGAGGAGCCAGTTGCAGCAGCAAGGGCAGACCTGGCTTGCCAAGGGAACTAGGTGGCAGCTCTGTACAATAGGTGAGACAGAAAAGGAAGAGGGGGGAATGGGCTTGCGATTGCAGCATGCTAACTCAGCATCAGCATGAGAAGGGGCCCAACCCCACCTCAGTTCATGCAATCCCCTGTGCACAGCGCGGAAGGGCAGACCTCCACCCTTACCTGACCATGAACCCTGTGTTGTCTGGTGGTGGCATCACTGCTGGAACCTAGCCCCCAGGAGCTGCCACCACACACACACACACACACACACACACCATGCAATCAAACGCTTGTGTTTTATTCTGTGGAAAGCCCCGCTCACAGACTCCCTCCCATAGCTATCGGAAAGTGGAAAAGCTGTGGGTGCCAGTGGAGGAGGCATAGGGCACCCCCCGAGAGCGAATCTGCAGAGTATGGAAGGTGAGGGGGGGATTGGGGCCCAAGGAGCCTGGGCTCAGGGACTCTAGGTGGGGCTCCATCACGGTCACGGGGACCGCGTAGATCAGGATCTGCGGCCGATCATCTTGGCGCCTCAGCGTGCCCTTGCCCAGCAGGTGTAGAATGCACGAGAGGACGTCGGTGCTGCTACAGGTGGAGTTCTTGCCAAGGCTGTAGAGCAGGCTGCGGGGTGGACACGGGCCTTTGCGCCAGGCCTCCAGCACCTGGCAGGCAGAACACAGGAACAGCAGGTTAGCAGGGGGCTGTATTCAACACCCTCTGCGGCCACTCCAACAAGTGTCAGAGAGGAAGTCTTCAGGGCCAGGGCCCTGCCCCGCCTCCTCCCCGACAGCCCTGGACAGCGTACCAAGCAGACGAGCTGGTCAATGTGCAGTCCCTCGTCCCCGTGGGCTTTGAGGATGCGGACTATGAGGCAGTTCAGCAGGTTCCGTCTCTTCTCCAGGTTGCGGCCCCCTTCACCTTCAGCTTTCATGTAGGTCTGGGGCGGGATAAGCCACACGCTACTCCTCCTAGGTGTTGGCTCCTCATCTCGAACCTTGAGCACACCTGAAATACACTGGTCACTCACCGGGGTTCCCCCGGGGTGCGGCTGGCCTGGGCTCACAGCAGAGGCTCAGGACTCCTAGCACATACCTCCTGGAATGTTCTCCTGCTCATGAAAGTCCAAGGGGCCTCGGGACGAGGTCAGTGGCCTGATGGCCTGGTTCAGCAGTTCCGCAGAGAGCCCCGAGAGTGCCACCAGGCTGTCCACGCAGACAGTCTAGGGAAAGGAGGAGGTAGACACTCAGTGCCCCCTGTAGAACAGACAGGGGAGGACAGGCAGGATGGGCAGGGATAGGAGAGGGGCTGGGCCACCTTCAGATCATTGAAGTACAGCAGCAACCACATCTGTATGGTGGACACATGGAGGAGATTGTCCCCAAACTGCAGCTCAGCTCGGCCCAGCCACGTCCACTGAATTTGCCTCTGCAGACCTCCATCTACAACAGGGTGGCGCTGAGCTAGAAAGGAGCCAGGAATGGGGTGGGTGTCAAAGAGTTGGGCTGAAGAGAGGGTGTGCCCTGGCCAAGCACTGCCACTGCTGACCTCTGTGGGACACGTGGATGCCACGGTCCTCCCGGGCCTGCCTCCTTGGTCAGCTTCTCTATGCAGAAGCTACCTGGGCCAGTCCTGTGACACCTGCAGGCTCTCATCCCAGTCTTTGGAGTGGTGGGGGAAGGTATTTTTAAGGAAGTTTATTTTAATGCATTTGAAAGGCAGAAAGAGGGACAGATCTTCTATTCACCTGGTTACTCCCAAAATGACTGCAACAGCTCCTGGGGCTGGGTCAGGCTGAACCCAGGAGCCAGGAACTACTGCATTCAGGTCTCCAACATGGGTGTCAGGGGCCCAAGAACAGCCCTCCCTTCGCTGCCTAAGGAACTCCATGCGAAGGCAAGGTCAAGTCCCAGCCCTGGGCCTCTCACCCTGGCTACTCACTCCTGCTATAGAAGTTGGAGTATCGGTTCAGAGTGCCCCGTAGAAAGGAAGGTATGCAGATCCTGGGGTCCATGATGTGGGATATAGAGGAGACAGGCCAACAGCGGGGGGACAGGACGAGCACAGACACTTCCGGCATCACCCCTTCATAGTAAAAGTCCTTGTTATCCTCCTCTTCCTCCAAAAACCTCATAGCTGCGGCCGACCTGACGGTCTTCCTCTGGCTCTCATGCTCCTGGCTGCCAGCCTCTTGGCCTACCTGCAGGGACACAGGATCCCATCATGGGCCTCCTTGAGTCCGCTGCCGCCTCCATCGCCTGCCCACGCTGGCACCCACCTGTATCCTCTTCTCTGCGTCGTCCAGCTTCAGCAGCTCCTGATCGAGTCGCTGGAGCTGGTACACGTGGAACTGGCGCTGCAGCTCCTCAGAGGTGCTCAGGCTCCTTAGCATCTGCTGGGGCAGGCGGTTGGGAAAACACAGGCCGATCTGCTCCAGCACGGCCCCCTCCAGCCAGCTGGAGCCCATGCTCAGGAGACGGTCCGCCATGTAGTGCCTGCAGCACACACACGTAGCCAGGGCCAAGCCTCAGTGGGGTGGGTGGTGGTGATGGCCCACCTGCACTTGACTCCCGGACTCCTTGGACTGGCCTGGGGTCCTGTCATCAACCCCCCACACCCCACCCCATCTCCCTCTCTCACTGGTAATAATGCTCGAAGGTGGTTGCCATCTCCAGGCCTGAGAAGAGGAGGACCGTCTCCAGGCAGCGCTGCAGCTGTGCCAGCATCTCCATGCCCCGCGCCCCACCAATGCGGCTGCCCTGAATACGCTGGTCAATATGCCGGGCAAACTGCTCGCTCACCTAGGCATCAAAAGTGCACAGACAGACCCTGAACCAGCAAACAGAGTGACAAGAACAGCTGGAAGCCTATATGCCTACAGCTGGCAGCTCTCTTCCTTGCTTCACACTGCCACAGAACTTATTAAAATAAATAAATAAATAATCCAGGAGCCTGGCCCAAGCACTTAGGCCATCATCTGCTTTCCTGGATGCATTAGCAGGGAGCTAGACTGAAAAGTGGAGCAGCCAGGACTTGAACTAAATGATGCTCATATGGGATTCTGGCCTTGTAGGTGGGCACAATAGTGGCTCCTAATAGCAGTAATTTATTTAAGATTTATTTTATTTGTATTGGAAAGTCAGATATAGAGAGAGGACAGACAGCAGATCTTCCATCCTTTGTTGTCACTTCCCAAGCGACCCCAATGGCCAGAGCTGCGCCGATCTGAAGCCAGGAGCCTGGGGCCACCTCGGGGTCTCCCACATGGGTGCAGGGTCCCAATGCTTTGGGCTGTCCTTGACTGCTTTCCCAGGCCACAAGCAGGGAGCTGGATGGGAAGCGGGGCTGCCAGGATTAGAACTGGTACCCATATGGAATCCTGGTACATGCAAGGTGAGGACTTCAGCCACTAGGCTAGCGCACCAGGCCCAACAGTAGTACTTTAAAATGAGGTGGTTAGGGTCAGCACAGTGGTTTAGCAAGTTAATCTTCCTCCTGAGATGCCAGTATCCTGTATGGGCACTGATTTGTGTACTGGCTGCTCCACTTCCAATCCAGATCCTTGATTATGGCCTAGGAAGGCAACAGATGATGGCCCAATTGCTGGGGAGCCAGCATCCACGTGGGAGACCTGAAAGAAGTTCCTGGTTCTGTTTTCGATCAGCTCAGCTCTAGCCATTACAGCCATCTGGGGAGTGAACCAGTGGATAGAAGAGCTCTCTAACTCTGAGTTTCAAGTAAAATAAGTATATCTTTTACAAAATGAGGTTATGTGCATGGTGGCTAACTGCAATAAGGTACTCATGATGCCCACAGAGCTGGCGCCACCCAGCAGCCCTGAACTCCCACTGCACCATGACTTGCTTACCAGGGCACCAGTGTGGCAGGTACCACTTGCAGCACTGTGTGCCTTCCCTGGAACACTATCCCTGGAAGGAAGGACTCACGCAGCTGGTCACTCTTCCCTCTCAGCTCTTACCACAGGGCAGACAGCTAGAACACTTATCACATTTATGGACACAATGGGGATGTGGCACAGCACATTAAGCCACCTATTGAGAAACCAGTATCCCATGTAGGAATGCCAGGTTCAAATTCTAGTTCTTCTACTTCCAATCCAGCTCCCTGATAATGCGCTTGGGAAAGCAGCAAATGATGGCCATATGCTTGGATCTCTGCACCCACACTGGGAACCTGGATTGAGTTGCAGACTCCTGCCTCTGGCTTGGTCCTGAGCGTAGGTACATGAACAATCAGGCATAAGAACAGAACACTTATCAAGATACACTTGGTAGCACATTCTAGTCTATTCAGCATGCATTTTTCAATGTTGTGGTCATCTACAAAGACACCAAACAAGCATGCAGGAGGTGCCTGCTGGGAGGGAAGAGGCGCGCTGCAGCTGGGAGACTCACGTGGGCAGCTGCAAGGAAAGGGAGCCTCAGCAGGGCAGCAGCACAGCCGTTCTGCAGTGCGAGCAGGAAGGCTGCTCGCGGCCCAAACAGCTCAGTGCTTGACTTCCGCAGATTGTAAAAGTGCTCGCAATAGCGCGGAACAAAGTTCTCATCTCGCCAGTGTGAGACCAGAAAGGTGTGGACCTACAAGAGAGGAAGGGAGGAGCAAGAGGGTGAAGACGCAGCAGCATCACCCACCGTAGTGCCCCATGATGCCTGACCCCACTCCTGCTCACCTGATCCTCCACCACGGCTTGCCAACAGCGTGTCAGGTTTCTCATGATACTGCTGGGGAGGCCCCGGGTGGCCAGAGAGCTCCAGTCGTGGCTTCGATTCCGGCCCTCTGGGGAGCCGAAGAAAATGGACAACTCAACTAAGGGTAGCCATTTGGTTCCTGAGTCCCCTCCATGACATTCTGCCACACTGCAGGATGAATAGGCTGGGCACATGGGGAGGGCCCGGACCCTGTGGCATGCTAGTGGGAGCCCAGGAATCCAATGCTCCCAGTGAGGCTCGCAGTCAGAACCCTCAGGACTTACTGGGCCGAGGAGTGGCGATGATCGGAGGCGGTGGCACCTGGCAGGGCTCCACATGTACCAGCAGGTGTGTGAGGCGGCGCACCCTGGAGCAGAAGGCTGCTGCGCGGCTCTGCGGATTGTGGGAAGCCTCCCGACACTCCAGGTACTGGTCTAGCAGCCAGCCCAGGGGGCTGACACCTTCCTCGTCTGCAGGAAGAGCAAAGTAAGGCAAGGCACAATATGTCTCCAGGGCTGTGAGAGAGCTTGGATTGGACAGAAGTAGACAACGAGCAATAGGACAGAGTGACACAGAGAAAGGGACAGGCAGTGAGACCCTGGCTGCACCCAAAGAGCAAAGAGCGTATAACCCAGTGGTTCTAGGGCACAGCTAAGCGTGGGTTTGTGGGGCCAGGCGATGCAAAGGGGACCAGCAGGGAGGATGGTTACCAGGGGAGGTGATGTTCTGCACCAGGGGGCTGACCAGAGCCTCCCAGCAGGTCTTGCCCAGTGCTTGGGCGGCCTCATCGTCAGGAAGGAAGTAATCAGCAAAATTCTGCTCCTGGCGCAAAGCCCCATTGAGCCTGGGAGTGAGGATGGAAAATGCAGATGTGAGGGGCCTGAGCAGCATACTCCCTAGTCGGTGTCCACCCAGGCTGAGATTGAGAGCTGATCCCAGCACCTGCCTCAGAGCCCCACTCAGTTCTTCAGGGTTGCCGTGGGCTGTCCAGTATCCCCATCCCCAGCTCAACAGAGAAATCTCTTCCCTTCGTCCTTTCCTCCCCTCCTGACACTCCAGCCCCTCTCCAGGCACTTAATAGCCCCATCCTGTGATCTGTATTGGGCCCTGCACACCAGTCATGTGCAGGACCCAGGCTTCCAGACGCACACATGTACACATGCATGAATGTATGTGCATAGATGCACATATGCTTACATACCGAGAACTCAGGTGCAGCAGGCTCCTGCGGTTCTCTGCTATGTCCTGGCTCCAGGACTGTGCCCGGATCATGTAGAAGAGGCGTGTGTGACGACACAGCTGCTCCCGGAACACTGGCCAGCCTGTTGTTTTGGGGCCAAGTACCTCCACTCCCCGGATGCGTGTGTCCATGCCACCCTGCAACATATACCTATGTATGTGTGTGCATACACACGCACACACCTGTTTTCAACTGCCATCTATGGAATGCTTGCAATGAGCTATGCCCTCAAGCCTCACCCCTATGTATGAGATTGTCCAATACCCTGGCAGTGCCCCTCTTGGCTCAAGATGGGCCACAGTGACAGGGCCCAGAGCCTCACACCCGAGGCCACACCCTGTGTCCTAGGCCTCACTTGATGGCAGCGCTTGATGCGGATCTGGATGACAGGCCAAGGGTGGGTCAGGTTCTCCAGCAGGACCACACGGCTGGCACAGGGCAACACGTTCACCTGCAGGATAGAGACAGGGCTGTAACTGCCATACCTGTGAACAGGAGCACCCAGTGCTCCCAGGTTTGCCCATGCAATGCCCAAGTCCTTGGCCCGTCCCCCGTCCCACTCTACAGCCCAGGGATGGGTGGGCTCCTTGCTCATAGCCAAAGCTGTCACATAGGCACAGAGAGGAACAACTCACTGTGCCTTCTGTAAGGCACAAGACAGGAAGGAGTTTGGAGTCCACAGCAGAAAGCAGATCCTATGGGGGATGGGCCAGGGGAGTAGAGGTCTCTACCGAGTTGAGCTCTGTGGTGAGAGAACTGGCGTTGTCACCCCCACACACGACGACCCGGGCAGGCATGTAACTTGAGTCTTCACTGGCCACCAGCAGGATCAGCTGCCTGTGAGTGGGAGAGAAGCCACATCTGGCACACCCAAGCCCAGGGCACTGTCTGGCCCAATGTGGGCAGTGAGAAGAGGCCCTCCCCAGACAAACGCAGCAACAGCCCAAGCAAGCCTAGTTGTGCTGCTCAGTGGACACAGTGCTTGTT
The DNA here is from genome assembly GCF_030435755.1 of Ochotona princeps. Taxonomy (NCBI): domain Eukaryota; kingdom Metazoa; phylum Chordata; class Mammalia; order Lagomorpha; family Ochotonidae; genus Ochotona; species Ochotona princeps. The sequence continues at coordinate 105,358,026 of NC_080832.1, read as the reverse complement.
AAGTGGGTGTGGTACCTGATGAGGATGCCCTGGCGCATGTGCAAGGTGATGAAGTGGGAGCCGGAGCTGCCGCTAGACTCCCAGTAGGTCTTGGGGTTGCGGTCTGTCAGCTTGCTAGCCTGCTGTGGGTTGGAGGACACCTCCACCTTCTCCCAGCACTTGTCCTCTTTTACTTCCACACTGGTGCCTGGGGGGGAGCAGGGCAGAGGTGGAAGGCACAGCCCAGAGGGAGCAGGAGGGGACACAAGACAGGTGTGGGGGCTATGGGAAGGGGCACTAACCCTGGCAGAGATGTCTGAGGAACACGTCAAAAAAGGGGATGTTGATGGGCCTGTGGGTTCGTCTGTGGTCTTCGATCTGACCCAGCACCATCTGCAGGGACAACAGGGTTGGGAAGGGGCTGGTGAGGAAGAAAGGACACAGAGAGACACATGGACACATAGGAGCAAGCAAGATCAGGGCAGCGGTGAAATTCCCTCTATGTGTGGCAGAGAAGACCTGGCAGGCATACAATGGGAGCAAGGCCCTTCCCAGACTCCTGGGAGCTGCCCACCCCATCCCCAGCATTGCTCACACTGAATTCTCCCAAAGGTCTGCAGGTCTAGCTGCCCTCCTGACCTGGATGCAACCACCCAGGATGTTGGTAGTAAGCTTCCGGTACAGGTGGGCATGCTTCTCGCACTTAAACACTATGTCTCGCAGCTCCTGTGCCAGTTCCAGCTTCCCATGGTGCTTCTCCAGGGCCTTGGAGATGGCATCGCGGGCTCCCAGCTGATTGAGCACAACGGCGTAGTCCCGGCTTGCTGAGGTCAGGCGGTGTAGGAAGAGGATTAGCTCTTGGAGCACCTGCAGGGATGTATTCAGGTCAGGGAAGTTGAGTCCAGCAACATGAGGCTTAGCCGTGAGGACACCCACAGTAGCCAAGAGCCATGGTGCGCTGTATGCTGGGGACACTGCAGTGACCACGGTGATTGAGGATGTAAACAGATGAGACCCAGAAGGGATTGGAGAACCAGAGACAAAAATGAAATAAGCATAAAAAGCCCTGAGCTGCCCAGCCACCCTAAGGATCCAGGCCACTGATGCTGTCTGCAAGAGATGGAGAGTGTAGCCCTGGGCTCCCGTGGACAGGTCCAGCTGCCCTAAAGCCCAACTGCAGGACTGGGTTTGGAGACTTGCAGGCCCAAGGCATGGGACGTAGGTGGCTGGGAGGGACCTTAGGAAACGACCAAGCTTGTGTGAGAACACTGTCAGAGCCCACCCCAGTGTAGATTTAATATGCCTTGTTAAATCTAGCCTGAGGTAGAGACTGCAGACACCCACCGCCATGACCTCCATTCTCTTACTCCTTCTGCATGCAGGACCTCTCTGTAGCTCTTGCTGGGGATTCTGGGACATGTCGGTGCCCTCTGCTGCCTTCAGCCCCTTTCTCCCATCAGCCTGGCCAAGAGGTCAGTCAGTGAGGACTTCAAGCCAGTTGTAAACAAGGGGCTAGTCAGTGAAACTTTACATTTGGGGTTCTTTGTATGTGCACCAGGACACACAGGGAGGAAGGTACCTAAGTTAATGAAGCAGTCAGCAGTGAGGGTTTGTATGTGTGTGTGGGAGGGGCACTAGGAGGACAGGCAGCAGGTATGAAAGTGTATACCTTGTTACATTGTTTTGATTTGTGAACCATGTGAGTGTGTTACCTAGTCAAGAAAATAAAACTCCATTTAAAACCCAAATGGCAAACTGAGAGCATAAGGGCCTTTACCCCAGAGCACAGCCCAGGGCCACAGCCTCCCCAGCTGCTACCTCTAAGGCACTCCCTCTTCCTCCAGAGGCTCCCAGGGTAAGGTGACGGTACCTCTCGGTCGGTTTTTGGGGACTGCAGGCAGGCCATGCAGGCGCTCATGGCCTCGTGCCAGGGCAGCAGCAGGGCCTCAGGGAAGTCCACCAGCTGTGTCAGGATTCTGGGGGGTTGGAGGAGAGGATGGAGCTGGGCAGTCAGCCTCACAGTTGCCCCTCTGTCCACCTCCACCCCTCACTCTCCATCCCTGTACCTCAGAGCAGACAGGTGCAGGGCCCGGTTGGTGGCAGGTGTGCCAAGGCTCTGCATCAGCACCAGGAAGGGCTGGGGGTGTCGCTGGAGCTGCAGCAGGCAGGGTGCAACAGCACTCTGCCGACTGCCCTCAGAGGCCAGCGCCCGCTCCAGGTCCAGGAGGACTTTCCCACTGGGGCTGCATTCCTCTGCCAGACGCTGCAGAGGGGAACCAGGGCTCCAGCACGGTGCTTCTTGGGCTGTGGAAATCCAGAAGCCACAAGGGTGAGCTGTCATTAACAACAGTGATTACAAAAGGGTAAGGTCACAGCTCTCTTTTCTTTCTCATTTCTCCTCAAAATGCTTTTATTTGTCCCCCTAAAAGTTAGGTTTAAAAAATTTTTCTAGGGCCTGGTGCGATAGCATAGTGACTAAAGTCCTCACTTTGAATGCGCTGGGATCCCATATGGGCGCTGGTTATAATCCCAGCAGCCCCACTGCCCATCCAGCTCCCCGCTTGTGTCCTGGGAAAACAGTCAAGGACAACCCAAGGCTTTGTTACCCTGCACCCATGTGGGAGAACTGGAGGAGGCTCTGGGCTCCTGGCTTCAAATTGGTTTAGCTCCAGCTGTTGTGGCCACTTGGGGAGTGAACCATCAGACAGATCTTCCTCTCTGTATATCAGCCTTTCTAATAAAAATAATAATAAATCTTAAAATTTTTTTTCTAATAAAATATTCAATTTATTTATTTGACAGAGTTAGAGAGGGGAAGAGAGACAAGCACAGATGTTCTACCCACTAGTTCATTACCCAGATGGCTGTGATGGGTAGGCCTGGGCCAGATTGAAGCCAGCAGCCTGGAGTTTAATCTAGTTCTCCCACATGGGTGCAGGAGCCTAAGTGCCAGGGAGCCGAATCGGAAGTGGAACAGCAGGGTATTGAACAGGCACCCATATGGGATACAGGTGTTGCAAGTAGAGGATTTACGTGCTGTATCACAATGCCAGTCCCATAGTATCTCAATGTACTTATAATACCTAGAACAGTTTCATGAAAAATTTTATATTCTGTATACTTACAGACAGCTAGGCAGCTCTCTGCCTAAAGTCAACAGATCATGTACCTAGATGTACTAGCACACAGCTTTTTCCCTACCATAAAGTCAGTGTTAACTTTGTGGTGTAGTGAGTAAAACCACTGCCTGGAATATCAGCAACCCACACGGGGGCCAACTGGTGCCTGGCTGTTCCACTTTGACCCAGCTCCCTGCAAAAACACCCAGGAAAGCAGTAAAAGATGGCCTAATTACTTCTGCCCCATACTCACAGGAGATACATACGGAGAAGGCCACAGCTTCGAGCTGGCCCAGCTTTGGCTGCTACAGCCATTTGGGGGTGAACCAGCATGTGGAAGATCTATGTCTCTCCCTCTAACTCTGCCTTTCAAATAAATCAATCTTTTCAAAACACAAGAGTACTATTAAGCCTTTAAAAATATTTTCATTTTATTTGAAAAGCAGAGAGACACAAGGAAATCTTTAATTGCTGATTCACTTCCCAGATGCCTGAAACAGCTATGTCTGGGGTAGGTTGCAGTCAGGAGCCTGGAACTCCATCCATGTCTCCCACGTGGGGAAGCGTCGGAGTCATCACTTGCGGCATCTGGAGTACTCAGCAGGAAGCTGGCTCTGAAGCAGTGTATCTGGGACTTGAGGCAGGGATTTCACACAGGAGGCAGGCATCCTAAGCAGTAACCTGACGCCCAGGTCCCACCAGAGGGCTTCTTCAAAGCCTTGAACACCTCCTGCTATTGTCTAACTTTCCAGCCTCTTTCGTGCTGTGACCAGAAGAGTATATCAACTTTTCCATTTGCTGCCCATCTCCAGGTTCCAGATTGTTCCCAAAGTGCCACTTTCTAAAGATTTATTAATTTATTTGAAAAATACAGTGACTAAGACAGGGAAGGAGAGAGAGATTTTCCATCTACTGTTATACGTCACAAATGAACAAAGTAGCCAGGGCTGAGCCAGGCAGAAGCCAGGAGCCTCAAATTCTAGCCAGGTCTCCCATGTGAATGGCAGGAGCTCATGTCCCTGAGCCATCATCTACTGCTTCACTAGCAGTGAGTCAGGCTAGAAATTGAACATCTGGGCCTTACTGGCCCTCACATGATGCAGGTGTCTCAGGCGGCAGTTTCACCTACAGTGCCACAATGCTCACCCTGTAAGATGCTATCCTGTCTAGGAGGGGTTGTATAGCTGTGAGCGTGGACAGCTTTCCTATGCAACACTGCACTTTTGTTTACATCTACCTTTTGCTTTGACTGCACCTTCCGATTCCTGGGGCTGGGCTTCAGGTGGGAGGACCTGTTGCTCAGTTTCTAGAGAGGCCTGGTAGGCTGCCTGGCCGGCCAGGGCCGCAGGCCCGTACTTCCTGTAGATGCGGCAGTTGACGAGGTCCCTAAGGGCGTTGTCATTGAGTTTCTGTGGCATAGACAGCATCATTTCCTGGGCCAGCTCTATGGGCACGACCAGCTCAGAGAGGATCTCATCATCCAGAATGTGCTGTGAAAGAGAACAGTTCTTGTTGCAGGCAACCCTGCTAACGTGTGGGCTTTGGAGTCCCTGCTAAGGGCAGGGGTGTCTCTACGTACACACATTCAACACAGATAAGTGTGTGACAGCCAGTAGGCAGCTGGCTCCTCCCAGAAAGCTCACCAATCCCTCCCCCACATTGGAACACGGGGTCCCTGCAGTCCATTCTTGATCCAAACCCCACTGCCCAGTCCGCCGAGGGCTTCTACCTCCCCATCTAGGTTCTCCTGGAGCAGTTGCAAGATGACCTGGTGGTCCGACTCCTCCAACTGCCTGATGAAGAAAAGGAGCTCCCACCACTCAGCCTGCGTCAGGTGCTCCCTCTCCTCGGAATCGTCATCATCAGGCAGCACGTAAGGCGCAGCATAGAGCTCGCTCATGGGCTTCCAGCGCAGGGAGGGCCGGGCTGTGGACAGGGGCGGGGTGGGGGAGGGGGAGGGAGGGCACATACAAGGGTGTCAGCTCACCAGACACTTCCACTCAGCTCAGAGCCAACCCCAACTTCCTCCCAGGCTCACCTTGATCCAGGGCTCCCACTGCCTGCTGACACTGATCAGCAACGGCCACGTCCTCGATGTCTTCCTCGAAGCCCAGGATCTCCAGCATGTGCCAGTGTACCCAGTAGGTGCGGCCTGTTGACTCCCAGAACACCTGTGGGATGAGGGAAAGTGACAGGGTGGGGGAAGAGAAGGCTCGCGAGGGACTGAGTGGCTGTGACCAACAAAGACTAAAGCCCTTAGAGTCACCATAAGGCCTGGCTTGGAAAAAAAAATCTATGACGAAGGGGGTCAAGTGCAGTAGCCTAGTGGCTAAAATCCTGCCTTGCACGAGCCAGGCTCCCATATGGATGCCGGTTCTAATACCAGCTGCTCCACTTCCAATCCAGCTCCCTACCTGTGCCCTGAGAAAGCAAGCAAAGGATGGCCTAAAGCCTTGGGACCCTGCCCCTGCATGGGAGACCAAGAAGCTCCTGGGTCCTGGCTTCAGATCAGCTCAGTTCTAGCTGTTGAGGCTGTTTGGGGAGTTAACCAGTGGATGAAGATTCCTTTCTGTTTCTCCTTCTCTATATATCTGTCTTTCCAATAAAAACAAATATATATTAAAAAAAAAAATCGTGACGAATGGGCTGACACGATGGCTCAACAGGCTAATCGTTCACCTGCAAGTGCCAGTATCCCATAGGGGTGTTGGTTCTAGTCCCAGTTGCTCCAGTTCCCATCCAGCTCCCTGCTTGTGGCCTGGGAAAGCAGTTGAGGATAGCCCAAAGCCTTGGGACCCTGCACCTGAATGGGAGACCTGGAAGAAGTTCCTGACTTCAGATTGGCTCAGCTCTGGTCTCCTCTCGCCTCCTCTCTGTATTTCTGCTTTTCCAATAAAAATAAATAAATCTTAAGAAAAACTTTCTGTAAAAGAAAATGCTGGCATACAGAGAACACATATACACAAAGGCTCCTTATCCATGGGTTCTACTTTCCCTTCCCCCTTTCTTGCATGATTTTTGTCCTTATGCTTCCTGCTGGCCTCAAGCACCCTATCTTTCTCGTCCAGACCTTTGGGGCAGCCTTGCCTTTCAGTCTCCTCCTCACAAATCCTGCATCCTTTCCTACCATTGCTGATACCCGTTCCCAGCTAGGTCTCCCTAGGGATTGTCTCAATCCAGTAGCGTGCCGCCACTGAGTGTCACATACTCACCTGTGCAGGTGGCATGCCGCTGTTGCTCTGCCGGAACTCGCCCTCGTCGCCAGCGCTGATCTCCTCAAAGTTGTCCAGCATCCGCACTCGCATCCCCGGCTGCAGAGTGTCACGCACGTACAAGGCGTAAGTATTGCCACTGGCGAACTGAGAGCGAGGGCGAAATCTCTTTGACCCGTAGAGAAAGGGCTGAGCCTGGGTGGCTGGGAGCTGTGCGTCATCAGCATCTGCCCCCTGAGGCTGGAAGATGGAACCGGGGGAGTGTGACCAAGTCCCTGTCCTGTTGCCAGCCTGATCCCAGCGCATGGCCCGCACCAGCTCTGAGATCAGGGTGCCCATGACCATGCTGAACTCCAGCTCCAGCCGACTCCGGTTCCTACTCAAGTCCTCATTCTGGGCTCCCGATTGTCTAGTGCTGCTGTTCAGCTGGTCCAGCAGGAAGGTGGCTTGCAGATAGTGCTTCACCAAAGCGAACAGCAGTCTTCCTGGCACCTGCGGGATACAACCTGTGCTCTACACCTGCCTCATCTCGGCCTCAGCCTCTCTGGTCTCGTGGACAGCTACAGAGGCCCAAGCCTCTGGCCATGCCGCCCAGCTGGCCCTCAGGGGATCTACCTGTGTCAGCTGAATGCCTTCAAAAGACATGGGATGTTCTGCCAGCGTGGCCTGGGCAAACAGTGCTAGCAGAGCACAGCGGCTGTCAAAATCCAGCTGTTTCTCAATGGCTTCTTGCTGGCTCAATGACAGAAGAATCTGGGTCCGGGTCCCTGGAACCCAAACTTCCATCAGTAACTGCTCCCTAAGCCTTACCCTGCCCCAGGTACCTCATCTGAGGCCTCTATGATCCCAATCCAACCATCACACCACCAGGAAGTGGCACCAATATGATGTACTTCAAAAGCCAGTTGCTTTTCCCTGTACACACATGTGCACACGCTCGGTGTTAGTCTCAGCTCTTCCTCCGTACAGCAGGCCAATTCCCATGAGACTCCTGACTTTCTGAAGACACCCTTGTTCCCCTCCCACTCATCCCCACATCCCCACTCTAAGGCAAGGGCAGCAAACGTTTGCCATTCTACTGAGGTCAGGCTTCTGCCACTCAGTGTCCTGAGTGCAAGCCACCCCTGCCTCTCTCCCACTCATCCTCCTTCCCCACAGCCCCTCACCAGCATCATGGGAGGACAAGGCTTGTATCATCCGGCCTGCGCTCCAGCGGATCTGATAATCAGGACTGTTCAGCATGTGCATTAGCAAGTCCAAGACCTTGGGGTCTTTGAATACCCCCGCGAGGGGTTCGATACTGGCATAGGCACTGAGCACGTGAGCGGTATGCAGTAGGGGTGCCGGAGGAGTGGTGCCCACACACTCCTCCAGCTGCCGAAGAGCCCTCTGAATCAAGCCCTTCACATCGACCTCCATCTCGCCCAGCACAGACTTGTCTAGGGCCCCCGCTGACTCCTGCGAGGGCCCCAAGACCTGGCCGTCCTCGTCCATCATCTTGTGGCAGTTGGCGTAGATGTCATCGCTGGACATCCACAGCAAGATGTGCTCGGCCTTACAGTCCACCTGGCCGGAGGCCCCTTCGCTCTCCTCCCCGCGCCTCAGGATGAGCCAGCGGATCTGGAACTCGGGGTGGCCGTCGTGACCCACCCGCTGGCGGATCATCTCCTCGGGGTAGGCATGCAGACCGGGTCCCAGGGGGACCCTGAATTCTCTGTAGCGCAGTTCCCCCACCATCTTGGCACCTGGGACACACAAGGAGAAACAGAAACGCCCGCTGCAACCAGCCAGAGGGGGTGGTGGGAACACCAAGGCTGGACCAGGAGTTTGGGAAAGGAAATGTGGCAGCAGCTGTTGGGCGGCCTTGGGGGGAGGTAGGGGCACAGCCGGGCCCAGGCGTTGCTGTCGCTCAGTGGGGAGGAGTCCCGGCTGGCTTCAGCACAGCAAGGCTGTGGTGTTTGTCCGGAAACTGATTCGGGGGGCCAAAAGCAAGATCCCAGAAGGGGCCCTAGCGGCCAGGAGCGGGGGAGCCGCGGTGGGGGCAGGGCGGCCCGGGACAGTTCTCAGCAAATCCAGGGCCCTGGGCTGGGCTCGGGGTACGAGTGTGCGCGCGCTCACCAGGCAGCGGGAGGCCCAGGGCAAAGGGGCGCTCAGCTGACACCCCACCTCCCCACGCCCGGCTGGCGGGGGAGAGCAGGGAGCGGTGGGCAGGGAGGAAAGGCTTGGCGCCGGCGGGTGGCAAGCTGAGGAGCCGCGGAGGGACGCGAGGGGGAGGCAAGATGGGGGGGCGGCTGGTGGGGTCAGGGGAGTGAGACAGAGTAGGGGGGCAGGCGGGAAAAGGGAGAATCCCGCGACGTGGTGAGGGAAGGGGGCCACGAGGGAACTGAAGCTTGTGGCGCGGGGGAGGGGGCGTGGGGGTGGGGCTGGCGGGGAAGCGGGCGAGCGGCCGGGGGCGCCAGTCCGGGAGAGCCCGCGCCGGGGCTTCTGGCCACCTCAGAATTCCACCGAGTCCTGGCGCTGGAGGGGGGCGGGTGGGGGGTCCGTCCTTCGCGACGGCGACGGCGGCGCTGGCGGCTGACGGAAGGCCTGGGCGCCGCCGCCACCGCCGCCGGGGGCTGGCTGAGGGGGTCGCCGGGGGGCGGGAGGGGGCGTGCCGCGGGCAGGCGGCCACGAGGGGGCGTGGCGCGCCCGCAGCCACCAAACAACCAGGGCTCCTGCAGGGAGGGCGGGCCAGACTGGTGTGGGCCGGCGGGGACCGCCTCCGGCCGGGTTGGGCGGGGCTTAGGCCCTGCCGCCGGAGGCGTGCGTGAGTCCGCTGCGCTCGTCCGGGCGGAAAAGCTGGGGCCCCGAGATCGCGTCGGGGCGGGGCCCGCGGGTGCCACCTGGCGAGGCAGCTCCGCCCCGCCCTTTCCTCTTCCTTTCCGGCCTCCCCGGAAGTGCCTTTGCCACTTCCCCCCACCCCCGCTCCTGCAGCCTCGGACTCGTTTTGGCGCCTGCTCCTGCTCCGTGCTCCGGGATGTGGGATGGCCCCGTCTGGTCCTCTCTTGTTTTCTTTTCACCCTAGCCCCGGTTGATTACTGCTTCCCGCTACCACCGCCCTTAAAAAACACAAAAAGACCTATGAAGGATAAAAACGAGGGAAAAGGGTCCGTTTTATTAGGGTGTACAGTGGGGAGGATGTCAGCTTTGGGCAGCAGAGACAGCGGGCAGCTTCACGTAACTCTTCATGGGGGGCAGCGGGCGAATCTTTCGGCCAGCCCAGCCCCCCTTGCGATGCCACAGCCCGCTGTTGGGCCTCTTGCCCAGCCAGCGGTTGCGACCCGCCTTGCCGATGACGCGTTTGTTATGATCAACATTGGACACTCGGCCCACGGTTGCTATGCACGTTTCCAGCACCTGCCAAGAGAAAGCAGATGCAGCACGGAGGGGAAAGGGACCGGCAGTGTTGAGGGCCCAAGTCTTGGGGGTGGGGGTAAGACGAGAGGCCAGGGCAAAACGCACAGGAACCATGGCAGGAACTGGGTTAGCTGCAGGACATAGTTTTCAGTTCTACTACTATGGGGTCAACCCTGCAAGGCATGCTTGGCTGTGTAGTGGGGCTCCAGGCCACTGTTCCTGGCATCATAGAATACCTGCAAGCTATTCCCCAGACACCAAAGGTGCACTCTGGAAATTCCTCCTCTGTTGATCACTCCCACCTGTACCCACACACACCTGCATCTGCCTCTTGGAGGGCAGCTGGATGATGGCTGTCCCATTCACTTTGCGCAACAGCACGCCACACGTTCCTGGGGAGGAGAGAAATGCAGCTCTGCCACCCTCCACACGGGAAAGAGGAGGTTGTGGGCGATGGGCACAGGGCTCTAACCTCTGTGCAGCCCTTGCCATGCCCACTAGGAGAGAATGGGTCAGAGAATGTTGAAGAAGCTGAGTGTCTGTGAACAAGAGGCTTATAACAAGGGAAGAACAGCTGGTGTGGTGGTTTATTTTGGAGCAACAAGTCCCAAAGCTCTCTTTCATGGCTCCCTCAGGTTATAAATTATGGAAGAAGGTCCCCATACCTCCAAGGCATATTTCTTACCCTCTTTTGTTCATTGGCTATGTTGCTCTTCTCTTTTGGCTTTAAGTTTAATTAAGATAGAAAAACCAACCCTATGGGCCCAGCGGCATGGTCTAACAGATAAAGTCCTCACCTGGAACGCACCGGGATCCCACATGGGCGCCGGTTCTAATCCCGGCAGCTCCACTTCCTATCCAGCTCCCTGCCTGTGGCCTGGGAAAGCAGTCAAGGATGGCCCAAAGCTTGGGACCCTGCACCTGCGTGGAAGACCTAGAGGAGGTTCCTGGCTCCTGACTTCAGATTGGCACAGCTCCAACCGTTGCGCTCACTTGGGGAGTGAATCATTGGACAGAAGATCTTCCTCTCTGTCTCTCCTCTCCGTATATCTGACTTTGTAATAAAAAAATAAATAAATAAATCTTAAAAAAAAAAAAAAAAGAAAAACCAACCCTAGAGACTTAGTTTTCTCCAAGGTAATGATTAACAAAAGTTTGCATATCGTGGTCTTTGTAACAATAACTTCATCACCCTGGCTTTTGGGGATATAAAAGTCTATGTTTTTAGACAAAGCAAGTTACCCTAAAAGCATGGATGATGGCCGTAGTGTAGTTTAATAAAATAAAAGCATCTTCTTGTCTGATCGATTAATCCTGACAATAGATGCCATAGCTGAACTCAAAAGACAAGCACATCCAGCCCAGTGTGATGGCTCAACTGACTTACCCACCACTTGGATCCCCTAAGGGCACTGGTTCACACCTCACACCCTGGCTGTTCCCTTCCCATTCAGCTCTGCTTGTGGCCTGGGAAAGCAGTTAAGGATGGTCCAAAGTCTTGGAACCCGGCACCCACATGGGAGACCCAGAAGAGGTTCCTGGCTGTGGACTGACTCAGCTCCAGCTGTTGCAGCCACTTAGGGAGTAAACCAGTGAATGGAAGATCTTTCTGTCTGTCTCTCCTCCCTGTAAATCTGCCTTATTAGTAAAAATCTGAAAAACTAGTGCACTGCATGTCTCCAGCAAACAGGCTGGCATGTAATACAAGCTTCATAAATACTAAAAACAAAACAAAACCACAAGCACATCTTCATCCACCCCCTGTCCGCTCCCCCATTATCTCGTTGTCAGTGAAGCAGACAAAGGCCAGTGGGCTCAGAGCTGTGATCTTAGCTACTGTTCTGGGGTTCCAGATGGTGGGCCCCCCAGTTCCCTTTGCCATACCTGCAGCTCGGATGTATTGGGCTCCCCGACCTGGCTCGCTTTCCACGTTGTTGATGAGGGTCCCCACGGGCAGGGCCCCAAGAGGATGTGCATCGCCTTCCTGGGCGGCAACTGAAACACAGAGCCGGTTCAGCACATGGATCTTTGTAGCCTTCAGCCCTCATGTTGGGCAGCTGGCTCTTACCTGCCATCTGGTCTATTCGGTCAGAGTTCAGGAGAATATCTCCAGCTTGCATGTTTTCGGTGGCGATGATCCAGCGCTTCCGGCTGCCACCGGCCACCAGGGCTATGTCTGCCGACCTGTTCGGTGGGATGGACTGGTGAGTAGGCAGGATCATCTTCTCAGAGGCTTACACAGAAGTCTTTCAGCCCCCATCCCCATCCCAAACTTGCCTACAAGGGTCATAGCGGACCGTGACGACCTTCTCCTTGAAGGGGCCAGGCTGAGTGTCCTGCTCTGGCCGGAAACGCAGAAAGTCAATCATGCGATAGCGCTGCTTATGGCCCCCGCCAATGCCATGCACTCGGATGCGACCTGTGGTCAGGAGAGGTTGGGGACATGATCCAGAGCAGACCGGGTCAGCCTCCAGCACTGGGAACAGCTGGGAGAAGGCTGCTTCCCAGCATTAAGGCCCAAGCAGAGAGGGATCACAGTTTGTACACAATACACTGGGGGAAGCAGGAAACTGTATGGAGCTTGATGAAAATATAATCACGTGATTCTTGAAATTCCATCAAATTACTGAATCTAAGTTAGCGGAGGTCCATGTCAATTATACTAAAAACATTTCAATTACTGTGATTCCTAGAGTATTGAAGAAACAGGCCACAGGGCCTGGCGGCCTGGCCTAGAGGCTAAAGTCCTCGCCTTGCATGCGCAGGGATCCCATATGGGCGCCGGTTCTAATCGCAGCAGCCCCGCTTCCCATCCAGCTCCTGCTTGTGGCCTGGGAAAGCAGTCGAGGACGGCCCAAAGCCTTAGGACCATGCACCCGCGTGGGAGACCTGGAGGAAGTTCCTGGCTCCCGGTTTCGGATTGGCACAGCACTGGTCGTTGTGGTCACTTGGGGAATGAATCATTGGATGGAAGATCTTCCTCTCTGTCTCTCCTCCTCTCTGTATATCTGACTTTGTAATAAAAATAAATAAATCTTAAAAAAAAAAAAAAAAAAAAGAAAGAAAAGAAAGAAACAGGCCACACAGAGTATGTCTGGAAGCACAGACTAGTGGGCTGGTGTCTTAGATTCCATTCCCTGGCTTGTGTGCACGTATTACTTTTTTTTTTTTTTTAAAGATTTTATTATTATTGGAAAGCCGGATATACAGAGAGGAGGAGAGACAGAGAGGAAGATCTTCCATCCGTTGATTCACTCCCCAAGTGAGCTGCAACGGGCCGGTGTGCCGATCCGAGGCCAGGAACCTCTTCCGGGTCTCCCACGCAGGTGCAGTGTCCCAAAGCCTTGGGCTGTCCTCGACTGCTTTCCCAGGCCACAAGCAGGGAGCTGGATGGGAAGTGGAGCTGCCGGGATTAGAACCGGCGCCCATATGGGATCCCGGGGCTTTCAAGGAGAGGACTTTAGCCGCTAGGCCACGCCGCCGGGCCCACGTATTACTTTTTTTTTTTTTTTAAAGATTTATTTTATTTTTATTACAAAGTCAGATATACTGAGAGGAGGAGAGATAGAGAGGAAGTGGAGCTGCCGGGATTAGAACCAGCGGCCACATGGAATCAAGGCGAGGACCTTAGCCACTAGGCCACGCTGCCAAGCCCACACGTATTACTTTTAAATGGCATTCCTTGGCCTTCCAGGGTATGAGCTGGTGTCCAGCTCGGTTCTTTCCTTTCCTGGCTAAATCCCCTTTCCCTTTCCCCCACCTGTATGATCACGGCCCCCTGTCTTCCTCATCTTCACAGGTGCTACGGTGTACTTGGTACGACTCTTCCAAGAAACAAACTTGGCATGAAGGGCCATGGAAGTGACGAATGCGCGGCAGGAGGGGAACAGCAAGGTGGGCGGCAGTTGGAGGACAGCACTGCTGATCACCTGGGGTGAAACAAAAATTGCTTGCACTTCCAAGTCACCTGGAAGAAAAGCATTAGAGCAAACCTGAGAGCTGGCACAGTGGTTTACCAGGTTGAGACACTGCTTGGGACACCGAGCTTTCATACTGCAATGTCTGCTAATACAGATCCAGGGAAACAGTCTTTCCAACTGGGAGAGCGGGATGGAGTTGCAGGCTCCTGATGTCACAGGCATTTGGGAAGTAAACCACAAGATAGAAGAGCTTTAAAAATCTTGCTCTCGGGCCCGGTGCAATAGCACAATGGTGAAGATCCTCACCTTGAACGCGCCGGGATCCCATATGGGTGCTGGTTCTAATCCCAGCAGCCCCACTTCCCTTCCAGCTCCCTGCTTGTGGCCTGAGAAACTAGTTCGAGGACGGTCCAAAGCCTTGGGACCCTGCACCTGTATGGGAGACCCCGAAAGAGGCTCCTGGCTTCCTATCGGCACAGCACCGGCCGTTGCAGCCACTTGGGGTGTGAATCATTGGATGGAAGATCTTCCTCTCTGTCTCTCCACCTCTCTGTACATTTGCCTTTCCAATAAAATAAATAAATAAATCTTTAAAAAAAATTTATCTCATTTTTAAATTTAAGATTTATTTATTTTATTAGAAAGTCAGATATACACAAAGGAGGAGAGACAGAGAGGAAGATCTTTCATCTGATAATTCACTCCCCAAGTGACTGCAACTATAAAGGTCAGCTGATCTGAAGCCAGGAGCCAGGTTTCCTACGCAGGTGCAGGATCCCAAGGCTTTGGGCCATACTTGACTGCTTTCCCAGGCCACAAGCAGGGAGCTGGATGGGAAGCGGGGCTGCTGGGATTGGAACTGGTGCCCATATGGGATCCCGGCACTTGCAAGGTGAGGACTTTAGCCTCTAGGCTACCATCTGGGCCTTTTTCTCTTTTTAATATTTATTTAAAAGATAGATTTACAGAGGAAAGAGAGAGATCTTTCATCGCTGGGTCAGTTCCCAAATGGCTGCAATGACTAGAGATGAACCAACTTGAAACCAGGAGCCAGGATCTGTCTCCTTATCTCTCACATAGGTGCAGGGGTCCAAAGACTTGAGCCACTTTCCTCTGCTTTCCCAGGCCATAAGCAGGTAGCTGGATAGGAAGTGGAGCAGCTGAGATACTAACCAGCACTCATATGGGATGCAGGTACTGCAGGCAGAGGATTGGCATGGCATGCCACTTTGCCAGCCCCAGAAGATATTCTCTTTCCCTCTTCCTGTTGCTCTACCTTTAAAATAAACTTTGTATTTTAAAAAGTGTTTATTTGAAAGCTGGTGGAGTGACAAAGAGATCTTCCACCTGCTGGTTCACCACCCCTCTCCCAATAGTCACAATGTCAGGGCTGACACCAACAGCCAAAAGCATCATCCTGGTATCCCACACGGGGAGCAGAAGCCCAGGTACTTGGCTCTCCCAGATGCCTAAATAGGGAGCTAGAACAGGAGTAAAATAGCTAGAATTCAAATGGATGCTCACATGAGATGCAGCCATCCTTGCTGTTAGTAGCTCCACCCACTAACCCCTAAAATAATCTTTAAAGCCAAAAAAAAAAAAAAAAAACAAAAAACAAAATACCAACCCAGAGGAGAGGGCACAGCCCATTTTACCTGGAGTCCACGTTCTACTGGAAGTGCCCTAGACCAGCTGTCCCAAAGTCTATCTTTCTCAGACCTTGCGCAGACCACAGCAGTGTGGTTCCCTTTTTTTTTTCTTTGTGTTCATCACCTCGCCTCACTCCAGGTGCTCACCTCTGAGGTATTTTTCCAGTGGAATATTCTCTCCTTGGACATCTCCTTCTCTGGGAAACCTTCTTCCCCCAACCACTCCCAGCAGTTGCCCAAGGACCACTCTCAGTACCACTGCCTCTGGCCTCCACAGTAAGATCACATAGGATCGTGCAGCAGATCTCTGTCTTGCTCCTTACTGAAATCCATGCTTTCAATATAGCAGAAATTTGAATTGTAAATATATATATATATATATTTTTTTTTTTTTTTAAAGATTTATTTATTTTTTTTGGAAAGTCAGATATACAGAGAGGAGGAGAAGAGACAGAGAGGAAGATCTTCCATCTGATGATTTACTCCCTAAGTGACCGCAACAGCCGGTGCTGCGCCGATCCGGAGCCAGGATCCAGGAACTGCTTCCAGGTCTCCCACACAAGTGCAGGGTCCCAATGCTTTGGGCTGTCTTGACTGCTTTCCCAGGCCACAAGCAAGGAACTGGATGGGTGGCAGGGCTGCTGGGATTAGAACCGGCGCCCATGTGGGATCCCGGCATGTTCAATGTGAGGACTTTAGCCACTAGGCCAACGTGCCAGGCCCTGTAAATATATTTTGGCCAACGCTACCCTAACCAGCTTGAGAATGCCAGAGGGCAAGCCTGAAAACTTCTCTTTTCTGGGGCCAACATGTTGGCTCAACAGGCTAATCCTCTACCTATAAGCGTCAGCATCCCCTGTGGGCGCTGGTTTGTTTCCTGGCTGCCCCACTTTCCATCCAGCTTCCTGCTTGAGAGATGTAAAACCAGTGGAGGTTGGCCCAAAGCCTTGGGACAGTACACCCATGTGGGAGACCTATAGGCGGCTCCTGGCTTCGGATCTGCTCAGTTCCAGCCGTTGTGGCCATTTTGGGAGTGAACCAGCAGATGCAAGATTGTTCTCTGTCTCTCTTTCTCTCTGTAAATTTGATCTGTCTGTCCAATAAAAATAAATCTTTTTTTAAAAAGATTTATCTATTTATTGGAAAGTCAGATTTACAGAGAGAAAGCCAGAGACAAAACCAGGAACCATGAGCTTCTTCTGAATCTCCTATGTGGGTGCAGGGTTCCTAGGTTTTGGATCATCCTTGACTGCTTTCCCAGGCCACAAGTAGGGAACTGGATGGGATGTAGGGCTGCCAGGATTAGAACCGGTGCCCATATGGATCCCAGTGGATGCAAAGCAAGGACTTTCACAATCAGGCTATCACACTGGGTCCAAAAGTAATTAAATCTTTAAGAGAAAACAAAACAAAACAAACAAACAAAAAAACCTCTGTGGCTTCCAATTTGCCTGTCGGAAATGTCAGAATGCCTTCACTCAAAGACCTTATTCTCAGTACACTGCATTGTCTAATTTCAGCTGCCATTCATCTTTTGCAGCATTCCAAGGGCTAAGCACACTGGCTCAGAAGCCAGACTGCACAGCTATAATACCTGGTGTGTGGCCTAGAGTAACTAGACTTTGATCATCCAGTGGGAATGGTAATAATTACCTTATAGAGTGTTTGCAAAGCATTCATTGATTCATTGATTGGGAAATTTGTAACATTTAGACCTGGGTTACAGCAAGCATTCAATTCAATTATTACTAAATTTGGTACCAATGATCTTCAGTATTTCTTCTGCAGAACTTCTCCCTACGGCATAGCGACACTGTCAGAGAGAGCTGAGGCTGAGAGTGCTCTATTTAAGGTCACAGGCTCCAGTGTGTTTCCTAATCTGACTGGCGACTCCAACCTCCCATTCCCGGCTGCCCTAACTCAAACAGCCCTCAAATGTTTGAAGGTAAGGTGGATTACCTGGGAGGCGGGGAACAGATTCTGGACGGAGTGGGTGACAGCTGCAGACCCCAAACTCAGGGAGCCCATAGCGCGGGTCAGGGCACTCAAGGCCATGCTGGGTGACCACACTCTGGTGGACTCGGCACGCCACCTTCTGCCTTCACCAGGTTGCTTGGCGATTACAGATGACGCTAAGTGCTCCTTGCACCGTCGCTCTCCATTGACGTAAACGGAGGTGGGCAGAGAACTGCAGTCCGGACTGGTCACGCACCGCCTTTCCTTGTCGTTAGAGCCAATGCTCGGGTGGCTCTCTGGTCATGTGACTGCAAAACAGGCCCCCGCCCCTTAGAGCCGTCAAAACAGTTTCCTCGAGCGGCAGCCATGATGGATTTAAAGGGATAGTACTGGCAAAGGAAGCGGCCGGACCGACAGACTGCAGGTGAGTCTTTGCGGGCATCTCTGGGGCTGAGATTTGAGGTCCCTCCATCTCTCATTCTAGACTCCGTGACGCATGGCCAGCCCTCCTGCGACAAACGCTACATAACTCCAAATTCAAAAACCCCGCCCCCCTTGATGCTTCCCCGCCCCTCGGCGTGAAGACGGACAGACAGACTGCCAGTCCCGCCCCCTGCGCAGCCTACTGACTCGGTGACCTCGGCTAGTCTAGCCGCGGTCTCTGCGGGCGTCCACCCCCGCTCTCCCGCCCTGCTCACGTCAGTGTGTCCCCACCCCGGCGCCCGGGACAGGTCCTTCACCGCAGTCCCGGGTCGGAACACCAGCTCCCAGTGCTGCTTCCCCGTCCCGACATCCCGCACTGCCCGGGACACCTCCCATGCTTCCCTGGACTTGGGGAGACACCGTAAGGTGATTCCCGGCAGAGCCCATTAGCAGGTGATCCTGACATTAAAAGCCAAGGAAGTGACTGGACTGGGAGTGACCCGGCTTCCTCTCCAACCTCTCCCAGACATAACCCCTGGGGCAGCGTTTTTTTTTTTTTTTTTTTTAAATTAGATCTATCTTTAATTCCCTTCTAGGGACAAAGTAGCACCCAGGCCTGGAGAGGAGGTGCCTTGGGGAAGGAGGGGGTACATGGGTCATCTTTAGAAATCTGTGGGCAGGAAAGAGGGAGTGTGCTTGTCCTGGGTGGGGCTTGGTGCCAGATCCTCTGGGTGGCTGTGAAGTGGGGAGTGGAGGGGTGGGAACAAAGGACTTCTGGACTTTGAGCTAGGCAAATCCTTCTGAATCCCTGGCTACGGGCAGTTTCTTCCGGGCTCAGTCCTGATCCCCGTGGCTGAGGGCTCTGCTGGGTACACAGGTAAGAGGACTTCTTGGATGGAAAGCAAAGCCCTTTGGAAAGCAAGCCAAAGCCCTTTGGGGAGAAGGCACCCCAAGTCCTGAGAAGTGGGACTTAGAGGGAAGAGAGGCAACACTGGCTAGTTGGGGAGATGCTGGGCTTGCTTCTGTGGGTGTCTCAGCCTGCAACTCCTGAGCTCTCTCATGTGATCCTGCAAGGATAGTTCCTGACTTTTTTCTCCCCCCCCCCCCCCCCCCGCTTTCAACTTCTTGTGTAACTTTGAAACTTCTTATTCCTTCCTTTTGTTTCTTGAAACCCCAACACTGTTTTTTGCATATTTCCTATTTTAACCCTGTCCCTTTTGCGACTCCCCCAAACACCATTTTTAATTCATTTATTTTTAAAAGATTTATTTTTATTTATTTGAAAGGCAAAGTTTTAATAAGAGAGAGAGAGAGGTCTGGCTCACTCCTGCAAACAGCTGCAATGGCCAGGGCTGGCCAGTCCAAAGCCGAGAGCCTGAAGTCTGTATCTATCTCCACCAGGACTCCCATGTGGGCCCAAACACATGCGTCACCTTTCACTGCTTTTGCAGGTGCATTAGGAGGGCACTGGGTCAAAAGTAAAACAGCCAGGAGTTAAACTCCAACTGGTATTGACATGGGATGCCAATATTGTAGGCAGCTTAATCTACCACGCCACGATGCTGACCCCTGTTTGAGTCCTTTACTGCTATCTCTCTTCTCTTCTTTTTTTAAAGATTTATTCATTTTGGTTGCAAAGTCAGATACATAGAGAGAGGAGGAGAGACAGAGAAAATCTTCTGTCTGATAATTCACTCCCCAAGTGACCGCAGCAGCTGGAGCTGCGCTGGTCAAAGTCAGGAGCCAGGAGCTCTTCCGGATGCCCAGTTGTCTGTCTCTTGTTTCCTTCTAGTCGAGGCGAGGTTCCCCCCGGCCAGGATGTCAGGCCTGGTGCTGGGGCCACGGGATGAGCCTGCTGGGCACCGACTCAGCCAGGAGGAGATCCTGGGAAGCACCCGACTTGTGAGCCAAGGCTTGGAGGCCCTGCGCAGTGAGCACCAGGCTGTGCTGCAAAGCCTGTCCCAGACCATCGAGTGCTTGCAGCAGGGAGGCCATGAGGAGGGGCTGGTGCATGAGAAGGCCCGGCAGCTGCGCCGATCTATGGAGAACATAGAGCTGGGACTGAGTGAGGCCCAGGTGAGCTGCTGGAGGTGGTGCTGGACGCGGCAGGGTGGGTGGAGGAGCGGCTGTCTGATTGGAGGTTTGAGTCATTTGGGATTAACTTGTCCTAAATGCTTGCTTACTTCAGTAAATATGTATTAAGCTCTTACTATGGGCAGAGATTCATCAGAACATTTCTGCCGCATTGAGGCTCATATTCTAATTCGGGGAGACAGGCAACACACAAATAAATGGGTAAACAACACAGTATGACAGAGCAATACTTGCTGAGAGTAGAAAGAAAGCAAGGGAAGGAACGAGAGAGAATGGGAGAGGGTGCAGTTTTAGCTAACATGAATCCAGATTGGCCTCGATGGAAGGGTTATATTTGAACCAAGCCTTACAGGTGAGGGAATGAATAATGCAATAACTAAAGTTATAGTCTCCTAAACAGACTAAACAGCCAAAGCAGAGGCCCAGAACTTGAGATCTGCTGGTGAGTTCATTCAAAAGCAAGGAGCTGGTATGGTTGCAGTGCAACCATAAAGTCAGTTGAGTGGGTGATGGGCTTGGGAGAAAGAGATCAATCATGTGCAAGTGGCCTTTACTTTGAGATGGAAACTGTTGAGATGTTTTGCCACTTATTGTTTTGTTTTATTTGGCTTTGCTTTGAGAGGAATACGGAAGGAGATGCAGACTGAAAAAGCCCCCTACCTGCTTGCTGGTGCATATCCCCAGTGCCCACAGCAACCAGGAATTGGCCAGAACTGAAGCCAGCAGCCAGCAGATCTCCTACATAGGTGGCAGGAACCCAGTGACTTGAGCTACCCCATGGTCTCCTGGTGTCTGTACCAGTAGGAAGCTAGAATCAGGAGCCAGAGCTGGGAACCAAATCCAGACTCTTCTTGTAGGATAATGGCTGCAACAGCTGGGCCAGGCCAGGCTGAAGCCAGGAGCCAGGAGCTTCTTCTGGGTCTCCCATGTGGCTGCAGGGGCCCAAGCACTTGGGCTGTCTTCCTCTGTTTTCCTAGGTGCATTAGTGGAGATCTGGATCAGAAGTGGAACAGCTGGGGTCCAAACTACTGTATCATAGTCCTGGACCTTGTCCAAACCATCTTTTTTTTTTTTTAATATTTATTGAAATATTTTTTTTAAAGATTTATTCATTTTTATTACAGCCAGATATACACAAAGGAGGAGAGACAGAGAGGAAGATCTTCCGTCCAATGATTCACTCCCCAAGTGAGCCGCAACGGGCCGATGCGCGCCGATCCGAAGCCGGGAACCTGGAACCTCTTCCAGGTCTCCCACGCGGGTGCAGTGTCCCAAAGCCTTGGGCCGTCCTCAACTGCTTTCCCAGGCCACAAGCAGGGAGCTGGATGGGAAGTGGAGCTGCCGGGATTAGAACCGGCACCCATATGGGTTTCCGGGGCTTTCAAGGCGAGGACTTTAGCCGCTAGGCCACGCCGCCGGGCCCGAAAGATTTTTTTTTAAGGTTTTTTTTTTTTTTTACTTGAAAGAGTTACAGGACAGAGAGGGAGAGACAGAGATTTTCCATTTGCTGGTTCACTCCCCAAATGGTCAATGACAAAAACTGGGCAAGTCTGAAGCTGGGGCACAGGAGCTTCCTCCAGGTCTCTCACATGGTTGCAGGGGCCCAAGATCCTCTGCTGCTTTCCCATGCATGTTAACAGGGAGCTGGATTGAAAGTGGAGCAGCCGGGACTAGAAGCAGATCCCAATGCAGGTGGAAGTTTAGCCTGATATGCCACCATGCCTGCCTAGACATTTTGTGTTTTAGTATGTGATCTATTTATTTATTTAAAAGGCAGGCTAACAGAGGTAGAAGTAACTTCCATATACTGGTTCTCTCTCTGAATGTCTAGATCAGCTGTAATTGAGCCAACCTGTAGAAACCAGGAATTCCTTTTTTTTTTTTTCCATTTTTATATTTTTGACAATCTTTACATGGTTAATTAGGGTAAAAAGGTTCAAGGGCTATAGGAAAGTGGATAAGACTATTATGTCCATATTGTTTCCTTCATGTATCTGAGGTAAAGGGGGTTATTGAGGGAGAAGCTCCACCCAATTTCCCACCCACCCCAGGTCCCGGATGTGGGGCATGCTCTGAGATTCTTGCTCAAGTGGTTTTGATAGTTGACCAGTTATGAATCGCTGCCAGTCTTGTCACTCCAAACACGATGAGAAACTAGGAATTCCATGTGGAAGGCCATAGTCCAATTACTAGGGCCATCTTCCACTACTTTCAAGGGGAAATTCACAGAAAACTGGATCAGAAGTGGAGCTTTTGAAATTGAAAGGTATACTCAGCCATGGAGTGCCCACCCTGCAGCCACTGCACAATGCTGCCCCCTATTGTACTGTTACAGAAAGAAATGACTCAGGGGCTGGTGTTAATGATACACCTGGTTAAAGCAACTGCCTGCAATGTTGGCATCCTACGTGGGCCCAGTTCAAGTCCCAGCTGCTCCGCTTCCTAACCATCTCTCTCTACTAATGTACCTGGGAGAGCAGCAGAAGATGGCCCAAGTGCTTGGCCCCCCTGTACCTACGTCATAGACTTTGAAGAAGCTCCTGGCTGCTGGGTTTGGCTTGGTCTGACTATTGTGGAATTTAGAGAGTAGATGAGTGAATAGAGATTTTCGTCTATCTTTGTCCTTTTCTCTCTGTAACTCAAATATATAAATAAACAAATTCCTCCCTTTAATTTTTTAAACAACCAAAGAATATTGTGATCTAATTTGACATCATCTCGCTGTTAGACCAAGACTAGGGTAGAAGCAGGGAGAGCATCGAGGAGGCTACTGTAGCATTCCACATGGGTGGTGGGTTGGCCTGGGATCACAGCAGTGACAGTGGTGAGAGAATTGGATTCAGGGTGTGTTTTGAGGACAGCGCTGCTGCCAGCCAGAATCCTGGCCTCTGGGCTCCTCTGTTTCCTGCCAGTACTTTTTACTGCTTCCCAGGGAGCTCCCCTCCTGACTGTTGGCTCTCGCTAGAGTCTGGAGCTCACAGGATATGCCTCACCTAGGTGATGCTGGCCCTTGCCAGCCATCTGAGCACCGTGGAGTCGGAGAAGCAAAAGCTGCGGGCTCAGGTGCGGCGGCTGTGCCAGGAGAACCAGTGGCTGCGGGACGAGCTGGCAGGCACCCAGCAGCGGCTGCAGCGCAGTGAGCAGGCCGTGGCGCAGCTAGAGGAGGAGAAAAAGCACCTGGAGTTCCTGGGACAGCTGCGACAGTACGATGAGGATGGGCATGCTGCGGTGAGTGCTGGCAGGAGCGACTGGCCGGGGTAAGGGACTAGTCGAGAAGTCATCACCTGCCCTGTCATCCTCCTTTCCCTCACCTGGCCAGATTCCTTTTCGAGGTAAGGGTTGAAGGAGAAGCACTCTTTGATCACTCGGTGAACATTTAGGTAAATGTTTATTACATCAGGCACTGAGTGCTCCACCCATGAACAAGGCGGCAGACTAAACTGCTGCTTCCATAGTGGTAAATGTGTGTTTAGGGCTGGGAGACACAGACAGGCTCTGGCCAATTCCAGTGTACAGCACTAAGTGCTAAATCATCACCTGATTGAACAAGATCCTCTTAAAATTTGCTGTCGAGATGTGTAAAGTTTATTCTTATTCAGTAGGTACTTACCTATCCCTGTATCTTAGGTAATACAAGTTGTGTGCAGAGAGCTACGAAGACCTATGGAAGACACTTTGCCTTCTTGAATTTATCATGCATCTTTAGGCAACAGAGCACATGTGCGAGAACACAGGCAGGAAATGCTGTGTGCTGAGGGAGTACAGAAGGAATTCTAAGGAGCTCAGTCCTTGAGGGCCAGGATGACAGGGGAAGGATGCTTAGAATGGGTTGGGTACAGAGGATGGGTAGGCTTTAGTTCAAATTTTTCACTGGACTAGGGTTTGGGGTGGATCTCGAAGGACCCCAAGGAAAAAGGACTGAGGACTGAAGCGAAGGTTCTAGGACCAGAAAGCTGGACCACACCAGAGAGAGTCAGCAGGGCTGTGCATGGGACACGCTTGTGCAGGTGGAGGGTACCAAGGCCTGGAGGTCTTTGCATAAGGTTGCCTTCGCTGATGGGAAAAGCACACTCTGCCCAGTGAGGCAGTAGGTGAGCGGACAGCCGCAGGCGATGGGTGTGAAGCTGAGCAAGACACACTGGACATGTGTTCATAGGGTCAGACACACTCTCCAGCTCTAGGAGAGACGGGACAGACGTATAATCAGTGTAAACACACAGGCATCGGCACAGGGCTGTAATTAGAGGAGGAGAGAGGCAGGCTGGGCAGTGAAGGTGGTTAGGAAAGGAACTTCCTGGATGTGAAGGAAGGGAAAGCCATGGGAATGTGTCACAAACATCTCTGGCTTCTGCCCACAAAAGAGTCCCGGGCATGGCTGGGCAGGTGCTGGTCTTCTCAGGTCAGAGGCCCTGTCCGTTAGTCAGGGCATGGCCTGCAGAGGCCCCCAGGGATGTCTTGGCCCTAACATGGTGCTGCTTCCCTTCCAGGAAGACAAGCAAGGTGATACTGCCAAGGATTCCCTGGATGACCTGTTCCCCAATGAGGAGGAAGAAGATTCCAGCAACGGCCGTGAGTGGGCCTCTGGAGCCGGAGGGGGAAATAAGGCCACAAGAGGCTGGTCTGGCACCAGCCCTGTGCTCAGGATGTCAGCGTCCAGAAATAGGGGCAGGACTGGGCTAGGCCTTTGATTTTTCTCAGCCTCCTCCCTCTCACTGGGGTGTTATTAAATGATAGGTGCCAAGCACTAGGAATAACATGATGAAAGCAACACAGCTCTCATCAGTAGGGAGCTCACAGTGTGGAGGGAATGACCGTGAGGTGGGAATAGCTGGTGTTCTTGAAGGGAAGGAACTGGATATTTCTGACCTTTATGCTCCGGGGACAATTCCAATACAGAACAACATGTTCTACAGGTAGGGAAAACATAACCCAACTGATTCCAGGTTATTATTTTTTTAAAGTTTTATTTGTTTATATAAAAGGTTGTTAGATGGAGAGACAGAGAGAAATCTTGCATCTGCTGGTTCATTCTCCAGATAGATATAGCTGCCAGGGAAGGGCTAGACTGAAGCGAGGCATTTGGAATTCCATCCAGGTCTCCCATATGGGTATGAGGTGCCCAAGCACTTGGACCTTATGCTGCTTTCCGAAGTGCATCAACAGGGAGCTAGATCAGAAGTGGTGCAGTCTGGAGCTCATATGGGATGCTCCTGACAGGCAGAGCTTAATATGCTATGCAATGCAGGCCCAGCTCAGTCTTATTGAAGACTTATTTTTTTTTATTAATATTTTGTATTATGTGACAGTTTCATAGGCTCTGGGAATCCCCCCACCCCTCCCCTCCCCTCCCCCCTGGTGGATTCCTCCACCTTGATGCAGTATTACAGTTCAAATTCAATCAAGATTCTTTCCTTGCAAACATATACCAAGCATGGAGTCCAGCTACTTATTGTCCAGATGGGTTGAACAGTTTCTTGGGGAGACCATTTCTGGTCCGAAGTCAGAGCTGGTATAATATCATCACAGTCAATTAAGAGTCCCAATATAACATCAACAGCAATTTGCAATATTATGGAATTGACATGGTTTTGAGTAACCAGTATGTTAAAGAAAAAAAAAAAAAAAAAACAAGTCCTAACCACAACCTATGATTAGCTCATTGACATCTCAATTTTAGTTTATATACAGGACTGGCTGCTATATACCTTAAAATGGCTATAGGGTACCATTCAGCTGTCTCGTGTCTATTTCATTTTAGTATTTAGCCATTTGTTGTGTTGAAGTATAATTTTGTTGATCTTGGCAGATTTTGGGATAATCTAGACTGGCTTGTAACTCTAACAAGATATTTGTCGACATTTAAGGTGCAGAACATTTTTTTTTTTGGGGGGGGTGTGCAGGAAAATCTTCAACACCATGGTGAGGAGTGACTAATCTTTGTGTCCCACCCAGCAAGGCATGAGCCAATCAATCCACGCCAGCTCTTTCCTGTCAGATTTCAAGCTCTACTTTCTGTTGTTTGTCTATTTATTTTAGGTTTTTTTTTTAGTTTGTATGATTGTTTGTTTGCTGTGAGGGGTTTTCGAAGCGATCCCGATGGTCATTACGAGGGAGGGCGGGGGTCCAGAGGTGGAGCCAGGCTCGGACCAAAGAAAGCTCTCCTCCCTGGTCCGAAGACTTATTTTTATTGGAAAGTCAGATATACAGAGAGGAGGAGAGACAGAGAGGAAGATCTTCCATTTGATGATTCACTCCCCAAGTGGCCGCAGTGGCCAGAGCTGGGCTGCTCCGAAGCCAGGAGCCCAGAGCCTCTTCCAGGTCTCCCAGGCGGATGCAGGGTCCCAAGGCTTTGGGCCGTCCTCGACTGCTTTCCCAGGCCACAAGCAGGGAACTGGATGGGAAGTGGAGCTGCCGGGATTAGAATCAGCGCCCATATGGGATCCCGGCGCATTCAAGGCGAGGATTTGGGCCCTCAATAAATGTTTCTTGAACAAATGCATCACTGAGAACAAACGGAACTGTCAGGGGCCACAGGTTCAAGGGAGCAGATAAAAGGATAGCAGTGGAGGCTCAGATGTCAGTAGCAAGTCTGGTGGAGGGAACAGGTATGGAGTAAGGCGTGGAGGGGAGCACTGGGCGGGCAGAAGGAGAGGAAGGGCAAGCAGGACATCTCTTGTTCCTTTTCTGGCCTGGCTCAGTGTCCCGCGGCCAGGGTGCAGCAGCAGCCCAGCAGGGCGGATACGAGATCCCAGCGAGGCTGCGGACACTGCACAACCTGGTGATCCAGTACGCAGCCCAGGGTCGCTATGAGGTGGCTGTGCCACTCTGCAAGCAGGCTCTGGAGGACCTGGAGCGCACATCTGGCCGTGGCCATCCTGACGTCGCGACCATGCTCAACATCCTGGCCTTGGTGTATCGGTGAGTGCCACTCTCCACCTGACTCCGCCAGGGCCTGCCCCTCCTCTGGCCCCACGCTTCCTCTCTACAGGGCACCTCTTGTCCCTGCTGCATTGTCAAGTTATTCTCCGTGGGGTGCCAGAGCTCTCGCTTCTCTGTGCCAGGTGCTTGGCTTCAGATAACATTCATCTGTCAGCTGTTGACTTCTAGTCTCTCCTTTGGTGGGAGTATCTCTCTCCCTCCCTCTCTCTCTCTTTACCTCTGGCTTCCTGTGGCCTCCTGTTAGGATAGTAGTGCTCTGCATCCTGGGATGGATGTTTCAGTGTAACTCCCTCCTGCCATGCACATCCACACCAGGCTGCCTGTCTCCATGGTGTCCCCAGTCACCCCATGTGCCCCAGACATTCCTACAAGGAAGGGAGGGTGGGAAGGAGAAGGCTGGAGAGTACAGGTCAAGATACTCACTGCCACTTTTGTCCTTTTCCAGGGACCAGAATAAGTATAAGGAAGCCGCGCATCTGCTGAACGATGCCCTCAGCATCCGGGAGAGCACTCTGGGCCCCGATCACCCTGCTGTCAGTGTGCCCTGCCTTCCCTGTCCTCTCTACCATTGCTCTTTCATCCCTCTTAGCTCATCTCTCTGCTGGGATCATTCACTGGGATGCCCAGACATGAGGCACAGGACCTCCTCTCTCCCTGGCACCACCCAGTGTCACCTAGTTCTCTGTGGCTCAGTGGCTCAGTGGCTGGCCAGAGCTGGACCCAGTCTGAAACTGGGGGCCAAGAGTTTCTTCCATGTCTCCCACATGGGTGAAGAGGATCAAGGTCCATCCTTTGCTGCTTTCCCAGGCCATTAACAGGGAGCTAGATGAGAAGTGGAGCAGCAGCTAGAACAAAAACTAGCACCCTTATGGGATCCTGATGTCACAGGCAGATGATTAGCCTGATAATGCCATTATGCTGGCCCCTATGTTGCTTTTTTTTTTATAATAACTGTTCTCCTGAAATTTAAGTCACAAATAACGCATCCCTCATTCAAGCAAGTTAATATGCTATCCTAACTAACATGAAAGAAAAACAAGGAAATTTCTGATAACAATGAATGCAATTTAACAAAGTACAACAGGATATAAATAGAAGACAAGAACATTTGTATTGAGTACAGCTCTGCTAGGAGACATAAAACGGTGGTGTGATATACGAGGCAGAAGTTTGGACTCAGAAGCAGACCAGCAACTTCCACGTCAGAAGTTCATAGAAAAATGAAAGAGCAGAAGCGTGGGTGGATACGTGATTAAAAGGCAGTGTTATAACCAGTAATCACAGGCCAGACTGATTTGAATATGATAAGAAAATGAGAGAAATTACCTCATAAGTAACTAAGTAGGGCTAGCAGGCTAAAGACAAATTATGGATTGTCAAGGTAGAAAAAAAAATGGGAAACATATATGTATTTTTTTTCCCCAAGGCATGTGACAGGCATGGATGATGGGTCTCAGGATATATGACTCCCATCTTGATCTCCCTGCCGGAAGTCAAAGCTTGCTGTCCACCATTGGGGTGTCTGGCAGGACATTAGAAAGTTGGCAGAGTTGCCCTACACATGCAGAACATCTGTTGTGTTCTTGCCTCTCCAAAGGCACTAGTGTTCTGATCTTTACAGCAACTTCTCCCCTCAGCCCTCTGGGGGTGAGGGGGAAGCACTTCTAGAAATTTCTAAAAATCCCCCTAGAGGGCAGAACACACCCCACAGGGCCCCAGAGCCATCTCCCTGAGTGGGTTCCCTGCCCTCAGTTCCTGAATGTGTCAGCAAAGAGTACCTG
Source organism: Ochotona princeps (assembly GCF_030435755.1). NCBI lineage: Eukaryota > Metazoa > Chordata > Mammalia > Lagomorpha > Ochotonidae > Ochotona > Ochotona princeps. The sequence goes on along the minus strand of NC_080832.1, from coordinate 105,329,558 downwards.
GCTTGGGGTTGTGCTGCCTGGGGCCCAACAGTGCCATGGCCTGTCTTCTCAGGTGGCTGCCACGCTCAACAACCTGGCTGTGCTCTATGGCAAAAGGGGCAAATACAAGGAGGCGGAGCCACTGTGCCAGCGGGCACTGGAGATCCGAGAAAAGGTACCTGAATCCCTCAAGTGTCCCCAGTCCCCATGACTCCCCTCCTCTATATCAGACCTCTGGTCTACTCTTGGCCTTCATTTTCCTCCCTAACCCCCTCTGCCCAGTTCCCTCTTCTGTCACTTCCTTCCCTTTGCTCTCAACATGTGGGTGCACACATCATTATGGCCTTCTGCCACTTTGGCCCCTATCAGGTCTTGGGCACCGACCATCCGGATGTGGCCAAGCAGCTGAACAACCTGGCCCTCCTGTGCCAGAACCAGGGCAAGTATGAGGCCGTAGAACGCTATTACCAGTGCGCGCTGGCCATCTATGAGGGGCAGCTAGGGCCGGACAACCCTAATGTAGCCCGCACCAAGAACAACCTGGTAAGGAAGGCAAGGACGCAGGGTGGAAGGAGGGGACGGCCCAGGCCACCTGGGTGCTGGGACTGGCTAGTAGCAGCATCTGGCACATCAGTCTTAACCCATCCTATGTCTCTCTTTGGGGCTGACCTTGGAGGCTAAGGAGCTGCTTCCTGCCAATGGTGGAAGTTCCAACAGAGCTCTTTGGGAGTGTAGTGACCCTGCAGCTAGAACCGAAAGATTTCTAGGCAGATTCACAGAGAAAGAGAGGGATGGAAGTGGAGGCCCTGGGCCAGGCAAAGACCTTGGCTCCTTCCATCTCTTGCTCCCCCATTTTGCCTCCCAATTCCCCAGGCTTCCTGTTACCTGAAGCAGGGCAAGTATGCCGAGGCTGAGACCCTGTACAAAGAGATCCTGACCCGTGCCCACGTGCAGGAGTTTGGATCTGTGGATGGTGAGTGGTGAGGGCCTGGAGTGGGAGCTGCAGGGAAGAAATGCCCAGGAAAGGTGGGGTGGGTGGGTGGGAGGTTAAGGTTGCAGTGGTTCTCTAAGTGGAGAGGGAGTGGGACTCTTTCATCCAGCCCTGTCAGTCCTGGCTGCCTGAGACTGTCTGGCGCTGTTCTGTAACCTCCCACCCCACTCCATGTGTCACCCCCAGACGACCACAAGCCCATCTGGATGCATGCGGAGGAGCGGGAGGAAATGAGCAAAGTGAGTGGGGGTGGGAGGTGCCAGGATAGCCTGCTCTTTCCACCAGCCCTGCTGCTCCCTCCCTACCCCTGCACCAAGCCCCAGATACATGGTACCTTCCCTGGTCCAGCCTGCACCCCAGCGTCCCTGTAGTCTCATCGTTGGCTCCCGTTCCCCATCCCGTTTTCCACAGAGCCGGCACCAGGAAGGCGGCACACCGTATGCTGAGTATGGAGGCTGGTACAAAGCCTGCAAAGTGAGCAGGTGAGCTGCAGGGAAAGCTAGCTGGACCCTTGGCCGCCCTCCACCCAAGCTCAACCTCCTGGACCTTCTGCCCTTGCCTTTGACCCTGCCTCAGCCTTAGCCTTAGCTCTGCTACCTCTCTCTCTCTCTCTTTTTTTTTTTTTTAAAGATTTATTTATTTTTCACTACAAAGTCAGATATACAGAGAGGAGGAGAGACAGAGGGGAAGATCTTCCATCTGATGATTCACTCCCCAAGTGAGCTGCAACGGGCCGGTGCTTGCTGATCTGAAGCCGGGAACCAGGAACTTCTTCCGGGTCTCTCACGCGGGTGCAGGGTCCCAAGGCTTTGGCTGTCCTCAAACTGCTTTCCCAGGTCACAAGCAGGGAGCTGGATTGGAAGTGGAGCTGCTGGGATTAGAACCAGCGGCCATATGGGATCCCGGGGCTTTCAAGGCGAGGACTTTTGCCGCTAGGCCACGCCACCGGGCCCGCTGCCTCTCTTCTGATTGCTTTGCTGAAGCTGTTCTTGTTTGTATCCCGGGTCTTGTCTCCCGCAGCCCCACAGTCAACACGACTCTGCGGAACCTGGGAGCCCTGTATAGGCGCCAAGGGAAGCTGGAGGCTGCTGAGACCCTGGAGGAATGTGCCCTGCGGTCCCGGAAACAGGTCAGAGGCTGTCAGAAGGATGGAGACCCAAGAAGGGAGGGCTCTGACAACAGGGGGTTCCTTGGACTTTGCGTGAGTCCCCCAAGACCAGGAGTTTCCACTGATGGAGACAGGTGAGAGAGGACAGTGAGGCAAGCCCCGTGGTTCTTTTTAAGCCTATTTTTACCCTGCACGTGCCCTTTGAGGTCAGGACAGCAGATTCACCAGTCTCATCGCTAAGTGGGGCTACACAGGGGAAGCCATGCTGTTTCACAAAGGAGCCCTGTGGGTAGTATGGGTGAAAAAGTGAGACTGAAGACAGCCCCCAACTCCGTTTTTCAATTCTGAGCCTTCATTAGTAGGTGGTGAGATCAGTTCATTGTGGGCAATGGCCAAATGTGTGTGTATGTGTGTGGCTCTGTGCAGGAATACCTTGCACAGGTGAGTGTGGTTCAGAAGGAAAAGTGGTCTCCTGGCAGCAGCTGATGGCGACTAAAGGTTGAAAGCTGCAACCCCAGGAGGAATTATGGAGTAAGAAGTCCCATCTCCTTTCCTTCCAGGGTACTGACCCGATTAGCCAGACCAAGGTGGCAGAGCTGCTGGGGGACGGCAACAGAAAGACCTCTCAGGAGGGCCCTGGGGACAGTGTGAAATTCGAGGGAGGTGAAGATGCTTCGGTGGCTGTGGAGTGGTCAGGGGTAAGTCTGACGGTGCCTTGGTGCCAGAGTTCAGCTGCGGCCTGGGGTTCAGAACTCGTGAAGTGTGCATGGAGTCGGCACAAAGAGAGAAAGAAAGAGACGAACCACTAGGATTCCATGATGATTGTGGACACAGCAATAAAGCCGTCCGCTTTATTTATACAGAATCAGTTAAACTCTGGCTCAGACTTTTTACGTCATGATTAAATGGGTGTTGCTAAAGATAATTCTGACGTTTGTCTCACCTAAGGCAAGCTCAATCAGTAACACATACCTCTTGAATCAGCTAAGGGAGGAAATGTAACACAGGAGGCAGGACCCAAAGATCAAAGAAAGAGGGAAAGAATGGGTTTCCCCTATACCTGGAGACTAGTACCCTTGATTAGCATAAGATCAATGGGAGAGGAAAAGCCCTGAACACAGGTTCCCACCACCTGGGGACAGAACACCCTTGATTAGCATATGGCCAATAGCAGAAGAGGATTCTAAGCAAAGGTAACTGCTCTATGCCTCTGATTAGCATAGGATCCAAAGGGGGAGTTAACACCCCTGATCAGTATATTGCCAATGAAGGCAGCTGTGACAGCAATAGGTAAAAACCTTTTTGCTAAACGCGAATATCAGCAACATCAACTTTCAAGCTCACATAGATACGACACGTTAACCCCGCAGGGGCAGACAATGCCTAGGTAGATTACTGAAAACGCAGTGGGGAAGTCCAGTGTCCGGCAATGGAAAGCGGGCTGCATTCAAGTGATCAAAGCAACATCCCACCATAGCCCTGCTCAGCGGGGGGTTCCTTCGCGGCCCTGCCTGCAATGGAAGCAATGCTCCTCACTCCTTCCTGTCTTCCACATCCATCACACGGACCCGGCACCTTGGCCTCTCTTGCCCTTCGCTGGGAGCCAGCTTTTGACAGAGCTCTTATTTTCCTCTGTAAAAAAACTTTAATTAGGGCCCGGTGCAATAGCATAGTGGTTAAAGTCCTCGCCTTGAACACGCCAGGATCCCATATGGGTACCGGTTTTAATCCCAGCAGCCCCGCTTCCCATCCAGCTCCCTGCCTGTGGCCTGGGAAAGCAGTTGAGGACTGCCCAAAGCCTTGGGACCCTGTACCTGTACGGGAGACCCGGAGGAAATTCCTGGCTCCTGGCTTCAGATTGGCTCCGCTCCAACTGTTGTGGTCACTTGGGGAGTGAACCATTGGATGGAAGATCTTCCTCTCTGTCTCTCCTCCTCTCTGTCTCTCCTCCTCTCTGTATATCTGATTTTTCAATAAAAATACATAAATCTTAAAAAAAAAAAACCTTATTTGTTTGAAGGACATATGCCTGCAGGGAACACACACACTACAAGATGAGAGACACGGCTGGACATAAATTCCATCTTCTGGCTTCTTCCCCAAATGTCTACATCAGGCATACTGGGTCAGGCTGAAGCCAGGAGCTTGGAAACACTGTCTGAGTCCCCACATGGGTGGTAGGGACCCAAGTACTTGAGCCGTCACCTACTGCCTCCCACGGTGAGCATCAGCAGGAAGCTGGAATAGGGAGCAGAGCCAAGACTAGAATCCAAGGCATTGTGATATGGGATACAGGTGTCCCCAGTAACCAAAAGCACCCCCACAGGCCTGCCCCACAGTCTCTTCTTTTTTTTTTTTTAAAGATTTATTCATTTTATTACAGCCAGATATACAGAGAGGAGGAGAGACAGAGAGGAAGATCTTCCGTCCAATGATTCACTCCCCAAGTGAGCCGCAACGGCCGGTGCACGCCGATCCGAAGCCGGGAACCTGGAACCGGGAACCACGTGGGTCTCCCACGTGGGTGCAGGGTCCCAATGCATTGGGCCGTCCTCCCCTGCTTTCCCAGGCCACAAGCAGGGAGCTGGATGGGAAGTGGAGCTGCCGGGATTAGAACCGGCACCCATATGGGATCCCGGGGCTTTCAAGGAGAGGACTTTAGCCGCTAGGCCACGCCGCCGGGCCCACAGTCTCTTATTTTCAATCCCTGGGCTTTAGGGTGGGAACTGTGTACAGAATAATGTAGTAAAGGACTCAGAAGCAAGCTGGCATGGAGGCCCCTTTGCTTTCACTGTCCCACTCTGTCTCTGCCAGGATGGCAGCGGCACCCTGCAGAGAAGTGGCTCTTTGGGCAAGATCCGGGATGTACTTCGTAGGAGCAGTGAGCTGCTGGTGAGGAAGCTCCAGGGCACAGAGCCTCGGCCCTCCAGGTACGTGGCCAGGTTGAGAGGTGACCAAGCAGGCGAGTCAGCCCTTGCTTTCAATTCCTCTCAGCCCCTAGTATTTGGAGAGTATCCTGTGGAGATCTGGGGGATGACACAGTGGGGAGGGTTGGAGGACAAAGGTGTGCCCTGGGTGGGGTGGAGGATGAAAGTACTCGAGGTGCAGTTAAGAGCATGATGGGGGTTAGAGGGAGAAGGGAGAGGTGTGGGGGACGAGGGGAAGCACTTTGATTTGTGTAGCAGTGCCTCAGGACAAGAGCCTCGGTTTTTCTTTAATCCTTGTAGCAGCAACATGAAGCGGGCAGCCTCCTTGAACTATCTGAACCAACCCAGTGCAGCACCCCTCCAGGTGAGAGCAAACAGTGCACCAGGGGCTATGAAAGCCAGGACGCAAGCCAAGTGGGTATCAGGGAGGAGGGCAGAGCTGGGGAGCTGCTATCCTTGAGGAGTCTGGTGCACAGCTTGCTGGCACAGTGACCACAGAGGGCCAGAAGCAGTAGCCAATCAATCAGGGAGGGAGTAGGAATCAATGTTCTCTGACATGGCACTTTGGAGTGATGAATAATTCACCAATCATCTGGAGCCACCATAGGCCTCACCTTGGAGGCTTAGGGGTACAGTGTATGACCTCCCTTTGGGGAAGCAGGATTGCCGTTCTGATGGCAGTGACTGCTGTTGGTGTCAACGCATTCTGAGCACATGCCAGAGGTTCCTCCACCAGACTGTGCCTGCCCACCATCCCCATGCCCACCAGAAGATTCTCCAGAGGCTACCCAAGGCCCCCAGAGCTGGGGGTTGAGTTGCAGGCTTTCTCTCCAAGATCTCGGGCTGGATGCACCAATGGGAGGGATGGATGCTGGGAGGTCGTTGGAATAATGGGGCTGCTTTGTTGTTTCAGGTTTCCCGGGGCCTCAGCGCCAGCACCACCGACCTCTCCTCAAGCAGCTGACATTGACCCATCCGCCAAGGCCTGTTGGGTTCCACTGCGGACACTCACAGCATTCCCCACTGCTCCCATCCTTGCCCTACCCCAAGGTGGGACAGTGAAGGAGGGGCAGCAGGGTAACCAGATGCTGCCCCCCCACCCTCATAGGGTCTCTGGCTTCCTCCTCAGGAATCCCTGTTAGGCAGGACCCTCAGAGTATTGTCCCCTACCCTACTCTGCACCCCCCACTGGGTGGTCCTATAGAGTAGCTAGCTCTGGGCCCCCCAAGGTGGGCACAAATCAGGTATGCACCTTAGAAATGAAGCCTGCTTCTGGCTTTTCCACTGGAGGGGCTGGTAGCCACCACCTCGCCCCTCCGCCACCTCACTTCAGGTCCATGTATTTCACATTTCTTAAATAAAAGAATCAGGTAATCTTTCTGCTCCCAGGGTCCTGACTGCAGAGCCCAGGAAGGTCCTTCCCAGAGGGGTGAGGTGCAGTGAGTGGCAGATGGGGCCAGAGTCTTGGACCTTTCAGGGGTGGTTTGCCTTTCTATCCTTTCCTGCAGCAGGGCCGCAGGGAGGCATCTGGGGGATGGGGAAAGAGGCCCACAACCCAGGGAGAAGGTGCTGTGGACTGGGTTGTCAGGGACATGTGGTGGCCATGTGGCAGGACCCTGGGGTCCTGGCGCCACTTCTCCTGCCTGTGAGGCCCTTTTGTGGCTGCCCCTCCTCCTCCTCCCAGCTGCGGAGGGGGGAGGGAGGCGGGCGCAGGCCTGGGGGGCCCTCCGGGGAGTGGGGGACAAGGCACCATCCCTCTGCTCTCAGCACATCCTGGAGGCCTCTGCAACAGCTGGGGCCCATCTTCTGAAGCTTGCCTCCTCTTGACCCGCCTCCTACACCCCTTGCTGCTTTCACAACAAAGAAAGAATGTGGGGGTGGTGGCGCTGGGGGTGGGGGGTGCCTGGAACAAGGGGCCGGTGCTGGGCCTCCCCACAGCTGGAGGCTTGGCCATGCCCTGACACAGCCCAGACTGCCTTGGAGATGGACTTGGGATGAATATGTCAGTTTAACAACCTTCAGCCTGGTCTTCCAGAGTTCAGTAGATGCTTCTACCTTGGGGTCCAGTTTGGTTCAGAGCCCAGTCAGATCCTTCCCCTGTCCCGCACCCTCTGAAGCCCTGCCTTGGCGCCCACCACCCTTTCCAGTCTGTCCTGGGGACACTGAAGACACCCTGCGCTTCTGGGTGCCCTCTGGATAGTGCGCTGCTGAAGAGTGGGCCACAACCCACCTTCTCCCCTCGTACCTGGAGAATTCCAGGGGAATTGTTAGTGTGGGGGGGCCTCTGGGTGAAGCCCCGACTGACCATCTTTCCTTAGGGGTCCGTGAATCAGAAAGGTCTACCCTCCTCTCTCCAGACCTTCCTTCTTCTATCCCCCTTGTCTCTCTCCAGACCCCTCCCCCAACTGCCAACTCCTCCCCGTCCCGGCGGGGAAGGGGCGTCGAGGGGGCGGGGCGCCGTGCGGAGGCCGGCGGGGAGGGGGCGTCGTGGGGCGGGGTTTCGCTTCGCTTCGGCGGCGGCGGCGGCGGCGCGCGAGGGCTCCGAGGTAGCCGAGAGCGCGCGGCTCTGGCTCGGGACGCCTCGGACTCGGGCTCCGGCTGTTGGCTGCTGCATCGGCGCCCGTGCTGCGCGCCGGTGCACTTCGCTTCCTGGGCCCGCCGCGGAGCGCAATTGGCGCCCTCCGGCTCCTCTCCCCGAGACCGCCGCGATGGGAGCTGCGCGGGGATCTGCGGCCAGTACCTTCTGGCTGTCCCTGCTCAGTGTCCTGCTGCTGCCGCTGCTAGGCGGTGAGTCCCGGGCACGCTGGGGAGTGGGAGGCGCCGAGAGTCCTGTGGGCAAAAACGAGCCACTGGGGGGGGGGTTTGAGTGGCCAGCGGCAGAGGGGCAGGACCCCTGAAGAAGGGGCGAGGCTTCCAAACAGTGCGGGGTTTCGGGCAGCAAGACGAAGAGGAGTCCCTGGGGCCGGGAGGCCGGCGCAGTCCCTGCGGACTCCGCTAGGATCCCTTTCCCAACCCCGGCAGTCTTCCAGCTTCCCCAGATTTTTTTTTCGTCCCCGGCTTCACTCGAGAGTTGGCTCAAGAACTGCCGGGAGTTCCTGGCCCCCGGCCCCCGGGCCCCTGGCCTGGGGGAAGTTTCTTTGAGGTGGGGGGGGGGTGCGGCTGGGCAGTGGAGGAACCTGAGTCGCCCCGGTGGGCTGCGGCCAGGTAAGGATCCCGGCCTGGGGCTCTGTGCCTGAACGACCTGCGCGGCGCGCCAGGCGCCGAGCTTTGTTACCTAGGCCAGCCCCGATGCTCTTGGGCTCTCCCCCTTGCGAGCTCCCGGGCGACGCTGGGACCTCAGATAGCCTTGCTCATGGGAGTGAGGGGCAAAAAAGGGCAAGAATCAGAGGGCCGCCTCGGCGTCTCCCTCGCTCGGGCCCGAGCCTCCTAGCCCACTTGGGGCCGGGGATCGAGCCCCAGGCTGTCGCGGTGTGTAACGTGTGAAGGCCGCTGCCAAAATTGGGTATGGCCTGCCCGCGAAGATGCGGACGGGATTAGTTGTACACCTTCCTGCCTAGATTTCCGTCCTGTCCGTCTGTGTCCTCGTGGAGGAGAGAACCATTTCCAGCCCCCCCAACCCCCTCCGCTCTCCAAAGAGCTCCTTCTTGCTCTTCTCTCAGAGCGCCTGGATTTCTTGGCAAGGGTGTGGCCGCATCTTGGGGTGGGGTGGGGGGACCCTGCCTACTCCCCCTTGACCGGTGTCGCCACTTTGAAGTGCTTTTATAGGCTCGCACATCCCAAACAGCGGGGAGGGGGTGTGGGGGGCCCTGGAAGTGATTGTGTCCCCTCCCTGCCCCAACCATAAAATCTGTAGTAGTGGTGTTGGAAGCCTCCCTCTCCCCGGGAACTTTCCCTGTGGGGCCATGTTCTCACTCCCTTCTTGGCGGAGTGGTAGTGGGGGTGCACCTGGCCTGTCAGCTGTCTGCCTGGCTTTGGCACTGGTGGAGGCCCACCTCTCCCCCAGTCCTAATTGCCAAAGGAGGGACATGTAACCCAGGAAGAGTTTAATCATGGGAGATGATTCTGGAGTTGCTTCAGGTCCCGTATGAGGTGGTGGTGATGGTAGTGGTGATTGAGGACAAAATTCACATCTGCTCCGAGAGGAAATGTGAGCTTTTTTTTTTTTTTTGGCCTGGTCTGATGTAGGGGGTGGGGTGGGGTGCTCACAGGCCTGGGGTGCTCTGTGTGGGTCTGGGATTGTAGATCTACCCCATACAGATGCCTTTCTTGGTGCTTGAGTCAAGAGATTTCTGGTGGAGCCCCAGGGAGAGTGAGGAATTGGAAGGGAGGGAGAACTCTCTTGACAAATGGGAAATTCCTTCTGAAAGCAGAGGACTCTGATGTTCATCGATGTTAATCTGGTGATGGCTGGTGGTGGGTGTTTAGCAGAGCTGGGTTGTGTGTGTGTTGAGTGGGGGGGGGGAGTTATGGCTTGGGATAGGAGGTCTGGAATCTCCCCAGGGCCTGGGGGATGGTGGTGTCTTGTGTTCAACAAAGGAACATTTTAATGAGAGCCTTAAATCAATTCCACCAAATGTGCCTTGGTGTGGAACCTGTCCATGCACTGTAAACAATTTCAGCCCCGGCCGAGGCGCCTGCTGTCTTCTAGTGAAATCCCAGAACTCTGCCCACCCCCAGATGCGTGACTTCGGGGGCAATGATTTTTTTTTTAAATAGATCACAGTAGATTTTTCCATCTCATTGCTCAAATGTGTAATTAACTGGAGTTGTAGCGAGACCTCATTGTTAATAGGACTGGAGTCGACTGCCTGGGTTTGTGGATTAGACCATTTTGCAGTTTGTGTAATTATGTTGTAAATGGCTGAGTTACTTTCCAAACTTCCAGATTCCCCAGGGTGATAAGTGCATAGAAGATGAGGAGGCTTGGTGTTTGAAACCTGGAATTTTTTTTTTTTTTTAATGTTTGTTTGTTTTCATCTGCTTCCATCCAAGCACAGAGGAGAGAGAGAGAGAGAGAGAGAGAGAGAGAGAGAGAAAGGAATCTTCTATCTGTTGGTTCACTCCCTGATTGCTTGTAATGGGCCAAAGTGGCCAAAGCCAGGGCCTGGGAGCTTTGTGTAGGTTCTCCCATGTGGGTGGTTGGGGGACTCACCAGCAGCTACCTCCCAGGATGCATTAGCAGGAGGATGTATCAAAAGCAGAGCAGCTTGCAATCATGTTCAGATATGGGATGCAGTAGCTGAACTGATCCAAAGCTGGGGCCAGGAGCTTCCTCTGGGTCTCTCATGTGGGTGCGGGCCCAAATGTGTAAGCCATCCTCTGCTGCTTTCCCGGACTATCAGCTGGGAGCTGGAACAGGGAGTGGAGCAGCCAAGACTCTTAGGAAAGCTGGCACTTTAGGCAGAGGATTGGCTTGTTGTACTACCATGCTGGCCCCCCAAACCCAAGATTCTTAACCCTGACTGCTTGAATGGTCAGTTGTGGTTCTAGCTGCTGAGCTGTTTCTCTTGGGGAGCTGAATTGTCCCATTCTGGGATGCACTGTCCTGTGTGTTCCCCAAGGCTCTGTATTTGGTGTTTCAAGCCCTGTTGTCACTTATGTCAGTGATAGCTTTTCTCAAGCTGGTGGGAAGTATGGTGGTAGGGCCTCTTAACCAGGGATGTAGCCAAACTCCTGGTGGGCAGTACGGCCTTTGGTCATGTACCAAACTCACGCTGTGGACTTAAAGTGTGTGACAAAGTCGGTTTGAGCTCACGAACAGGCCATGAGTGAGTATTGTGACCTCCCAGCATGCCTTTCCAGCATCAGTGCCAACAGTGAACCGTTTGCACCCACTGGGACTCTCCATCCCAGCGCAGGTGGTCCATGGGCCATCTCCTAAACAGGCTTGGTTATCTGCGAGTTTTCTTGGCCCTGGGTGAAGTTGCTTGCCTTCTACCTTTGTCTTGAGAATCACAGCTGCCCTTCCTCCTTGAAGCTGTCCTTTCTCTGTTGGCGGGAAGTGGATGCTTGTGGAACTCCTGTGTCCTCTCTTTCGACACGCTTGTGTTTTTGCCACAACCCCGTGGGATCCAGGACAGGGCCTTAGCCATCTAGAGTGGGTTTCTCTTTCTGAAAGGGCTGGCACTTATTTTTGGAAGGTTTTTGGGTATCATTTGTACATTTATACATTTATTTTATCATTTATGCATTTATATAGATATACATATATCTCACCTGAAAATCCCAAATCTAGAATGTTCCAAAATGAGACTTTTTTGTAAAAATTTTTTTTTTCTTGGAAAGGCAGATTTATAGAGAAAAGATACACGGAAAGATCTTCCATCTGCTAATTCACTTCCCAAATGCAACAGCTAGAGCCGAGCCGATCTGAAACCAGGAGCCAGGAGCTTCTTGCATGTCTCCCACATTGGTACAGGGTTCCAAGGCTTTGGGCTGTCCTCTACTGCTTTCCCAGGGTCTAAACAGGATCTGGATGGAAAGTGGAACAGCCAGGACATGAACAGGTGCCCATATGGGACCCTGGCACTTAAAGGATTAGCCAGTTGAGCTGACCCCAAATTTGAAACTTTCTGACATTCAGAAAGTTTCAAGTTTTTGGGTTTTCAGATGAGGGATGCTCACCTTGTCACAGGTCCTTATTTAGGTTCATTTAGGAATGAGTGAACAGACCAGAGCCATTAATGGTGAAGTTAAACATCCTCTTTGCATCTTCAATGTTTTTAGAATTTCTTACATCCTTCCCAGATTTGCTAGTTTGGAGTTGCCTTTTTCTCCTTTTTTCCCTCTCTAAGATTTATTCATTTACTCATTTATTCGAAAGGCAGATTGACAGAGAGAGACAGACACACAGACACACATCTGCCGAGTCATTCCCCAAATGGCCGCCAACAGCAAAGTCTGGGCCGGGCGGAAGCTGGGAGCCTGAACTCCATCCAGGTTGTCCACAAGGGTCGCAGGGACCCAAGTACATGGACCATCTTACCAAGTGTGTAAGCAGGAAGCTGAATCAGAAGCAGAGTAACCAAGACTTGAACCTGGGCTCCTAACATGGGTTATGGATGTCACAGGTGTGTTTTAACCCACTGCACCACAGCACTGGCCTGGAGTTGCCTCTCATACTGAACCCAAGCCTTCAGGTCTTTCCTTGCTTGTCTGTGTGCTCGCTGTGCTTTAGGATGGCTTCTCAGGAGTTTTGCTGTAGGGGGCCTTGACAGTCCACTGCTTGGCTACACTCAGTAAGGCTGAAAGCTGCCTGTGAGTCACAGTCACAGTCTGTCTTCTGATGCGATTCCCACCCCAGAGCTCCGGAAGTCGAAGTCGTGGTCTGGGCATCAGCCCGCCTGCCTGCCCCTTCTACAGATATACAGCTTTTATAGCTATTGCAACAGTGTTGGGCCGGAGAGCTTGCACAATATTTGGAGATTGCCTTTAAACAGCTTAGTTCACGTGCACCCTCTTTGATGAGATGTAGACACTCAGGAATGACCCCAGCAGCCAGGTGTTGAGCCTAGTGGTGAAGATGCCTACCTCTCTCGGCTCGGTGCCTGATTTGTCTCCCCAGCTCTGCCCTAACTCCATCCTGCTGATGTACACCCTGGGAGTCGCCAGTGAGGCTCAAGGAATCATACTCTTGCCACTTCCTGGGAGACCCTGATAGAGTTCCTGCATCTTGCTCCCATTGATTGTGGGCAGCTGGGGAATGAACTGGTGGAAGGCGTTGTGCTTACTTGCTCATTCTCATGCAGATGTGTGGCTGCCTTTGGGTTCAATGGAATGAGACTTTGTTGAGAAATTTGCCTGTGAAGGGTGTGAGTCTAGAAAGCATGAAGTGTGGGTGGTTGGTCTCTCCCTTGGCTTCGGTGTTCTCTCCGGAGAAGCCTGCAGCTCATTTTCCAGTGAGACCACTGGAGAAAGTGGATTTGTGAGGAGCATATCTGGTGGAGGGGAGACTTTTCAGGAATGTATTTGGCTCCTTGGGGAAGCATGTCTCCGTGGGGCATTGTCGACAGTGCTGTGGGTCTCCGGGGGCATTTCGCAGTTTGGGAGTGAGGGGGTTTGTGTGAGTTCATGTTTAAACCACAGCAGCTCCTCTGGAATGGAGGTTAGTTAATGCTTGAGCCAAGAGCAGTTTAGGGGCTAGGGATTCAGTCTTTGGGGTTTATGATGGAAGAAAGGACTGGGAAACTGAGTTGGCTCTCCTTAGCCAGTGCCCCTAAACATCTCTGTGGACCCTCGGCAACCTCAGTAGCTTGCCTTTCTGGCTGCTGTGCCTGGACACTGCCCCTGGCCAGAGCCACATGTTGAGGCTTTAGGCCCTGGGACCATGGGGGCTGGCACTGACCCACTCCCCTTGCCATGGTGTTGCTGCCTGCCTCCCATCCCTGGTGGTTGCTCTGTCCTCCTTCTCTTCCCCATCTGGTTAGGCCTCTTTTTTGTGGACGTAGAAGTCCTGTCCTGGGGGTTCTTTGAGTTCACTTCTCTGTGGAGTGCACGCTGGGCCTGGCTGAGCCCCCTGGCATTTTGGCTGAGCTGGCTCGAGAGCTGCCACAGTCATCAGTGGTTTGAGGAAACCCTCTGTAGTATGTCACTTTTTCCATCCTCCTTCTCTGAGCCTCGGCCAGTTCCCTCCCAGTAATGCTGCACAATTAGCAGCAGGGTGGGGAGGAAGCCATGGAGCTGACACTGACACACAGGCGCCCCACGGTACCCTTCCTCCCCCGGCTCTGGGCTCGCCTCACCCTGGTGTCCCTGTGTGCATGGACCCAGGTGTCAGCCCAAGCTCAGGCCCTGCACTCAGTGGCATGGATGCACATGCAGAGCTTTAGAGATTCTGGGTCTCCAATTGTGGTGTCTGGATCGTGAGGCACATGTTAGGAAGTTATAACCTGGGACTTTCTAAAACTAGCAGGAAGGCAGATAGGTCCCCAGCAGCCCCTGCCACAACTTCGGCTTCCTGAGCCTTACTACTGGCTGGCTGCCCATCAGGATCCCTGGGGGAGAGCCTCCTTCCCCCCAAAAAATGGGGTTTCAATTTTTGTTGTTAACTTGGGCTGTAGTCTTTTAATAGGCACTCTTGTTACACAGTTCACGTTTTAAAGAGAACTGCAATTAGAAAGGGTGATTTTTTTCTTGAAGACTTATTATATTGGAAAGGCAGATTTACAGAGAGGGGAGACAGAAAGATCTTCTGTCCTCTGGTTCACTCCTCAAGTGGCTATAATGCCTGGAGCTGAGCCAATCTGAAGGCAGGAGCCAGGAGGCTCTTCGGGTCTCCCACATGGGTGCAGGGTCCCAAGGCTTTGGGCCGTCCTTGGATCCTTTTCCAGGCCTCAGGCAAGGAGCTAGAAGGGAAGTGGAGCAGCTGGGACACAGGTAATCTTGGCACATGCAAGAGATTTAGCCACTGAGCCATTGTCCCGGGCCCCAGAAAGGGGATGATCGCCAAAACATAAGAACACCTGAGTTTGCTGCCTGGCTGTGACTCCTGTCTAATGTAGACCCTGGGAGACAGTGGTGATGGCTCAGCCTGGGTTCCTGCCACTCACGTGGGAGACCTGGCGTGAGTTCTGTGTTGTGAACATTCAGGGAATGAGCCTGTGGGTGGTGCCTTTCTCTGTCTCTGTCTCTGTGTCTCTCTCTGCCTCTGCTTTTCAAATGAAAAGCAAAAGCCTTTGTTAGAGGTTGGGCCTCTAACCTTCCCACAGATTTGAGAACCCGTGGGAAGCCAGAGAGAATCAGTTGGGAGAGTCAGTAGGAGGTAGGCCTGGTAAGGGAGGACTTGATATTGACCTTGAGGAGCTGTGACGGGATGCGGGGTCTGCTCTGAGTGCTTGAGTATGTTCCATGGAGAGGGCAGGCAGAGAGACAGGAATGGGATGGAATAAAAACTAAAGGTACCATTTGGCAACGTGCTGAGAAGGGGAGGGGAGTTATTCCAGAAGGTGTGGGGCAGTGAGTCCAAGTTAAGAGAGCCGGAGTGGGAGGTCCATGGAGAGGAGAGGGGACCTGATTTTCCCAGCCATAACTGTCTGACGAGGACATAAAGGTGTTGGATGTGGGTTTTTAATATCCCGGGACATAAAAAGTGGGAGAAGAGGCGTCAAGAGCCCAGTGACACCTGCTGTTCTGTTTGGTCTTGGTTCACTTGCTGTCTGATCACTGCATGCAGAGCTGGTATTAACCTTTCTGTCCACGCAGCACGTGGTCCATGCAGATCCCCACCTGGCCCACCACCCCCAGCCCTCGGGTTGTGGGATGAATGTGTCCCTTCTCCGTCTTCCACCAGCCCGCCCCTCTTCCTCCTTCCAGGAGACCCTCTCCTGTGCAGGCGGCAGCCTTGTCAGGCTCTGGAATGTCTCCCCTGACTGGCAGGTTTGCATGCAGTGTCCTCTTTGAGGTCTTAGGGCTTTTGCTAGTGGGACTGGGACAGGATTTTAGGATTGGTGCTTGGGCCAGGCAGCTGGAACAATGCACACCCTGGACAATTATATGTGGCTGTCCCAGTCACAAAGGCCTTGCTTCTAGTAGCGTGATTTTGGTGATACCTGTTTTCATGTTGTTTCAGAGGAGCCCCTCTTCATTACTATTCTGGCTTTTTTTTTTTTTTTTAATCAGTTAATTTACTTGAGAGGCAGAGCTGCAGAGAGAAGGAAAGAGAAGTCTTCCATCTGCTGGGTCACTCCCCAAATGGCCACCATGACCATGCCAGGACTGGGACAGGTTGAAACCAGGAGCCTTGGAACTCTATCTTGGTCTCCCAGGTGGATGACCTTGGTCTCCCAGGTGGATGACGGGCCTAAGGCCTTGGGCCATCCTCTGCTGCCTTCCCAGGTGTTTTGGCAGGGAGCTGGATCAGAAGTGGAGCAGCTGGGATGCTATCCAGTGCCCACATGGGATGCGGGCATTGCAAACAGAAGCGTAACCATGCTGGCTCCTTTCCTGGCTCTTGTGGTGGTGGAGTGGGGCCCTGTTGCTCATACTGTACATTAAGCCTGAAAAGCTGTAGCCCTGCTGTACCTGCCTTTGACATTGTACATCTGTGGGTGTTGTGGCCTTGGTGGCCTTCTGCGTTCCTCTGCCTGCCCCATGGGGTCTTGGTGCCTTGGAGACACGTAGTTTGAGGATTAATGGGAAGGCTGGCTGAGCTGCCAGGGAAAGTGGGGTGCTCAGAATGGATTCCACATCTTGGCAGGGAGCTTCAGGCATTACTGTCTGCAAAGTCCTCACTTCCTGAGGACAGGGACCCTCCCAGGATCCAGGCAAACACGTGGGCATTCCTGCTGTGAAAGAATTCTGCAGGAATATCCTCAAAGGTGAGTCCTGGGCCTCAGTGAGCCCCAGGAGTCCAAGGAGGCTTGGGAGAGACTGCAGACTTGGAGTGGGAAAGAAGGCAGACCCTGAACATTGGTTTTGTGAAAGGCACAGGCCTTTCTTGGGACCTCAGCTTGTGGCCAGAGGCCTTGGAGGCCTTCACCATGTTGACCTTTGAGGCTGACCTGGTGTGGTGTGGCACCTCCAGTGGCTTGTGTCACACCTTAGGGACTCCGCTCCTCCCCTTTTGTTCCGGGCAGAACACTTTAATCCAAGGGCTGTGTGTGTCCCCCCAACACTCCCCAGGATCTCCAGGGTAGGGACACAGATACCTTTAGACCTGATTACCTGGTGATAGGGCTGTGGCAGTGTGTGCTTTGGAAAAGGAGCAGAAGGGGCTGGGTAAGCCTGGGGGCAAGGAGAAGGAATGCAACAGGGAGAGCAGGTGAGGGACTGCTGTGAGTCAGAGAAGGCCAGAGCATCTCCGCGGTCAGTCCTCCTCTTGCAGACAGGAGAGCCTCTGAAGCCAGGCTTACAGCTGGAAGGGAGGCTGGGTGCGTGTGGCACAGCCTGTGCTGCTGTGCACAGAAGCTTTCTCTCTCACACTGTGCTCTGCCAGCCAGGCTACTCAGAGGAAGAGTAGTGGGTGGTGAGGGCATTTGTAGAGAAACAGGCACAGTGTGGGAGCTTGGCGCAGCCAAGCTGGGGGAGGGTGTCAGTGTTACAGCACTGGTAGGATAAGCCACCACTTGTGATACTGGCTGCTAGTGTGTTAGGCGGCAGTGGAGGAAGGCACAAGTAATTTGATCCCCGCCACCTGTGTGGAGGACCAGGCTGGAGTTCTTGGCTTAGCCTCAGCTGTTGTGAGCATTTGGGAGAGTGAACCAGTAGGTGGAAGATTTCTGACTTTAAAATAGGTATAGAAACACACACACACCCCTAGAACTGAAAGAAGTGAAACGAGGCACAAAAGTGTTTCACAGAGTACTGCCGAGCAGCCACGACTGAGGGCCATCCCACAACCCTGCTGCACACCGGACCCAGAGCCCCTGTGTGTAGCTAGCACTAGCAGCTAGGAGAAGTTACACACCTGCCCTGGAGGAGAGGCAATGTTGCCAGCAGCTTCTGCAGGAGTAGGCTTGCTGGGGGCTGAGGAAGGAGCAGCTGCCCTCTGTTCTTCCTTTGTTATCAGTAACTTATAGGCAAGAGCTGTCTTTGGGGCTTCAGGAAGCCCCAGGTTTCTCCCCTTTTATGGTTACAAAACAGCTAGGTTGAGATTTCCCATGGCTCCTTGGGACGTGTGTTCACATGGGGCAGTTTTTCAGAGTCAGGGTCCTGCTGTGTGTAGGCCTGGAGCTAGAGCTCGGTGCCTGAACCCCTGAGTCCGTGGTCTCCTCCTCGGTGTGTCTGGAAGGTCCTGGACGGATACAGGCCCCGTCTTGCAGGTGTGCTGTCCTGTTCTTGAACTGCCTGCTGGGAGTTATATACCCGGCAGTGCTGTGCCTAGGTCACATGGGTGGAATCAGAAAATGCTGTGGTTAGTAATGTTTGCTGCCCTAGCTACTTAAAAAAATTATTTGTGGGCCCGGCGGCGTGGCCTAGTGGCTAAAGTCCTCGCTTTGAATGCGCCGGGATCCCATATGGGCACCGGTTCTAATCCCGGCTGCTCCACTTCCCATCCAGCTCCCTGCTTGTGGCCTGGGAAAGCAGTGGAGGACGGCCCAATGCATTGGGACCTGCACCCGCGTGGGAGACCTGGAAGAAGTTCCTGGTTCCCGGCATCGGATCAGTGCGCACTGGCCCGTTGCAGCTCACTTGGGGAGTGAATCATTGGACGGAAGATCTTCCCCTCTGTCTCTCCTCCTCTCTGTATATCTGACTTTGTAATAAAAATAAATCTTTAAAAAAAATGATTTGTTTATTTGAAAGGCAGAGCAAGAACGAAAGCAAGCGATTTTCCATGCACTGGTTCACTCTGAATGGCTGAGACAGCCAGGTACAGGCCAGGCCAAAGCCAGAGCCAGGAGTAAGGAGCTCCACCTGGGTTTCCTTGATGGGTGGTAGGGACCCTGGTGCTTGGGCCGTCTTCTGCCTTTCCAGGCACATTAGGAAGGACCTGGGTGAGGAACGAATAGCCAGGAACAGAACTTGGCACTCTGATATGGGATGCCGGTGTCACAAAGGCCATTTAACCCGCTGCACAATGATACTGGCCACCCCACTACTCGGTGCTCCTGTGCCTGGCGTATAGGAGGGATGTTGTGATTTAGGAGTGTTACGAAGAGGGGGGACCTTCTGGAGGTAGTGGGGTCCTGCCCAGGAATACTCTCCTGCTTGTGCTTGGTGCCTCCTGTTGAGTTTGTTCTTAACATCTGAGCAACAGCTCTGGTGATGAGGTTCCCTTGTAGCTTGGTTTCCAGAAAGCAAAGCTGAACTGTCTCCTAACTGGGGAAGGGGGGAGAAGGCCCCCTCGGGCCAGCAGGTCCTGGGCGAGGTGATGGGCCTGGGTAGCATTGAGGATCCAAAGTTCATCTCCCGTCCAAACAAAGAAAACATTGTCCCACAGCCTTACAGCAAGCATAAAGGAAATGTTGTGGGTCTTGTCTGCTCTGGTTACAAAGAGCAAATCGGTCCATTGGTTTGGTTAATTTCACCAATTGAACCACTTGTTAAAGTGGCCGATTAAAAAAAAAAAGTCCAACCAGGCCAGCAGGTTCTCTGCTGGTGATCTGGGACTCCTCCCCCATCCTGGGTCTGGGCCTCCTGGGGGAGGAGCCTGGAGGATAGAGGGGTGAGGCTGGGCTGGGGCACAGCCTTGGGGTCCTGGAAGATCTTTCCTCCCACCGTCACCTTGCTTTTCCTTTTGAAACCCGCTCAGTCAGCGGGAAAGAGTCCTGCTGGGAAGTGTTGTGCCTGGGGCTGGCTAGGGGCGCATTCACCCCTGATTTCTGTGGAAGGGGCAGGCGTCTCCTGTTCCTTCCCTCTTTACCTTTGCTCTAGCTCCCTTTGAAGCTCTCTCTCTCTCTCCTCTTTCGTGGAGGCCGCCCAGCCGGCCGACCTGCTCGGTCTGCAGGCAGCAATTTGTGAAGAGTCTCTACTTGGACTTTCTGCTAGGTTCCCTTTTGTGGGCACTGCTGCTGGGCAGCTGCCACTGGTGACCCAGAAAGGGGGCTGAGGAGAGCGCAGGCCCTGCCTTGGTCTGCCTGGGCCTTGGGTGGCACCCCTGTCTGCCCCTTCCCACTCCACGGGGATCAAAGGCGCCTCCTGAGGAAGCTGGGGAACTCCCTCTGGGTAAACAGCGGTGCAGGGGGGGTTCCTTCAGCTTTTGAAGAGCTGAGCTTCAGGTCCTCAGGAATGCAGGACGTTTCAAAAAGGGCTGGACTTGGGTTTCTACTGCTTTGGGTCTTTGCAAATGCGAAACAAATGCCCTCATTCAGCAACAGGCCGGCTGGGCAGTAAACCCGGGGCTGTGGAAGGGCGTTTATGGCACTCACAGGTATTTGTGGAGAGAACAACCCTGCAGATTTGGGAGAAGATAGAGGAGTTTATGGTTAGGTGGGTTGTACAAAGCGCACCCCCCCCCACCCCCAGGTCTCCTGGTGAAGAATAATTGTTAGGTGGGCTCTGTCATAAAACAGCATTGCCACCTCCTGGCCCCCTCCCCAGGCTGGCGGTGTCTCCTAACAGACAAAGGGATGTGGGGTGGTGTTTATCCCAGGGCCCTGCGTTGAGGGTCCAGGCCCTCACCACCGGCTGCCCAAGTATCAGGTTTCCAAGGCGCCCTTCCTTCTCTCGCTCCCTTCCAGGACTTGAAAGGCTTGTGAAATGTGTGTTATATATAACCTGTTGGCTTAGAGGTGCCCCCCTCACTTGCAGCTAGTTTTGCAAGGCAAGGAGCTCGGGAAACCTGTTTCCCTTGTGTGGTTGTTTCTGGAAGCAGAATCTGTGAACAAATCTGATAGTGTGATTTCGGAAATCACCAAACCAGGGTGATTTGCCATTGATGGAGGCAGCCTAGGAGGGACTACCTGAGGCCTGGCTGCTGTCCTCCCTCACTCCTGTGCTCCCCTGGGGAAATTGAGAAATGTGTGTAGGAACGGGGCACTGACTTCACATACAACTTTCTTGCTAGGAGGCTGAGCTCAGAGTCACGCCTCTAAGCCTCTTGTGTAAGATGGAGATAATAGGAATCCCTTTAGGATTTTCAAGAGGCTTCAGTGAGAGCTAGTACTGCATTTTCTCCCCTCTAAAATGCTCCTTTCCCATCTTTGAATCCGGGATGTCACCTATGGTCTTAGAGAGCTGTGTGCCTTAGGTTAACCTGAGGGAGCCCGTTTCCCTTCTCTTGCACATACAGCCTCCTGCTTCCCGTGAATGCGGCCCCCCCTGGGAGGCAGCAGGTTATGGCTCTTGGACTTAGGTCCCCACCACCCACAAGGGAGCCCAGGATGGACTTCTGGGCTCCTGCCTCCTTCCCCTCCTAGCCCTGGCTGATGCAGGCATTTGGGCAAAGAGGGGAAGGAGGCACAGGGAATGAACCCGTGGGTGGGTGATTTCTGATTTTGTTGAAGGATGTTTTGACACAAACATGGCAGAAACCTCATTTCTTGTCTCACACGAAAGACGAATTTTCCTGCGGACAATTCCAGTTTGCAAAGCAGGATTTATTTAGGAAAAAAGGGAAAAAGGCCTCCTGCCATAGTGGCAGGAGAGGGCTCCATGTGTCCTGAGGAAAAGCCCCAGACTTCCTGCAATAGTGGCAGGAGGAAGGAAAGAAAAAAGAACCCAGTTAAGGGTAGAGATGGCATCATTCATGTACCATCTCAGGGGAGTTACTACAAAAGACCAAATGGCATCTGGTTTAGAATCAAACCTCAGGGCCCAGCGCCGTGGCCTAGAGGCTAAGGTCCTCGCCTTGAACACGCGGGGATCCCATATGGGCGCCGGTTCTAATCCCAGCAGCTCTACTTCCCATCCAGCTCCTTGCTTGTGACCTGGGAAAACACTCAAGGAGAGCGCAGGGCTTTGGGACCCTGTACCTGTGTGTGAGCCCTGGAAGAGGTTCCTGGATCCTGACTTCGGATCGGCGCAGTGCTGGCTGTTGCAGTCACTTGGGGAGTGAATCACTGGACGGAGGATCTTCCTCTCTGTCTCTCCTCCTCTCTGTATATCTGACTTTGTAATAAAAATAAATAAATCTTTAAAAAAAAAATATATATATATATATATAAAGAATCAAACCTCAGAATGGTGGGACTGGTAAACTTCCTGTCCCATCCTAATGATAAGCTTATCACTCAAGTACCATCTCTGTGACAGTGGCCCAGAGATGAGATTAGGTGAGCCACTTCTAGATAAGATTTATTTATTTTTGTTGGAAACTGCAGATATACATAGAGGAGGAGAGACAGAGAGGAAGCTCCTCTGTCCGATGATTCATTTCCCAAGTGACTGAAACCGCTGGAGCTGACCAAGTCCGAAGCCAGGAGCCAGGAGCTTCCTCCGGGTGTCCCATGGAGGTGCAGGATCCCAAGGCTTTGGGCCATTCTCAACTGCTTTCCCAGACCATGAGCAGAGAGCTGGATGTAGGGAAGTAGGGCCGCCGGGATTAGAACCAGCGTCCATATGGGATCCTGGCATGTTTAAGGCAAGGACTTCAGCTGCTAGGCTACTGTGCTAGGCCCGTGAATTTTTTTTTTTTTAAGATTTATTTTTATTGGAAAGTTTGACATACAGAGAGAAGCGGAAACAGAGAGGAAGTTCTTCTGTCTGCTGATTCACTCCGCAAGTGGCTTCAACGGCTGGAACTGAGCCCATCTGAAGCCGGAGCCTCTTCTGGGTCTTCCACACGGGTACAGGGTCCCAAGGCTTTGGGCTGTGCTCAGCTGCTTTCCCGGGACACAAACCATCGCCCATATGGGATCCCAGTGTGTGCAAAGTGACTCTATGCCATGGCCCATGTTAATTCTGCCCCTGTGTGCTTTGAAGCAAGAGGGTGGCCTTGAAAGAAAGGTGCTTTAGGGAAATTGAGACATGGAGAGAAAATAGAGTTTTATATTAAAAAAAAATAACTTGGGGACCAAGAAACCCTAACTGCCTATTGTCCCCTCTGTCTCCTCATACAAGTTTAAGTTAAAAGAAATAGATTTTGGGCCTGGTGGCGTGGCCTAGCAGGTAGAGTCCTCGCCTTGAACACGCCGGGATCCCATATGGGCGCTGGTTCTAATCCCAGCGGCTCCACTTCCCATCCAGCTCCCTGCTTGTGGCCTGGGAAAGCAGTCGAAGACAGCCCAAAGCCTTGGGACTCTGCACCTGTGTGGGAGACCTGGAAGAGGTTCCTGGATGCTGGCTTCGGATCGGCGCAGTGCTGGCTGTTGTTGTCACTTGGGGAGTGAATCATCAGATGGAAGATCTTCCCTCTGTCTTTCCTCCTCTCTGTATATCTGACTTTATAGTAAAAAATAAATAAATCTTTAAAAAAAAATAGATTTTATGGGCCTGGTGTGATGACCTAGCTGCTAAAGTCCTCACCTTGAACATGCCGGGATCCCATATTGGAGCCGGTTCTAGTCCCGGCAGCTCCACTTCCCATCCAGCCCCCTGCTTGTGGCCTGGGAAAGCACAATAGGACAGCCCAAAGCCTTGGGACCCTGCACCCACGTGGGAGACCTTGAGAAAGTTCTTGACTCCTGGCTTTGGATCAGTACAGCACCGGCCACTGCAGTCACTTGGGGAGTGAATCTTCGGACGGAAGATCTTCCTCTGTGTCTCTCCTCCTCTCTATATATGACTTTGCAATAAAAATAAATAAATCTTAAAAAAAAGAAATCGATTTTATTTCAAAAGGGGGCCAGGTGCGATAGCCTAGCGGCTAAAGTCCTACTTGCATGTGCCGTGATTCCATATTGTTGCGGGGTACGAATGAGATCACACCAGACATGTCTAAGGTTTATTAAGGAGTCTTTATGAACCAAGCTTGGGAATAACAGGACCTAGTAGAAATAGCAAATCACGTCCATATGGCAATTCATTCAATTGTAACCCCAAGAGGAACAGATAGTCATTACCCTGAACCCATTTGTTAAACTGAAGACCTATGTCCCCGCTTCCCCAGCAATACGCTTTCCTAAGAGACACGCAACAATTAACCTGGGCACACTTACAAAGCTGCAGACATTCGCCTTTCCCTGGTTTCTCTGCCCACATTCCACTGCTGCTAGGCCTCACCTCTCCTGGAACTCCTGATAATACACAAATTAGAAAATACGAAGCATCTTAGCATTGCTATCTTCACTGTCCCACTCAAGCAGTGAACAGAGGGTGAGGAATACAGACCTAGTGGGCCATGCTAGGCAGTACCTGTGTGCGGGAAGCCAGAGAGCAAGCAGGAACTGGGAACTGGGAAGGCCAGGAGTTAGAGTGCTAGAGCAGTGGAAGCTCATGAGTTACAGGGTGAGCCCTCTTTTTACCATGAGCCTTTATAGGATCTAGTGGGGGAGTGGTTACATAACAATGCAATACTGCCCCCTCGGAGGTTCCAGGTGATGATAGTGAGCATCACAGGTGGGCAGGAGGGAACACTTAGATGGTGGTGGGGTGTGGCTTCCAAGCCCATGATCCTGAATTAGCTCCCTACCTCACCACAATATGTTCACTGGGTCATATCCCAGCTGCTCTACTTCACACCCAGCTCCCTGCTTGTGGCTTGGGAAAGCAGTTGAGGATGGCCCAAAGCCTTGGGATCCTGCACCCGCGTGACAGACCCAGAAGAAGCTCCTGGCTTTGGTTCAGCTCATCTCCAGCCATTGTGGCCACTTGGGGAGTGAATCAACAGACTGAAGATCTTCCTCTGTCTCTCCTCCTCTCTACAAATCTGACTTTCCAATAAAATTTCTTTTTATTGGAATGCCATATTTACAGAAAGATCTTCTATACACTGGTTGGCTCTCAAAGTTGTTGCAGTGGCCGGAGCCGATCTGAAGCCAGGAGCCAGGAGCTTCTGGGTCTCCACATGGGTATAGGACTCCAAGGCTTTGGGTCATCCTCCACTGCTTTCCCAGACCAAGCAGTGAGCTGGATGGAAAGTGGAATAACCAGGACATGAACTGATGCCCGTAAGGGATCCTGGTGCTGAGGGGGAGGATTAGCCAATTGAGCCATTGCGCTGGGCCCAAGAAATCAATTTTAAAAATTAAAAATGAGAATTACCTTTAGCATTCAGTTTAGGTGAAGGACTTTTGTGATCTAGAGTTGCTCAAAGATGATCCTAAGTGTGACGAGTGATTTTTCAGGCCTGTTTTTGCTCCCTGTTCACCTATGATGTTCAGTAGGAGCTTATTTTCCTTATACTTTGGCACATGAATAACAATGAGAATTAAGACACAAGGTGTCCTGCAGGGTCGTGGTTTCTTCTCCAGGCAGTCCGGTTGTGTGGGTCGATCCTCACCCTGGGGAGATCAGTGGCGCCCTTCACTGCTGCTGAATGGCACCTTTCCTGGCTTCAGATAAGCCCAAAGGCTGGGGGATTATAAACTGGATGGATCTCTTGCTTGTTTAATGGTGAGTTGAGTTGGTTCTGAGGTTGGGATTTCCATGTGGACCACAAGAGGAAGATCTGTCCCTTTTGTATGGTGTAGTCAAATTTGTGGACCTCCTCATAGAAGCATCCTGGGTTGTCACTCAGCATCTTTTTTTTTTTTTAAGATTTATTTTTATTGCAAAGTCAGATATACAGAGAGAAGGGGAGACAGATAGAAAAATCTTCCGTCCGATGATTCACTCCCCAAGTGACTGCAATGACCAGTGCTGTGCCGATTTGAAGCCAGGATCCAGGAACTTCCTCCAGGTCTCCTACACGGGTGCAAGGGTGCCAAGGCTTTGGGCTATCCTCGACTCCTTTCCTATGCCACAAGCAGGGAGCTAGATTAGAACCAGCACCCATATGGGATCCCGGCGTGTGCAAGGCGAGGACTCCCCACAGGGTCCCAGACCAGAGTCCTTTGTGTTGGGATGGCGTAGTGTTTGCATAAACCCTATGTGAATCTTCCTGGCACTTTCACCCACCTCGAGATGACTTGTCATGTCTAGTACCATGTATTATGTGAAGACACACAATACTGTATTGTTTAGGGGAGAATGGCATGGAAAAAATTGCGTGTGTTCAATGCACATGCAACTAATTTCAATAAACTTATTTCTTTGTAAGGCAGAGTTACAGGGGTAGGGAGGGGGAGATCTTCCATCTACTGGTTCACTTTCCAAATACTTGGAATGGGAAGCCAGGATCCATGTCTCCCATGTGGTGGCAGGGACTCGAGTACTTGGGCCATCTTCCTCTGCTTTTCCAGGAGCATTAATAGAGAGCTGGATTGAAGTGGAGCAGCCAGGAATCAGATTGGCACTAATATGGGATGCTGGATGTTGTGATGGCAGCTTAAGATGCTGCACCATAACACCAACCCAGATACAATTTTTTAAAAAAAATATAATTTCCCTTCTCCATGTTTGATTTGAATACATGTATGCAGAACCTTCAGGCATTTACTTCATCCTGCTCTGGAGATCCTGCTATCTAGCTAAGGTGCCCTGGCAAGTAGATGCCCATGGGCCCGCCATCCGTCAACTGAGTTTAGCCAGTCTCCTCGCTGAGCGGCCAAGTACCTGGATGCATTGGTAGCCATGATCAGGAAATCCTAGAGAGAGCTTGTGTGGATTTTCTGGCTCTTCTGCCAGACCATGGCAGCTGAATTCATCAAAGCGTGTTGTGGGGAGAGAGGTGTTGATCAGGCTGACAGGGCCACATGTCCCCCTGAGATAGACCCCCCTCCCAGCCCCAACCCACCTCGACTTTCTGCAAAGAAATTAGTTAAAAGCCGGGCCTGGCACAATGGCCTAGTGGCTAAAGTCCTCACCTTGAACGATCCCATATAGGCGCCGGTTCTAATCCCGGCAGCCCTGCTTCCCATCTAGCTCCCTGCTTGTGGCCTGGGAAAGCAGTCGAGGACGGCCCAATGCATTGGGACCCTGCACCCGTGTGGGAGACCCGGAAGAGGTTCCTGGTTCCCGGCTTCGGATCAGCAAGCACCAGCCGTTGCGGCTCACTTGGGGAGTGAATCATTGGATGGAAGATCTTCCTCTCTGTCTCTCCTCCTCTCTGTATATCTGACTTTGCAATAAAAAATAAATAAATCTGAAAAAAAAAAAATTAGTTAAAAGTTGCTGTTAGTGCCTAGTGTGATAGCGTAGTGGTTAAAGTCCTCACGTTGCACGCACCGGGATCCCATATGGGTGCCGGTTCTAATCCTGGCAGCCCCGCTTCCCATCCAGCTCCCTGCTTGTGGCCTGGGAAAGCAGTGGAGGACGGCTCAAAGCCTTGGGATCCTGCACCCACATGGGAGATCCAGAAGAGCTTCTGGCTCCAGGCTTCAGATTGGCTCAGCTCCGGCCGTTGCGGTCACTTGGGGAGTGAAACATTGGACAGAAAATCTTCCTCTCTGTCTCTCCTCCTCTCTGTATATCCGCCTTTCCAATAAAAATTTAAAAAAAGAATCATAAAAAAAAAAGTTGCTCTTAGACTCCTTCAAATTGCTTTAGGTTTTTGCTGCCAAAGAGAACTTAGTAAAACAGGGTATAGGGGTCCGGTGCAGTAGCTTAGTAGCTAAATTCTTCACCTTGCATGTGTCGGGATTCCATATGGGCACTTGTTTGTGTCCTGATGGCCTTGCTTCCTACCCAACTCCCTGTTTGTAGCCTGGAAAGGCAGTTGAGAGTGGCCCTAAGACTTGGGACCCTGCACCCTTGTGGGAGACCTAGATGAGCCTCTTGGCTCCTGGCTTCAGATTGGCTTAGCAC
This sequence comes from Ochotona princeps, assembly GCF_030435755.1. Classification (NCBI taxonomy): domain Eukaryota; kingdom Metazoa; phylum Chordata; class Mammalia; order Lagomorpha; family Ochotonidae; genus Ochotona; species Ochotona princeps. The sequence goes on along the minus strand of NC_080832.1, from coordinate 105,302,389 downwards.
TCACTGACCGTTGTGGCCGCTTGGGGAGTGAGTCTCTGTCCTCCTCTGTATATCTGAGTTTCCAATAAAAATTATTTTTTTTTGAAGATTTTTTTTTTTTTAAAGATTTATCCCACGTGGGTGCAGGGTCCCAAGGCTTTGGGCCATCCCCGACTGCTTTCCCAGGCCACAAGCAGGGAGCTGGATGGGAAGTGGAGCCGCAGGACTTTAACCGGCATCCACATGCGATCCCAGAGTGTGCCAGGCAAGGACTTTTGCTGCTAAGTTACCGCACCACCCCCCAAATAAATCTTAAAAAAAAAAAAAACAACAACTGGTGTAAATTGTGTTATTTATATAGGCTCTGAAGTGGTGAGGGACTCGGATCCAAGGGAGTTGTAGGGTTCTCAGTGGGTTACCCGGTTCCCCCAGGGTGGGGGCGAGGTGGGCACGGCTCCTGGGAAGTGCCCTGGGGTATAGGATGTGTGGTAACCCACCCCAGGCCTTTGAGGTGCCTGAGACCAACCCCTTGGTTAGATCAAAGAAATACCTTTTGTGTTTCTTCCACTCACACTTTTCTTCAGCCCCTGGAGCCAGAGTCTTGAAGAGGTACCTAGGGGTCTGCAGGGGGCGGGCAGAGGGGCTCACCTCATGCTGTGTGCTTCCTGCTGCTGGCAGTGGGTCTGGGTGGGAGGTGGAGTAGGGTGGGGCTAGGGTTTCCTGGGCTGAGCTGGGCACCTGGAGAGGGCACTCCTCTGTTGGGGTATGGCCTGCCTGAACTGGACTGGAAGCTGGTGAAACTGGAGGCCGTTTACAAAGGCGGATTTCACTCTAGGCTAGATGTTTTGTTGCTGAATCATTTGCATTCATTAAAAGCAGTGCAAGGCAATTGATATTTAAGGCTGCACCAAGGGCGTGCTGGAGGCTGCTGCTTTAGAACCTCATTAAGAATTCTGGGGCCTGGGAGAGGACGCCTGCCTTCAGCTCCTTCCCGCTTACTTAACTTCTGACTGCCTTGGGCATAGGCCAGCTCCTAAAATATGAAAAATGTTTGCCCAGCAGCCCCCAGAGTTCAGCCAGACTGCCCCGGCCAAAGAAAACACACTTACAATTCATTATTTAGCCGCCTCCTGTGCGCGCTCGCGTGTGTTCTTCCTCCCCTGAGAACTTGCCGAGTTTGGGGGCACGATGGTGGCACCAACTACGTTAGGGGGAGACGTAAAGGCTCCTACACCTTTGAAGGGGAAGCTGTCTCAAGGGAGCTGCCTACCTCCCTTTCTTAGTTGGCTCACCGGGTCCCTGCTGCTAGGCGTTATTTACCTGGCTTCTGAGGTTTTCCTCATTTTCAATAAGGCCACCAGGGGGGTACTCCTCTCTCCTTGCCCCTCTCCCCCGCCTGACACCTCTGTTTGCCCTGGTGTTTGGGCATCCTGTAAAATCCAAGCCTGGAGGTGGAGTTGCTCTGGCAAAGAGTGTGAGCACGTCAGAATCATGTAGATTTTGTAGCGATGTTATTTTTATGGGGAGGGAGTCCAGACCTTTCATCAGATCCTTAACAGCTCGCAGCTACAGAAGAGTTTCTGACCCACTGCTGTGCGGGGGGCCTGTGGAAGTCAGACGGGATCTTGTGTGAACATGGGGAAATGGCGGTTCAAGTTCAGGCCATTGCTAGGGTGGCCCAGGCGAGTCATCATCCAAACATCCCCACCCCCGGGATTAGCAGCGGTGCCAGCTGCCAGGGCCCGGTCCAGGTAGTAAGGCAGTGCCGTAGCCCGGTGCCCACCAGAGTTTTGATTCTCTGCGCTTCGGCCCTGGACCTGTTCTGTCCTCCATACTGTGGCGAGCTGGGCTTCATGCTTGTGTTTTCTGCTCTTTCAGGTGTGTTCCTTCTGTAACCCCAATCCAGATTCGGCTCTAGTCCTCCGTATCGCTTCCCCCTAGAGCATGCTAAAGTGGTAGCTCCCCAAGTTCCAGGATTCTAGAGCCAGAGTCCCAGAAGCTGTTAAAATGCTCTGAACTCTTACGTGTAGGGTGAGCATGATGATTGCACCCTGCTGGATAATAGCTTTGATGCGGGTCTCTCGAGGTGGTTTGAGAAGGGTTGTTGGAGCACAGCCCTTAAGGGAGGGCAGGGAGCCTCAGAAGCAGTCTCCCTCGGCCCCCAACTCCTGGAAAATGCATACTTTTTAAATTTTTTTAAGACTTAACTGTTTTGGGCCTGGCACTGTAGTACAGTGGCTGAAGTCCTCGTTTTGCACTCTGGGATCCCATATGGATGTTGGTTGGTATCCCTGCTATTCCACGTCACTTCTGGTTCCCTGCTTGTGTCCTGGGAAAGCAGTGGAGGATGACCCAAAGCTTTGGGACCCTGCACCCGTGTGGGAGACCTGATCTAGCTCCTGGCTTTGGAATGGCACAACTCCGGCCTTTATGGCCACTTAGAGAATGAACCAGCGGATGGAAGATCTCTCTGTCTCTCCCTCTCTCTGCAAATCTGACTTTCCAATAAAAATAAATACATCTTTAAAATAGTAACAAGATGAAAACAGTACTACTTAACACTGCTGAAAATTCTGGTGGAAATAGTAAAAAAGAATAAGTAAAAATAAAGGTAGTTTTTCACAGAGATGTGTTTTCTATGGGAAACTCAATTAACAACTGCAAAACCACCTTTGTTAATAAGAGAATGTAGTCATTTAGCCAAATACAAAATCACACATGAAAGCCTGAAGGTTTGCCGCGTTACACCAAATAACCATTCAGGAAATGGCATGGCAACATTCATTTGCATGCATAGGTGCAAATGCCTGGACTCGACCTTGGCCAGCCTGTCAGAACCGTAAGGCAAAGGGGCTGGTGACTGTCCCTCTTCTCACTTCTGAGTTTGAAACCAGTTGAGGGGCTTTCGAGGGAGGACAGGAGAAACGCTGACAGTTCCAGAGAGTGCACAGATGGAGGTGGGATTATTGCGTGGATCCGTGGGGGAAGACTTTAATCTGCATAGAACAACATGTGTCCTGTCCATCTCTGACCTTGGCAGACTGGCCTCTTGTCCTAGCAGTGCTGGGGTGGGGAGAGGTGGTAGGGTGGGGGCCACCTACATAAAGCACTTCACTGAAGCCTAGTGGCTGAAGTCCTCGCCTTGAACACGCCGGGATCCCATATGGGCGCCGATTTGTGTTCCTGCTGCCCCGCTTCCCATCCAGCTCCCTGCTTGTGGCCTGGGAAAGCAGCCAAGGATGGCCCAAAGCCTTGGGACCCTGCATCCGCATGGGAGACCTGGAAGAAGTTCTTGGCTCCTGGCTTCGGATCAATACAGCACCAGCCGTTGCGGTCGCTTGGGGAGTGAATCATCGGAGGGAAGATCTTCCTCTCTGTCTCTCCTCCTCTCTCTATATATCTGACTCTGTAATAAAAATAAATAAATCTTTAAAAAAAATTGTTCCGTGTGTTTTTCCTGGGGCTCTAGACACCCCTTCTACCTGAAAGGTAGAGAAAGCTTCCTTATAGCTTCCAACTGCCTTTGAAGACCTGTGGGTGTGGCTTCCCTCCAGGGTTGGGACACAGCTGTCAGTCAACTCCTGAGCTCCCGCCTTCATTGCCCACGCACTTCCTGTGGTGTGTCCTTAGAGCACACCTGGAGAACAGGACAATGTTGAAATGAAATTTTTTTTTTTAAATCTTTTTTTTTTTTTTTTAGAGATTTATTTTATTTTTATTACAAAGTCAGATATACTGAGACGAGGAGAGACAGAGAGGAAGTGGAGCTGCCGGGATTAGAACCAGCGGCCATATGGGATCAAGGCGAGGACCTTAGCCACCAGGCCACACTGCCGAGCCCCTGTTGAAATGAATTTAACCCAGACTCTGTATCCAAGTGAAAAGTCACTTTGTTTTCAGCTCCAAATTGTATTTCTTTTTCTTCATTAAAAAAAGAAAAAAGAAACTTATTTCTACATATTTGAAAGAGAAATTAGAGAGAGAGGGACAGATTGATTTTCCACCTATTGGTTCACTTAACAAACGACTTCAACAGCTGAGTCTGGACCAGGCAGAAGCCAAGAGCTTGGAACTTTCATCCAGGTCCTCTGTTGCTTTCCTAGGCCATTAGCAGGGAGCTGGATGGTAAGTTGAGCAGCCAGGACTTGAACGAGTGTTGCCCTGGGATGTTATCCCTGCAGGAGGCAGCTTTGCTAACTCTAAGCCGCAGTGCTGGCTCCTGACAGGGCATCAGTGTTGGTAAGGAAGCATGCATGGGCATAGCCTTTGTGAAGAATGATTTATTGTTTATCAAGGACTTGAAATTGTATTCTTTTTGGAAGTCATGCTGTAGGAACACTTCATTCTGTGTGCTCAGGTGCCTGTACTGACAGGTCCAGTGGCAAAAGCCCGAGAGTCACCTGAATGTCTATTGGTGATGAATTGGATAAGCACCTTATGAGTAATTGATGCAGGGAAATAATAGAGTTTTTGCAGAAAGTGATCTAACATCATATGAACTGACATGAAAAGACAGTGGGTTAATTTTAATACAAGAAAACAAGTTGTAAAGTAGCAGGTGTTAGAAGTGGAATGGCAACTCCTAAAAGATACTTTGAAGTCTGAAGCTCTGTTGTTGTGACTTTATTTTGGAATTGAGACCATAGCAGATGTTATCGGATTAGGAGGAAGTCAGGAAGGTGGGTGCCTACCCTGCATGGCCCGTGGCGCCCCCCGCATGAAGAGGAGCGGTAGGGTGGACATTTAACTCAAAGAACACCCACACTCATCAGAGTAGCTGAATGCGGGTCTCAACTCCTCCTGTGATTCTATGCGTCTAGGGACACAGAAGGTACTTCGGTTGCAACCATCCATGGGGGAGACCCAGCTTGAGTTCCCAGCTCCTCTTCTGCCTGGCCGGTGCCATCTGTTGTAGGCATTGAGGGAGAGAATCAGCAGATGGAAAATCTTTCTCTGCCTTAAAAAAAAAGAAAGAAATAGGAAAGAGTCGTAGAGACAGAGCACCAGCGGAGGTGGCTGTGTGCTGTCAGGATATGATTGGAGCGATGCAGTTTATAAGCTAAAGAATGCCAAGGCTTGGCTGCAGCCCCAGGAGCTAGGAATAAGGCCCAGAAGAGGCTCTCCTTCAGGGTTGCTGTAAGGAACCAGCCCTCCAGAGTGCCTTCGTTCCATACTTCTGGCTCCAGAGTGGTGAGAGAATACATTTCTGCCATTTGAAGCCACCGGCTGTGGTCATTTGTTATGACAGCTCTGGGACACTAATGGGACAGGTGTGGCATTATTCCACAGTCCTGGACTTCCGGGGTGCACCTGCCACACTTTCCATAACAAAGAACCCCTTCAGTCCATTCTTGCCCAGGCAAGAACAAGGACTGCCTGTGCGGGTGATGTCCTAATGGGGTCATTGATGTTTCACCTTGCTGGCCTGGCCCATCTTGTATCCTTCCCCTTCACCATCCTATCTGAGCATGTATTCTGAATTTTCTGTTCTTCTGGCTTGTTCCGCCCTGTATCTTCATAACACCTTGTGTTGAAGATGCCTGAAGATGCCTTCCTGCACACTGTGTCCCTCCAAGGTAACAGCTTATCTTGTGCACCATGCCACTGCGTGGTATTGCTCTAAAGTCCAGGGCTCAATTTGAGCTTGGGCTCTGAAGCCAGGTGGCCTGGATGCTGCCTTTTCTGGTAGTGCTTTCTGGCCATGCCTCAGTTTCCTTACATGCGCAATGAAGACTGGAGCACCCGCCTCCCTGGGTGGGTGTAAGCGTTAAGCAGATAAAATGGTTAAAGGGCTTGGAGCGGTGCCTGGCTCACTGTAAGGGGTCAGAAAGTGTTAGCTATTACTGTAATTATATGTTTACTCGTCTGACTCCCCCACTCAACGGAGATCCTTAAAGGCAGTAATTGTGTTTTTCTGTCTCCATTCCCACTGTCTTCTAGCGTACTTGGCACCGGAGTGGCTCGAAATAAATGTTTGCTGAATTAATAATGATAATTAATGTAATTGCCTTCCAGGAGCCCGTGTTGGGCTTCGTGACCCCATATTGGTGTCACATCAGGCAGGATTATTGTGGCCAAACCATCTGGCTTGCTTCCTGAGCCCCTCTGGTGAGGATGGGGGGTCAAGGCAGTCAGCATAGGAAGTGTTAAACGGGCATGTTAGATTTGAATGTCTATTAATGCAAGTACTAAAAGGAGGAGAGAATGGGGACTCCCAGTTACTGCTATTGCAGTGGGTGGCACATTGTTGTCCTTGTGTTTCCCAAGTTGGTCTGAGGATATTACACTTTTGTTTTTATCTGCTTGAAAGAGAGAAACAAAGATAGAGAGATCAAGGCCTTGCATTCTCTGGTTCACTTACCCAACTGCCGCAACAGACAGGAACTTGGAACTCCCATCTGGGCATCCCATGTAGGTGGCAGGGGCCCCAACACTTGAGCAATTTACCTGCCCTCTCCCGGGATGCAGGAAGCAAAGATGCCCAGACTTGAACTGGTACTCTGATAGAGGGTGTTGCCGCCCAGAGCCGTGGCTGACCTTGTGGTGTCAGGATGCTCACCTCCAGAAGTTGTGAGAGTTCAACCTGCAGTTTGTTGGCTTCCAATTGGGTTTTCTTCCTCAAAGGCACATGTATTAGAAGTTATTTCTGGGATTATCAGCCATCAGCAGTCACCACTAGATCCATGATTTTATTAGGGCATTGTAAGATGGCGATATTCTACCTACTAGCTGGAAATGTCTAAAAAAACTTTCCCCTGTCCCATCCTCTATTAACTGTATAATTACGCTGAGCTATAGCTGTTTCAGAAAGGGACACTAAATGGTAGATTCTTTACTAATTTTCAAAAGCAATGAATTGGGTTTTTTTTAGCATCTTTTATTTTTGTTTAGTCTTTTTTTTAAGATTTATTTATTTTTATTGCAAAGTCAGATATACAGAGAGGAGGAGAGACAGAGAGGAAGATCTTCCATCCGATGATTCACTCCCCAAGTGACTGCAGTGGTCGGTGCGCGCTGATCCAAAGCCAGGAGCCGGGAACTTCCTCCAGGTCTCCACACAGGTGCAGGGTCCCAAGGGTTTGGGCTGTCCTCAACTGCTTTCCCAGGCCACAAGCAGGGAGCTGGATGGGAAGTGGAGCTGCTGGGACTAGAACTGGTGCCCATATGGAATCCCGGCACATTCAAGGTGAGGACCAGGTCCTTAGCATCTTTTAAAGGTGGTGTTTTCTTGGCTTGTTTTCTTATCTGCGAGTAGAGCTCCATGATTCTGTTACAAACTTCGTACTCAAACCTGCAACCAGTCACTTCTCCAAGCAAGAAGGATATATAACTGTTCTGTGAGGATAAAGAAGTATGGAGATATATATATATTTGAAAAGCCAAGAGAGAAATCATTCTTGCTGGTTTTCTCACTAAATGCCTGCAGTAGCTGGAGCTAAGCCAGGCTAAAGCTTGGAGCCAGGACCACCATCCCAGTTCAGGGATGTCAGGGCTCAGTTATTTTGGCTACAATCTGTCACCTTCCAAGGCACATTAGCAGGAAACTGGGTCAGAAGTGGAGTATCTTGAACTCGAACCAGTGCTCTGGTACGGGCTGTGGCCATTATAAACAGTAACTTGCTCGCTGCACCACAGGGCATGGAGATTTTAGGGTATTGGAGCAATATTATCAGACCTGGTTTCAGAAGAAAATCATTGTCACTTACACACCTGGAAAGGAAGAGGACTGTTTTAAGTGTTGAGGATTTTTAGAATCTTGGCCTTCGTTTGCTGGACGGAATAGCTGGTTCTGATAGGTATGCAGTGGCTGACCAGTGCATTGGCATGTTTTCTTGCACTTGTTTTGAGATCCCTGCTTTTGGCCAGCTTTCTGTTTGATATTCAGCGGTCTTCTGGTTAATCTGCAGTTCTTGTCAAGGCCAGCAACCCCTCACCTGTCATTTACTGAAGGTGATTCTCCCAAGGTGTCATTTGCTGTGGGGATCTGTTTGCACCTCCTGTTCTCTGTTGTCAGCATTTTCCTTGCGGGGGGGCATAGCATGCCAGCCCTCTCTTGCAGGTGCCGAAGGGAGGCGCTGTGGCTTTCTCATGGGCGTCGCCCGGCCCTCTGCCCAGACTCCTGCCTGGACAGTCTGGATCTGCCTTTGCCCAGACAGGCTTGCTGTAGTTCAGGTGCCTTTTGAGAGTGCTTCTGGGAGGTGACTGAGCACCTGCTAATCTGCACCTCTGGGCAACGTGGCAAAGAGGGACATTTCCCGGAGGCCCTAGAACACTCTACAGCTACTCCTGGAGCTTCAACTCTTGGAACTCTAGAGCCCTGTGGTGCAAGCCTGCCCTGTGGGCAGTGGTTCCAGTCCCAGCTGCTCCACTTGTGATCCATCTCCTTGCTAATATGGTTAGGAAGGCAGTGGAGGATGATTCAAGCCCTTGGGCCCCTGCACCTAGATGGGGAGACCTGGAAGAAGCTTCTGACTTTCAACCAGCCCAGCTCCAGCCATTGTAGTTCTTTGGGAGGCAAGGGGTGGGGTGAACCAACAAATGGAAGCCCTCTCTCTATCCATCTTGCCTTCTCTCTCTTCTGTGTACTAAAAATACACTTCTGTAAGGGAAAGATCCTGAACAAAGTCATGACAGTAAGGGCGCAGAGCCCAAATTCACTATAGCTCATTTTCTGTGCCAGTCATGGTTCCCAACATGCTCCCTGTGTTAACCTCTGAGTTTCCTTTTCATCCCAGGCCCATGAGCTTGTCCTGTCACCAGCACCATTTCATTGATAACCAAAGCCAAGGTGCCAAGGGGTAAATGGCTTGCCCATTATTATACTCTTGGTGAGGAAGAGGGTGGAATTTGGGTACATTTGATTCTGGTCTGAACCTTTGAATCTATGTATCACATGCCATGCCTTAATAGTGTGTTGCACACTCTCTATTTTTCTCTTTAAGATCTATTCACTTTTATTTGAAAGGCCGAGTTACAATTAGAGTGAGAGATCTTGCAACTGCTTGTTCACTCCCCAGATGGCTGTAGTATCCAGAAATGAGCCAACCCAAAGCCAGAAGCCAGAAACCTGGAGCTTCTTCTGGCTCTCCCACGTAGGTACAGGGACCCAAGGTCTTGGGCCACCCTCTGTTGCTTTTCCAGGCCATTAGCAGGGGGCTGAATAAGAAGTGGAGCAGCCAGGACTCGAACTGACAGGTGGGATGCCAGAGCCACAGGTGGAGGATTAGCCCGCTTCACCACCAGGCTGGCCCCATGGGTGGGTGTGTGTGTGTATGTGTGTGTGTGTTGCTGTTTAGATTAAGAATTTTTCCCTTTTTTAAAGATTTATTTATTTTGATTGCAAAGTCAGATATACAGAGAGAAGGAGAGACAGAGAGGAAGATCTTCCATCCGATGATTCACTCCCCAAGTGACCACAACGGTCAGTGCTACGCTGATCCGAAAGCAGGATCCAGGAATTTCCTGCTGGTCTCCCATGCGGGTATAGGGTCCCAAGGCTTTGGGCCATCCTTGACTGCTTTCCCAGGCCACAAGCAGGGAGCTGGATGGGAAGTGGAGCTGCTGGGACTAGAACTGGTGCCCATAAGGGATCCCGGCACATTCAAGGTGAGGACTTTGGCAGCTAGGGCATTGCGCCGGGCCCTAGATTAAGATTTATATATTGATTTGAGGAGTAAAGTTGAACACAGGGAGATAGGGGGAGAGAGATCTTCCATCTGCTGGTTCATTCTAAACAACTGTGACATCCAATGTTGGACCAGGCTGAGACTAGGAGCCAGAAACTCGCTCTGGGCCTCCTGTGTGAATGGCAAGAACCCAAGCCTTTGGCCTTCCTCTGCTGCCTCCAGAGTACATCAGCAGGCAACTGGATCAGAAGTGCTGGGACTCAAACCAGGCACTCTAGGGTGGGCCACAGTCCTCCCAAGCAGTGGCTTAGCCCTGCTAACCTGTGTGCACATGCCTGCCCCTGCCAGCCTGGCTAAAGTGCAGGATGAGTCTGGAGTACAGGTCTCTCTGCCTTGGGTTACTGGCAATCAGCATGGTGGTTGGGGCCAGAGCCTTTGATCCTTGTGAAATGCTGCTGCCTTCTTCAGTGGGAGGTGGCTTCCTTTTCCCTTGTTGAGGGCCTGGACCTCTGGGGGTCTGGGAAACACAGGGACAGTTTTAACTGGGGTTTTTCTGAACACAGCCATGTCCTGGCGTTGGCTGCTGAGGCCTCAGGGTCGGCATCCCTACGGGCTCTCACTGTCTGTGCCTGGGCCTGGCTCTTCCTGGAAGCTGAGAGCCTCATCCAGGAAGCCGGCTGACTTCCCAAAGCAGCCTGCTGTTGAGACCAGGGCCTCTGCAGAGGTGAGGTGGTGATAGCACTCTCACTGGCTTCCTCCTGGCTTAATGGCTTGGGCTACTTTTAGATGACAGGAAGCATAGCAGTATGGCACGTTGCTCTGGATGAATAATGGATGAAGCCAGGGAAGGTACTGTACCCTTCCTGGTGAATTATTTACCAGGATCCTCTAATTTGAGGGCTTTCTGTTTAAATGCTTTGGAGCCAGAGCATATTACGGTCCCACCCTTCTTCCTCCTGCTCTCCCCCGGCCCCTCCTACTCACAGTCAAGCTGGAACTTGTCACGTCTTACCCTGACCCTGGGCAGCCCTATGGCCTGTGGCGAGGCACTGAGGCTGGAATCTGTGGATTTGGAGGCAGGGTGGGCAGCCATAGGTTGGACCTCCCAGGGCCATCAGTGTGGAGCTGTGGCCCCCTCCACAGGCCTGGGGAGCTGTGTGTGTGTGTGCTGGCAGGTGCCCTCTGTCTGCTGATCTCTCACCCCCTCCCCATGTCAGGATCTGGGCCCCACTCCATCTCTTCCAGTGTCCTTGTGTCCTCTTTCTTGGGCACCATGTTGTCTCTGCTGTTCTGTCTGTGTGACTCCTGCAGGTCTGTGTTGGACTCCAGGGTGGACTCCAGCTTTCGGTGCCTCCCTGGTCCTGCCTGAAGACCCGCAGATGGACCAGGAAGTCATCTTGAGTCTCTCTCTTTTTTTGGTTATTCAATCCCAGGATTGCATCAGTCACTCCGAGAGGCTTGCTCTGTGTATGTGTGTGTATGTGGTGTGCATGCTTTATGTTTTATCATGTTTGCTCCCAAGGTAGATTAGCCCCTCAGCTCGTGGCATCTGAGCAGGATCCACAGACTACTTGCAGAAACAACTGCCAAGGAGCTGTTTCTGACCCTGATTCATTAGTTTAAGTGGTTTTCTTTTCGTCTGTTGTTACAGATTTGGAGGTGGAAATACTTATCTTGCTATCTTTAGCCAGAAAGCTTTTCCTAAAGAGCTGACTCTGGAAAAGCACGAGTCTTCTGTGGTTGTTTTCCTGAGCAAATCACTATGAACGCAGTTGAGCGAGGCGTTGAGCAAATGCTGTCCGTCTTTGTCTCATTAGAAAGTGTGGATTTTAAGCTGCCCAATGAAGTCTATTAAAGGAATCCAGGAAGTGCCTGGGGAACACTGATTGTGTCACTGGCCTATGGGCACCTTCCCCAGGCCCCTGCACCCCACCTGCCCCTGTCCTCCCCAAGGCCCAGGCAGGCCACACAGTCCTGGGCTGTGAACGACGAGCCACATGACACCTTCCCCTCCTGTCCTGTGCACCATCACAGTTGGCAGGCAGCGCAATCTGAGGGGAGCTTCTGATGGCATGTCTCCCCCACCCCTCACCAGCTTCCCCCATCCTAGAGCTGGGAGGTCCAGGAGTGCCCTCTTGCTCCCTCAAGCCAGTGACCCTCTGTCCTGGTCCTCGCTCTGTCTGGATTTTCATCCTGTTGCAGGTTGAACCTGGACAGTGCGGCCCCTGCTGAGAGCCCCTCCCCAGGGAGAAGGGTTGGTTTGCAGCCACAGCTGTCAGTTGGACAGGTGGCAGCTCTGCTGTGTGGCAGGGAGAGGCCCCGAAGAGATGGTGGCAGTGGTGGTGGCCCAGGCTTCCTGCACACGTGTTTGCATGGCCGCATGTCCCCCGGGTGTGGGGCAGATGGTGCCTGTGGAGTGGCTTGTATTTTCCACATTACGGCATAGCAGAGAGATTTCCTCACATTCCCCACTCTGGACGCTCCGGGAAATGGTTTGCACAGTGCTTCTAAATATAAACACGGGAGGCAGGCTCTGTCTCCCAGCCTCCTGCCTCTCAGCCTGGGGGCTTGGGTGGGTGGCAGGAGGGTAGAAGAGCAGGCAAAGCTGGTGTGAGTATGTATATAGTTATAAGTGTGTATTTAAGAATGTATGGGTGTGAATTGGGAGTGTAGGTGTGAGAACTTCGTAAAGATGGTTCTGAGCATGTATGTAAGAGTGTCTGAGTATGTGTGACTGAGAATGTGGTAGACATGAATGTGTGTGGGTGTGTGGGTATAGCTGTGTGTAAGTGTGAGTACATAGGTGTGTTTGTGTAGGTGAGAGTGTGTTAGTGTATGCATGTAAGAGTTTATATTTATGTGTTTGAGTGTGTCAGTGTGTGGGAGAGTATGTGTGTGTATGTGTGGTGGCACCAGGCTCTGAAGATTCCAGACAGTGTAAGGGAAGCATGGTGCCTGGGACACACAGAGAGGAAGGTGCAACTCAGAGACTAAATTTTCAACTGTGAACAGCTCCATCCAGCCACTTACTTGGAAGGGAATGGCCTGCTGTCCACCCTGCCAAGTCAGCAGGGCATTCATCTGTTGGGAAGAACAGCAGGTTGCAGGCGAAGGACACAGGCAAGCACGATGCTAAATGGAGAGAAGTGTGGAGCTGGGGGAGACAGCAGTGCAAGACCACATCTGCAAGTTAAAAATACCCTCCCATGAAGCAGCCAGCAGGTTCTACAAGAACACACACTAGGAGAGGGATTTGCAGTCTACCAGTGATGAAAACAGCCCGCACATCTTGGCGGGCGTGCAGGCTGAGGAGCCGGCGGAGCCAGGCCTGCCTTGCCGTATCCTTGCTGTATCCAACAATACCTTTGACTCTGTATTCCCTGTCTGTGAAACGAGGGCCCTTTGACCTAGAAATATGATAGTTTCTTTCTTAAAAGTCTCATAAATTCAGCCTTGCCCCTCCTCTTGCCTCCAGGCAACCCGGAAGTTGCTCTCGCAGCCCCTGCTTTCTCTCCCACAATCCTGCGGCTCTTCCTTTCCAGCTTGGGCCCTACGTTAGGAAGGGTGGCGAGAAGGGCCATTCCGCCATCAATGAGGCGGTGATGTGGGAGTACACCATCAGTATTCACAACACTTCCAAGGGGTGGGCTTCAAGAAGCGTGCTGCAACGCTCAGAGATCCGGAAGTTTGCCATGAAAGAAGTGGGGACTCCAGATGTGCGCCTGGTTACCAGGCTCAACAAAGCTGTCTGAGCCAAAGCAACTTCCCCATATCGCATCTGCATAAGATTGTCCAGAAAACGTAAGGGGGATGAAAATTTGCCAAACCAAACAAGTTCTATACTTTGGTTATCTATGTACCTAATCTACAGTCAATGTGGATGAGAACTAAAAAAAGTTGTAAGACTACCAAAAAAAAATCATGTATGTGTGTGTGTGTCTATATACATATTCATATGTGTGTGATTTCTTTATTTGTTTGAAAACGTTACTGAGAGAAAAAGAGGGGGAGATATGTTCCATCTGCTGATTCACTCCCCAGATGGCCACAATAGCCAGAGCTGATCCAGGCCTAGAGCTGGAGCTGGGTCTCCGCATGTGAGTGTTGGGACCGTCATTCGCTGCTCTCCCAGGTACAGTTAGCAGGGAGCTGGATCAGAAGTGGAGCAGCTGGGACCTGAACAGGTGTTCTGCTGTGCGGTGCTGGTGGTGGAAGCAGTGGTTTAGCTCACTGTGCCCAAGACTGATCTCCGTTGTTTCGTGCTTCCCTGCTGAGTGTTGGTCCCCAGACCTTGACAGAGATATGAAACCACAGTACTGAATCTGAGGGGGGTGCGCCTGTGCTTGTGACACACCTATGACCAAGTTTAGCTGTTAACACGCTCAGTGAGCAAAGAGTGGCAGCAGCTGATACTGAACTAGCAGTTACAACAGTATACTGTGATAAAAGTAAGTATGCTTTCTCTACATCTGAAGATACTTATTTATTTATTTATTTATTTATTTTATTGGAAAGGCAGATTTTTAAAAAAAAGTTATTTATTTTTGTTGGAAAGATTTACTGAGAGGAGAGAGGGAAGGAGAAAAGGATCTTCCATCTGCTGGTTCACTCTCCAAATGGCTACAACAGCTGGAGCTGAGCTGATTTGAAGCTAGGAGCCAGGAGCTTCATCTGCATCTCCCACATGGGTTCAGCTTCCCAAGGCTTTGGGCCTTCCTCTGCTGCTTTTCTAGGCAACAAGCAGGGAGCTGGATGGAAAGTGGAACAGCCAGGACACGAACCAGCACCCATATGGGATCCTTGTGCTTGGAGGTGGAGGATTAGGTAGATGAGCTATTGTGTTGGGCCCGTGAGAACATCTTGTTTTCCTTTTCATTTTTACTGAGTAGAGGCAACTCCCAGCTTCTTTCTGAAATATTGGAATTTTCAGTATCATTGCTGTTGAAGCCATTAGTAAGTGAACTTAGTTACCAGGACCAACCAAACCTGCTGCTCTGTGATGGACAGGAGGGTAGGGTGTGTACTATATGGCCACACTGGACCCAGATGATTTGCATCGTGGGATTTCTTTTTTCCTTTTTTTTTTTTTTTTTTTAAATCTTCGGGATTTCATTACGCCACTCAGAATGTGCAATCTGAAACCGGTGTGTTGTTTGTTTCCGGAATTTTCTGTGTCACACTTTCAGCCTGTGGTTGGCTCTACGAAACTAAAATCACAGAAATTGAGTTCACACCTGAGGGGACATCGCAGTCTTACATGCACAGGGCACAGCCAAAATGTCAGGGCACCAGGGAGCAAGGGCAATGGGGCGCACTGCAGACATTTCAGAGGCTGGAACTAGTCTGAGTGATGTTCAGTACAGTGACCACTCCCTCATGGCTCCCGTGAGATGGGACTTGAGACACAGCTGAGGAAATGCATTTGGAAGTTTGCTTTCTTGAAGTTAGATTATCCCAGGTAGCTATCCCCTGGCACACGGCAGGGCTAAGTGTTAGCTTATGTTTTTATTTGAGAAACAAAGTGAGCTCCCATTGACTGGTTCATTTCCCCATAAGCCTACAGTAGTCAGGACTGGGCCCAGGCCAGAGCTGGGGGCCAGGTCTTCAGCCTGGGTGACAGGAGTGCCATACTCCGGGCCCCTCTGCTGAGTGGTTACGGAGCCTGCAGCAGGTCCCTATCACCTTGAGTCACCATGAGGGGCTGCTGAATTACTGTTTGTTTGTTTGTTTGTTTGTTTGTTTTTGAAAGACTTCACTACTCTGGCCCCAGCCCTGAAGGGTTCATCTCTTTGTCCCCTCTGGGTCACTGGCTTGAGTACCACCGAGGTCGTTCTGTGGCTGAACCTGAGGTTTGTCCACCAGTCTCAGTCCATCAGCTCCCGCACAATCTCATCTTGCACGCAGGCCCCTGACTGTTGCGTGTCTCTTGCCGTCTCTTTCTCCAGCAGAGAGAGGCTGCATCCCCAGGCATGAAGGCGATCTCCTTAGTAAAAGGACATTTCCACGAGGACCCATCTTGCCCTAGAACTTCTGTCTTTTTTTAGACTTCTGTGTGTCTGCTGCTAACCTGTGCTTTGAGTCTTAGAGGGGTCTGTAGGTAGAGACGAATCTCTAACCTGGTTACCAGGCTGCCTGCCTACAGATGAGAAAAACAGAAGCCCCGGAGAGCAGAGTTAAGCTGGCAAGACTTCAGGTCAGATGGACATTCTCATGTCTGCCTTGTCCCTAACACGTGCTCAGGGAGGTGTTTGCTGCAAGGTACAGGCACTGCAAGGGACCCTGAAGTGTCACCTGGGTGCAGTGCCTGTGATGCAGGGATCAAAGCAGAGGCTGGAGTCTCTGGGACAGGGCTGGTGGTGGGGTCACAGGCAGTGAGGTTCAGCTGGGGCTTGGAAGCCAGGAGCCTAGAACTCCATCCAGATCTCTTACGTGAGTGGCGGGAGCCCTGAGCCCTGAGTGGCAGGGTCATCCTCCATTGATTTCCCAGCTGCAATAGCTGAAAGCTGGATGGCAAGTGGAATTGCCAGGTTTCGAACCAGTGCTCAAGTGAGAAGTCCATGTCACCGGTGGTGGCTTAACTTGCTATAGCACAAGGCTGGGCAGGAGGCCTGGGGAGTGGGCATTTGAGGTATGTAATTGCCCGAGATTCACTGCTGCTGACCAAGTGTTGAGTCCTGGGGATGGTTCAGTTATAGGCTTTGGTTTCTCTGATTTTAATAGCCAGCAAAATCGTCTGGCCAGCACCTGAACCCAGGTTCCCCCTTGCCCAGCTGGGCTTCTCATATTGCCATTGCCCACGAGTTTGAGGAGTGACTGAGGGTGAGAGGCACAGGTTGTAGTCTCCCAGCTCCAGTGGGAAGCCAGGGACCGCCTACACCTTGTCTCTACTTGCCAGTTCTGGATGCCACATGATGTGAGGTGCCTTGCCCTGCTGCTGACCCTCCCCGTCCAGAGCCTCCTAGCTGTGGGGCAGACAGGGATCAGAGTTATGGCTTTAACCCTAGGTGGAGGTGCTGGCCTGCTCCCTTTGCCTCTCCCCCAATCCCTAGTGATCTCATATTTCTCTTATCCGAATGTGGGAACCTTTCCAGCTGTGATGGCTAAATCCCCCAGGCAGTACAATTCAATAGGGCCTCAGGCTCTATTCCTTCTTCTTTTTTTTTTTTTTAATTTTTTTTGAAGATTTATTTATTTTTTATTATAAAGTCAGATATACAGAGAGGAGAAGAGACAGAGGGGAAGATCTTCCGTCCAATGATTCACTCCCCAAGTGAGCCGCAACGGCCGGTGCTGCGCCGAAGCCAGGAGCCAGGAACCAGGAACTTCTTCTGGTTCTCCCACGCAGGTGCAGGCTCCCAAAGCTTTGGGCTGTCCTCGACTGCTTTCCCAGGCCACAGCAGAGAGCTGGATGGGAAGTGGAGCTGCCGGGATTAGAACCGGCGCCCATATGGGATCCTGGGGTGTTCAAGGCGAGGACTTTAGCCGCTAGGCCACGCCGCCAGGCCCTTCTATTCTTTCTTGCCCCACATGGGGCCTGGGCTCTTGTCCCTGAACCCTGGGAAGGCAAGGGTATGGGACAGTTTTATCTGGGACTTTTCAGCTCTGGTTCATCTTCAGCAATCCTGAACCCTGGCATGCTTAGCTTTGCTCATTATCATCCATCTGGGATGTGAGTGGTGGTAGAGCCCCAGTTTGTAGGTGGCCCTTGGTGTTTTGAGTTTCTTCTGGCCTGGGTGAACTGGGAGGTTTCATCCAGATGCCTTATTCATGTCGTCACTGAGCTTTGTCCCTTAGAAACTATAAGTGTCTGTAGGCCCTGGACTGTGGGGGTGGCTCATGCCCTGTAGGCTCTGCCTCCTTGGTGCTGGGGGAAGACTTGGGGACCTCTCTGGCTTGGTAGCCTTTCATATCTCTCTCCTAGGAGCTGGGGAACTCAGGGGGCTGCTGCCAGCTTACCTGGATTACCACACCTGCACTTCTCTTGGAGCTAGGCTGCTTTTCGTGGTACTGTACTCCTGGACATGGCACAGGAGGGTGACAGGCCTTAGGAAGTTCTGTCTTAGGGAGAATACAGCCCAAGGAAGGGACACACACATGTGACCGCACACTGCTGAGCAGAACACCCAAGCCCTTTCTAGAGGGCCCATGGGCTGCCAGCCTCCAGTTCCTCCCTTGCCAGGGCACTGGTGCCTCAACCTAGTTCAGAGGCACCTGGACCCAAAATGGGACCTTCTTTAATAAGAGGGGAAGAGGGAGATTGGATCAGCCTATTGGGACTAGCCAATTCCCAGGCCTGCCCAGGTACTGGGGGTATTTTTTGCAGACTGAAGAACCAGCACCTGAGATATAAGTCATTGGATAGCTTAGAGCTGGACTGCATAGGGATAGCTTCCTGCTGCTGTCTGCCATCCACAGCAGCTGCTTGCACCTGTGTGCGTGTGTGTGTGTGCATGTGCACACATAGGTACACACATGACTGGCTGGATCTGTGGCCAAGAGGATGAGGACAGTGGGTACCAGATCAGATGCTGGCAGGGCATGGGAGCCAGGCTGCTACCCACACAACCTTTTCTGGAGGGGCCACTGCTGGAGGCGCAGGCAGAGAGAATGTCTCGACGTGGACGGCTATTATGGCACCAGGAAAGTGGCTTGGAAAATGTCCCCACTGGGTTTCTGTGGCTCCAGCTATGCTGGGCTTGTCCTGGTGTGGGAAGATAACCCTGCCCATTTTTTGTTGTCAGGGGGCTGCTTGAGAAACTGTAGATCCACTGTGTGCAGCCTGCTGGTCCAGGCTTTATGTCCATGTGTGCATTTTGTCCTCACCCCACCTGCCAGATAGGGCTGGGGTCCCAGTTTCACAGCCAGGCGAAGGATGCAGAGGTGGGGGTGGGATGCAGAGGGTTATGTATGTATGGGAGGGGTGACGCATGGCATGGTGGCACGGTCAGAGAGGGTGAATGGCTTTGGGAAGCCCCATAGTAGCTTGCCTTCCCCTGCAGGCATCGCTTGAGTCCCCAGAAACCCTCCCCCTCTTCTGTCATCGCTGCCCTGTGTTTCATGAGATCAGCAATGTCCATCAGCAGCCCCTCAAGTGTCAGCCTTCCTCTCTGGAGTCTGGTGTGGCCACAGGGACTCCTCCGTGCACCAGGACTTCTTCTTGTGTGACTCCCCTCCTGCGTGACAGCTCCAGCTGACAGCAGCTCCTGTCAGCTGTGCTGCGTACCCATACTGTGCATCCTGACAGGATGGCATCTGAGCCGTGTGGGTGCTGCAGCGCTGGGCCAGGCTCATGAGGGCACAGCCTCTTGGCCAAGGTACTTGGAACCAGGGCTGCAGCCTTAGAGGAGACCTCATGGCTACCCCCTCTGGCTTTTGAAACATCTAAAGCCAGCCCCAGCCAAGCGCTAACCAGAGCCTGCTGTGGGCTGACGTCAGGACAGAGGCCCCTGTGGGGCTGGCTTTGATGTCCCCCAGGCCCTGTCCGCGGGGGCATGGTGGGCTCTGAGAGGTAGTCTGGGAATGCAATGTCTTTCACCACAGCTATGAAGCAGCACAGCCCCCATGCTAGGAGGGGGGCGGTGCTTGAGTTTGTGCTGGGGGTAGCTGCAACTGAGCTGGAGCCCCCTCCCTCCCTTCCCCCAGCTCAGATTTCATGGACAGGTGGTCTGCAGGTCCTGCAGCCCCCAACCCCTTTCCCTCCATCCCACCCACCACCCGATGATCCTTTGTCCCTTGCAGATCCCCTCCCCTTTTTCATAGTCCTGGGTTTTGGCTAGGCGGGAGCTTCTCTGTGTTTGCAGGAGTGGAGTCCTGGAGCTTAAGAATCTGTTACAAATCTTCCTCCACCCAACCCCGTCTGTGGGGGAGTGCTGTCCACAACACTCCGCCCCCCGCCCCAAAATCCCTGCCATCTTGGGATGGGGCTGGGAAACTGAGGCAGGCACACTGTGGTACATGTGCAAGGTGGAGCATGCCAAGGGCAGGAATCGTGCCTGACCTGTCTTTTTTTTTTTTTTAAAGATTTATTTTATTTTTATTACAAAGTCAGATATACTGAGAGGAGGAGAGATAGAGAGGAAGTGGAGCTGCCAGCATTAGAACCAGCAGCCATATGGGATCAAGGCGAGGACCTTAGCCACTAGGCCACGCTGCTGAGCCCCCTGACCTGTCTTGATTCTAAACCCTTAGTAACTCCTGTTCGTGGCTGAGACTCTTGGGGGCTCACAGTGAAGGTGGGTGGGGATAAGAAGGGGTGGGGAAGGGAGGTGTTCTCTCTTTGGCCTGAATCCAGCATCCTGGATTGGACATATCCAGGGTCCCACGTGCAGAGCACACACACCCCCTTTCTGTCCCCCGCAGCCTCAGCCCGGGTCTGTTGGTGCGTGTCATCACATGAGCTGCGTCAGGAGCGTTGCCAGGCACTGGTCTTGCCTCACTCTGGCTGGGGGGTTACTGCGGTTCATTCAGCCTTCCCCAGGTGCCTTTGTATGCCTGGCATTGTCTGCCCAGAGGTGTGTCTGCTTCCATGCCTGCGCCTGGCCGAGGGGAATGCGACTCCCCGGTGTCACATACTTGGAGGGTTGTGTCTGAGTCCCGGGGTGGGACTGGGAAGAGCGTGGGTCCTGGAGTCGGCAGCTTCTTTGGGTCCTTGATTCTGCCTCTGATTTGATCTGCAACAGGTCCCTTCATGGCTGTGGGCCTGGGTGTGGGGTTGTGTGAGGTGCCAGCACACCCTTGGCAATGAATGAGTGTGTTTGGATTATCCTGGGCCCTGGGGGGTTGCATGCACAGCCAGGTGGGCAGATATGTAAACTGCATGGTTGTGGCATTATCCCGCTCTGAGAGCCAGCAGTGCCTCAGTGGGACAGGGATGTTCTGGGACACTGTCAGGAAGTTCCTGTTTGTTTGTTTGTTTGTTTGTTTTGTACTTTTTTTTTTAATTAGAAAGGCAGTTTCAGAGAGAGAGAGAGAGGGAGATTCTTCCATTGATTCACTCCCCCAGTGGCCACAACAGCTGGAGCTGAGCCAATCTGAAGCCAGGAGCTTCCTCTGGATCTCCTGCTCACGTGCAGGGGCCTAAGGCCTTGGGCTGTCATCTGCTACCTCCCAAGGGCTACCTTAGCAGGAAGCTGAATGGGAAGTGGCATCACCAAGGACTTGAACTGAACTTTACCATGGGGAGTGCAGGTGTCACCTTAACCCTGCACCAGACTCCCATTCCCTTGACAGTTCTGTGCTGGAAGGTGTGGACTCTGAAGATGTTGGGTGTGGATCCACACAGGGTCACCCCCTCATGGGTATCCTTGGTGCTGGCTTCATGAGAAAATTGAATCGAGTGTCCTCAAGAAACAGGCCTGAGGGCCTAATGCCATGGTATAGTAGGTTAAACCTTTGCCTGTGGCGTCAGCATCCCATAAGAACACTGGTTTGAGTCTTAGCTGCTCCATTTCTGATTCAGCTTCCTGCAAATGGCCTGGGAAAGCAGCAGAGGAGGGCCCAAGTCCTTGGGTCCCTGCATCCACCTGAGAAGCTCCTGGCTCCAGATCAGCTCAGCTCTGGCTGTTGCGGCCATTTGAGGAGTGAACCAGCAGATAAAGGACCTCTTTCTGTTTCTAGTCCAGGGCATTGTGGCTGAGTCTTAGTAATTGGAGAGGGAGGGGGCCAGACGTGTTAGTCCCTTCTCCTGCTCTTGCCCAGCCTCCTTGGCCAGGGCAGAGCCTGTGTCTTCATGCGGCAGGTCCAGGTGGGGAGAGCAGCCTCTTCCCAGTTTAAGGCCAAGTGGCCCCAGGCGGCGCCCACGGTGGCCTGGGAACAAAGCCCCGTGTGTTAACTCCTGGCAGTCCTGTAACTGTGCCACCCACCTGCCCGGCCCTGCCCTCCGCCTCCCCAGCCCATATGCTCGTCAGCACAGGCTTCTTGTCCCCTCCTCTCCTCCCCCCCACGTTTCCCACTTGGCTGCAGTTGTCATGCTGTGGTTGCTGGGTCTTTGGGTCACCTTTGTGAGTGCTTCCTTCTCCCTCCCCAACCTCAGCCAATGCTGAGCCTCAGGGGTAGCACAGAAAAGCTGACCTTAACCCCTGATGTGGGGTTGCCCCTGGCATGGCAGTGACCACAGGTCGGGTGACTGGGGAGTGCTACTCACCCCCAGAGAAGGCTCTGGCTCACTCTGCTGGCAGGGCACCTGAGCCATGGCCACATCTTTTATCACCACCCTTGAGTAGATGGCTGTGTATGTATTTGTGCAGATTGTCTTCCTTGGAAATTCTTGGGATCCTGACTGTAGGTGGTGTGGAGGGTTCCCTGCCTGTGTTCCCTGCTCCCTAGCCTGTTGCCATGCCACCCTTGAGGCTGCCTTCTTCATGGGTGCCCACAGCCTTGTTCTGGCATTTCCATGATTGAAGCCCCATCCTGGATAGGTGTTCCTTGTGCCCCTCGGGATGAGGGCTAGAGGCATTGTGTCCTACACAACACTCCGTGCCGTCATCAAATAATCTTCCTGGAACTCTCGCTGGTGGTGGTGCCGTGGCCCGTCACACCGTCACACCTGCGCTTGCTGGATGCACCTCCCAGGCCCTTCTGACCCTGCCTTCACCATGTCCCCACCGCAGGCGCCAGCGCAGCCATTGTCTTCATCAAGGAGCCATCTTCACAAGATGCTCTGCAAGGCCGCCGGGCACTGCTGCGCTGTGAGGTCGAGGCCCCAGGCCCCGTACACATCTACTGGCTGCTCAATGGGGTGCCCGTCCAGGACACAGAGCGGCGTTCCGCCCAGGGCAGCAGCCTGAGCTTTGCCGCCGTGGATCGGCTGCAGGACTCGGGTGCCTTCCAGTGCGTGGCTCGTGATGATGTCACTGGAGAGGAAGCCCGCAGCACCAACGCCTCCTTCAACATCAAATGTGAGAGCCTGCCCCTCCTGACCCCATCACACCCTCCACTGCTGAGCCCCTCGGAACCCTCCTTTGCCCTCAACTTCTCCCGTTTCCAGTTGAATGGAGCTGACAGGACACAGTGGCTGTCAGCTCTCCCTGCTTAGGTGGATCAGAGCAAATTGCAGAGTCTCATGTTTCGCCAAGTTGTTTTCTTCCCCTCTTCAAGTCTTGGGTCTGTTTATCTGCTGGATGGGAAGCCCTTGATTGTCAGGCTGGATCCTGTAGGGCCCTGGGGCGAGCATTGGGACTAGTTCCTGCAGATCTCCTGTGGCTGTTGATACCCCTGCAAAAAATGCCCTCAGTCAAGCTTCAAGGTTCCCTGATTTCCTGTGCATCCTCCTCCCCTAACCCTGTGCCGGCTCTGCCCCTCACTGTACTGCAGGGATCGAGGGGGGTCCCGTGACCCTGAAGCACCCAGCCTCCGAGGTTGAGATCCAGCCCCAGACCCAGGTCACGCTGCGCTGCCACATCGACGGGCACCCTCGGTAAGGAGCCAAGGGTTGGGGGTGGGGATAGCGTCCTGATACAGGGGAGACAGCCAGGAGCAGTCTCCCCAGATTCAGCCACCAACCTTCTCCCCATCCCACAGGCCCACCTACCAGTGGTTCCGAGATGGGACTCCCCTCTCGGATGGCCAGAGCAACCATACAGTCAGCAGCAAGGAGCGCCACCTGACCCTCAAGCTGGCCAGTCCCGAGCACAGTGGCGTTTACTCCTGCTGTGCCCACAATGCCTTTGGCCAGGCCTGCAGCAGCCAGAATTTTACCTTGAATATTGCAGGTGAACCTGGGCTGGTGATGGAAAGGGTGAGGTGGGACTGGCAGAGGCTTCACCACCCTGCATGCTCACCTCCCACCCACCTCCACCTCATGTTCCACCCTTCCCCAGATGAGAGCTTTGCCAGGGTGGTGCTGGCACCCCAGGACCTGGTAGTGGCAAGGAACGACGAGGCCATGTTCCATTGCCAGTTCGCGGCCCAGCCAGCCCCAAGCCTGCAATGGGTCTTTGAGGATGACACTCCCATCACCAACCGCAGTCGGTAAGCATCTCCAGAGAACGTGGTCCTGGTGGTGCACCGCACTCCCACCCAGACGCTATAGACTCATGCATGTAGTAGCTCATGTGTCCAGCAGATGGCAGAAGAGTATTTTTACTATTCCAATATAAGGGCAACAAAGGGAAACATCTCTGGGAACGGCATCTTTTTCCAATTTGCACAAAGGCACTGTGTGAACAGGGAGGCTGGCTGTGCCGCTTCGTACCCTCTGTGTTCGGGGAAGGGAAAGGGAGGGCCGGGGATAGGGGGGACCCCAGGAAGCTGGGTGGTCACAGCCTGGATAGCAAGTTCCTCGATGGAGAAGATAAACCACACATACAGACACAGTTGTGTGCCCATACATGCACATCCGTGTGCACACAGGTACACATGGACACATGCAAGCACATATGCACGAACACACACGACACACACACAAGCACATGATAGCACACGTGCAGATAAGGCACACACAAGTGCATACCCAACTTTTGGAAGAAGTACACACCTCCCTGAGGTGCCGGGGTCTTCCAGACCTTCCACAGGGACACATTTCCTTACTGAGGTCGTAGGAGAGCAGCAGACACCTTCCCCGCACCTTGGGAGTGTGACTCCCTGGCTCCCACACTGAAGGTATGGCCGATGGGCTGTAGATCCTGGAGCTGTGGCCGGCCACACCGCCATCTGCCTCCCACCATGAGACTCATGACTCTGGTTGTCACACACGCAGGAGCAAGTCATGCATCCTGGCACATGCGCACACAGGCCAGCGTGAAGTGCCCACACCCCTCTTGCCGCCCTGTCCTTGCCCTTCTGCAGCCTCCACAGGGCAACATTCTTGCATGTTTCCCTCCAAGAGGGGGCGCACAGCCCACTCCTTGGAAACACCACTCTCTTCCCCTTCCCCTCTGCAGCCCCCAACACCTCCGCAGAGCCACCGTGTTTGCCAACGGCTCCCTGCTGCTGACCCAGGTCCGGCCTCGCAATGCAGGGGTCTACCGCTGTGTCGGCCAAGGCCAGAGGGGGCCCCCCGTCATCCTGGAGGCCACGCTACACCTGGCAGGTGGGTCTCTGGTTCTAGGGTGGGGGGCTGGGATATAGCGAGGGGGATGCTGGAGAAGAAGCAGGGAGAGTTTGGGGAACAGAGCCCTATGCTGCCTGAACCCATGGTGATCCCCCACCTTCCCTCCCTCTCTGCCCACAGAGATTGAAGACATGGCACCCTTTGAGCCTCGCGTGTTCACTGCTGGCAGTGAGGAGCATGTGGCCTGCCCGCCCCCGCATGGCCTGCCAGAGCCCAGTGTGTGGTGGGAGCATGCCGGTGTGCGGCTGCCCACCCATGGCAGGGTCTACCAAAATGGCCATGATCTGGTGTTCACCAGAACGGCTGAGGGCGACGCTGGCGTCTACACCTGCCTCGCGGCCAATCTGGCTGGCCAGCGGCGACAGGACATCAACATCACCGTGGCCAGTGAGTGGGACAGTGTCAGGGTGGGAGAGTGCCCCTGTCCTGTGGGCCATGCTACTGGTGCAGGTGGTGGCCAGCCTGGCGCAGGGTCTGGAGGGGAGAGGCCCCTGGGGAAACGGCGCTCCCAGCTGCAGAGGGATAATGCCTGGAGCCAGGTCCCACTCTGCAGCTGGTACCTGCAGGGACCAGGGACCCAAGTCAGCTGCCTTGTCCGAGCTCGCTCCTCTCTTCCTCTATGAAATGGGGCCGGGAAGAACCCTCTGTTTATCCTGCGTGTGGTATTCAGAGAGATCGAAATGGGTGAGAAGCATTTTTGCTCTTCCGGAGGCCCTGATCGTAGACATGCTCCCAGAAAAGGGGCAGGAGGAAGGATCACAGTGACCGGAAGTGCACTGGAGGCAGGCACAACTTGTTCACTAGGGGTTTTCTGAATGTTTGTGGGAAACACATATTGTGAACAAACCACAGATTTCAAACATTTTAGAGTTTTTTTTGGTACCCAAATAATGAACTTAATCCCATTTTCCACAAATTCTGGGAAGTGCCCTCATATTTGGGAACTTACTTTTTTCATGTCTTCACCTAATTCCAAACCTTCATGATAGCTTAAAAGAGGTACACGTTGCACTGTATATGTGATGCACACAGATCACATACACACACACGCACAGTTTTCCAGTCTGCCTGTTCCACTTAATAACAACTAATAATGACTCGTGTCGTTCCAAGTGGTTGAGTCTGCAAAGATAACTGGATATGGAAAGAGCTTTGTGAATGTGAGGCTGTTAAAGCTCTGGAGGAGTGGTCTGTCCTCCCAGCCACCTCGGGGTGGGGCTGGAAAGCCACGTCCCTCTAGGCTGTCACAGGGTGACAGGCAAACATACTCTCCTCCCTCTAATCAGGATCTGTGGCTCACCTGCTGCATTGGAGGGGCTTGGGTTTTATTTGAGAGGTAGAGATGGAAAGAGAAAGAAGGATAGAATGTTTCCATTGACTGCTTCCTTCTCCAGATGCTTATACCAGCAGGAGTTAGTCCAGGAGCTGGAGTCGTGACCCTAATCTAAAGGTCCCAGGTGGAGGGCAGGAGCCCGATCCCTGGAGCCATCACTGCCTCCCAGACTCAGCAGTGGAGTTAGGAGTTAGAGTGCCAACTGAACCCAGCTGCTCTGTTGTGGGATGTGACTGTCTTTTTTTTTTTTTTTTTTTTTCAAGATTTATTTATTTGGAAGGCAGAATTAAGAGACTGAGCTTCAATTTGTTGGTTCATTCCCCAGATGGCTGCAACAGCTGAGGCTAGGCCAAGCTGAAAAGCCAGGAGATTCCTCCAGGTCTCTCACTTGGGTGGCAGGGGCCCCAAGGACTTGAGCCATCCTCTGCAGCTTTCCCAGGCACATTAGTGGGTGTTGGGCTGGGGGGAGCGCTTGGAATGGCCAGCAGGCAGGTGAATTTGCAAGGCTGAAGCTCAGCGGGACGGCCAGGGGTTAGGACTGAGGTGGGCTGGATGGGATCTGTGTGGGTGACACAGGAAAGCAGAGAGCAGTCTTGGCAGAGTGTGGGAAGGGCAAGGGCTGTGGAGTCCCACAGGGCCAGTGTTTTATATCCCCACCACATCACACCTACATCTGTGAACTCACCTGGACATCCTTCCCTGCAGGTTGACTGTGACGACAAAGGTGGCAGTGGGGCAGATGCTGGCTCCCAGGCCAGCGTGCTGGGCATGGCTGACTGCTGCGGCTCTTACCCGGGCTGATGTCCTTGCAGTTTCTGAACTCAGGGGTGTCAGGGTCCGTTGGGGTTGAGTCCTCTGTGCTGGTGGGCCCTGTCATTCAGTCTTGCTGCTTCCTCTAGCGGTGCCCACGTGGCTGCAGAAACCACAGGATAGCCAATTGGAGGAGGGCAAGCCGGGCTACCTGCACTGCCTGACCCAGGCCACCCCCAAACCCACCGTGGTCTGGTACCGGAACCAGATGCTCATCTCTGAGGTGAGGAGGGTGTACCGGGCTCCCTCCCAGCTGCTGTCTTCTGGGCTTGTCCCTTCCCCACCCAGGGAGAAGCCAGGGTGGCCTTAGGCTCTGAGACATCTCACGGTTGACCCCCCTGCAGGACTCCCGGTTCGAGGTGTCCAAGAATGGGACCCTGCGCATCAACAGTGTGGAGGTGTATGATGGCACGTGGTACCGCTGTGTGAGCAGCACCCCAGCTGGCAGCATTGAAGCCCAGGCCCGTGTCCAAGTGCTGGGTGAGCCTGCATGGGTGGGGTGGCCACTGGGCACCGGGGGGAGGAACCTATTCTTTCTACCTGCCCACTGGCCCGCCCTCTGCCCAAACAGAGAAGCTCAAGTTCACGCCGCCGCCCCAGCCGCAGCAGTGCATGGAGTTTGACAAGGAGGCCACAGTGCCCTGCTCAGCCACTGGCCGAGAGAAACCCACTATTAAGTGGGTACGAGCAGGTGGGTGTCGTGTGGATATGGGGTAGAGGGTTGGTGGGGCCAGGCAGGGTGAAATGTGAACTTGCCTGATTGCCGGGCTGGAAGCTGTGGATGTGGACAGGAAAGTGGAGCTGGTAGATGGGAATTGGGTGGGAGGGAAACCAGAGCCTACAGGGGTCAAACTGCTGCGCTGTACATCTAACCACTTGAACAGCAAGGGACTGGATGGATCTGGAAAGGCCTTCTTCTCCCTTTTCTAAATATTAGAGTCTTCAGAAAGTTTGTGGAAAAGCAGAATTTAAAAAAATCCTTGCAGTCCATGTACATTTTTTAGAGTTGCAGAGAGAGGGAGAGAGAAAATCTTCCATACTCTGATTCACTTCCCAAATGGCTGCAATGACTGGGGCTGGGTCAGACCAAAGTCAGGAGCCTGAAGCTCCATCTGGGCCCAACCAAGTACTTGGGCCGAGTTCCGTTGCTTTCCAAGGTGCAATAGCAGGAAGGTAGATGGGAAGCGGAGCAGCCGGGGCTCAAATCTCTGCCCGGATGGGAAGCCAGCACTGCAGTTCACTGAGGTCACCACGACACCAGCCCTCATGTGCAGGGTTTTTTGTTTTTGTTTTTGTTTTTTGTTTATTTGTTATTGTAATATACATTGTTCATGAACTTTTTGAAGACTTTTGACATATGTGGATATGAAATATTTTTATACCAAAATAGGTTTTTTAAAATGTCATTGTCCACAAACCCTTTGAAGTACCTGCCTAGTTTCTCCTTTTCAACACCAAAGTTAACATGGACTCTTTTTTTTTTTTTAAAGATTTATTTTATTTTTATTACAAAGTCAGATATACTGAGAGGAGGAGAGACAGAGAGGAAGTGGAGCTGCCGGGATTAGAACCAGCGGCCATATGGGATCAAGGCGAGGACCTTAGCCACTAGGCCACACCGCCAAGCCCAACATGGACTCTTTTAGAAAACCGTGGGAGGAAAAAAATCTATTAACTCCACCATCCACCATTTCTGCATTCTTCTCCCTCAGGATTTTAGTTGTGTTGTACAGAGGTTGTAACTTACTAAAAGGTACACAAGTAAGACGCTTACTGTAGAAGGAGACAATTCAGATTGTGTGTATCCATCTAACCCGGCATTATTGGGCTCTTTCCTGGTATAGCACGTTATGCTTCAAAGACTGGATTTGACCATTGCAATAACACTCCCGTGATTGGATTTGCTGTAATTTATTAAAATGTTTCCTAACTGTTAGAAATGAGGGTTATTAACCATTCTCCTGCTTTTATTGCTCTAATTATATCTTTAAGCCAGAGGGCTTTTTTTTTTTCTCCTTGGATTTAGGCTTATTTCCTTTGGGAAACATTCCCAGAAATAGTATGGTTGAAAGAGCCTGGGCATTTTTGCAGCCACTGACGGTAGTTGCCATGTT
This sequence comes from Ochotona princeps, assembly GCF_030435755.1. Classification (NCBI taxonomy): domain Eukaryota; kingdom Metazoa; phylum Chordata; class Mammalia; order Lagomorpha; family Ochotonidae; genus Ochotona; species Ochotona princeps. Next base: position 105,273,478 of record NC_080832.1, on the reverse strand, counting down.
GGCTTTTTTTTTTTAAGGGCTGTCCCATTTTTCCCTTCCCACCAACAGGGACAGGGAGAAGATAGGATTGTAGGTTCTGAGGGGGGAGTGGATGCTTCTGCTTGGATCTGGGGGTGCTTTTCTGGGGAATGTGGTTGTAGGATTCTCAGTGAATCTGAAGACTAAGATGGTAGCAGAGAGCAGAATTGTGCAGTGACAGGCAAGGCAATGCAAGCCAGGCCAACCTGGGCCCAGTTGATAGACCAAGTGGAACGTGACACAGGCCCATACCTCTCCTTCTTGTCCCTGTAGATGGGAGCAGCCTCCCCGAGTGGGTGACCGACAACGCAGGGACCCTGCACTTTGCCCGTGTGACCCGAGACGACGCTGGCAACTATACTTGCATCGCCTCCAATGGGCCACAGGGCCAAATCCGTGCTCACGTGCAGCTCACCGTGGCAGGTGCGAATAGGGGTCAGGCCCTGAGGCTGGGCCAAGAAACCCACCCCCTGGCCATGGGCTCCATTGCTCACCACTCACTGCCTCTTGCTCGTCTCGCCCTATCCAGTCTTCATCACCTTCAAGGTGGAGCCGGAACGCACAACTGTGTACCAAGGCCACACAGCCCTGCTGCGGTGCGAGGCCCAGGGGGACCCCAAGCCGCTCATCCAGTGGAAGGGCAAAGACCGCATCCTGGACCCTACCAAGCTGGGACCCAGGTGGGGCTCCAGCCTGCCCCTCTTGCCATCCTGGCTCCCTGGGTCGGGTATGCAGGCGGGCATCGCTGTGACTTCTCTCCGGACAGGATGCACATCTTTCAGAATGGCTCTCTAGTCATCCATGACGTGGCCCCCGAGGACTCAGGCCGCTACACCTGCATCGCGGGCAACAGCTGCAACATCAAGCACACAGAGGCCCCCCTCTACGTCGTGGGTAGGGTGGGGAGGGGTCCTGCACAGGAAGTGGTGGTGAGGGGGAGCAGGCTCTTTTTCTGCCACCTCTCTGTGGACGGAGGGCACTTAAGCCATTTTTGTGGTAGGGGAGCGGGGGAGGGATCCCGTTCTGTCCTCTCCTCCCTGCTGACCCCCATTGCACCCCAGTCATCTTAGGTTCCTTCCTCTGGCTGGGCTGATTATTAATGAACACCCCCACATCTTGAGGGAGTCTGTGTGTGGTGGTGGTGGGGGACTTCTCTTGCTCAAATGTTCCCTCCTAGGTTTCCTGTGACAACCACACACACAGCGTCCCTGGGGGAGGGGATATCAGGGCAGGATGCGACAGGACATGGTTTCTCTAGCCTGCAGACCCGGGGAGTGGGGGGGAATGTGCTGACTGAGAGGCCCTGGGCTGGTCCCTGTCCTGCTGACAGGGCCCTGGGAGGGATCTCCTCTATCTGCACCCTGAGAGGGATGGAGAGACCCCGAGGGATAGGACCCTCAGTTTGGCCTCTATAGTCGTGACACCTCCACCCCATCCCTGCCCCGAGATGCGGAATGGGTAGTGGAGGAGGGAAAAGGGCTGTGTGCTGGGGCGGACCCTACCAGGACACCTCCATCCCTGTCCTGTGTGGTCTCCCAGACAAGCCGGTGCTGGAGGAGGAGGGCCTGGGCAGCCCTCCACCCTACAAGATGATCCAGACCATTGGGCTGTCTGTGGGCGCTGCTGTGGCCTACATCATCGCTGTGCTGGGCCTCATGTTCTACTGCAAGAAGCGCTGCAAGGCCAAGAGACTGCAGAAGCAGCCCGAGGGCGAGGAGCCGGAGATGGAGTGTCTCAACGGTGAGGCCCGCAAGTGCAGGCAGTGGGTGCCGAGCGCCCTCCTGCGGCCACAGCAGGGAGAGCCACAGGGCAACGCCTGGCACACGGCCCCGCCCCTCTGGAGCAGCCTGGCTCCAGACTTCCTCCTTGGAGCCTCTTGGACCAGCTGCTTTGTTTCCCTGCCTCCTCTTCCTCCTCAGGTCCCGAACCTCAGAGCCTATCCTATATGCTTGGGTGCTTGTGTTGCACCTCTTGCCTTAGTCTGAGGGCTTCCCACTCTCCCTCCTCACCCTCCCTGAGCGGAGCTCCATGGGGCAATGCTGAGTATCCCCCAGCCCCTTAGGTAGCCAGAAACTCTCCCTCCTCCTCATATCCCCTTTGTGCCCTGTGAGTGCTTTGCCCCTTGTATACCACTAGAAGTCACACACTCTGTGTAAGTGTGGCTGGGGGTTAGGGGGTTCAGGGGTGTGCCATTTCAGAAGCAGTAACCAGCTGCATCTGACACTCTCCCATGCCTCTGCTTTCTAGGTGGGCCTCTGCAGAACGGGCAGCCCTCGGCCGAGATCCAGGAGGAAGTGGCCCTCAGCAGCTTGGGCTCGGGCCCAGCAGCCGCAAGCAAGCGCCACAGCATGAGTGACAAGATGCACTTTCCCCGGGCCAGCCTGCAGCCCATCACCACACTTGGTGTGTTGTCCAGGGCCTCCCACCAGCTGGGGCTGGAAGCTAGGGTTCTGGGTACCCCTGAAACCTAGGGTGTTGGAGGTGGAAGGGGACCCTGTCTGGTGTCCCCAGTGGCTTCCACGGAGCCAGTGGGATGACATACTTGATATCAGCTTTGTTCTAGGAAAATGCGGCAAATGAAGGATTTATTGCCAATTTTCTTCCTAGTTTGACTATGAACCCTTAAGGTTGTTAAGAGCTATTAAAATGTACATTCAGTTTGTCCCCGCTCCCCCACCTTAACCTTTGGAAGCTTGGGTCCAGGCAGCAAGTTGTGGGGCACCAGGCGCTGCTGGGCTGCTGGGCTGCTGGGTCCTGAGAGAAGGCAGCCGGCCGACCCAGGCTGTGTCCACAGGCAAGAGTGAGTTCGGAGAGGTGTTCCTGGCAAAGGCACAGGGCCTGGAGGAGGGCATGGCCGAGACCCTGGTGTTGGTGAAGAGCCTGCAGAGCAAGGACGAGCAGCAGCAGCTGGACTTCCGCAGGGAATTTGAGATGTTTGGGAAGCTGAACCATGCTAACGTGGTACGGCTGCTGGGGCTGTGCCGGGAGGCTGAGCCCCACTACATGGTGCTGGAGTACGTGGACCTGGTATGTAGCTGGCAGGGGCCCTGGGGGTGGCAGGCTGTGGCTGGGCTGCCACAGGGATATTGTTCTGTGTGTTTGTGCTGGTGTGGTAGGGGATGTCCTCTTGAAGACCTGCCTGCTGTCACCCTGTGGGGATGCTTGGGGTCCTGCCCCCAGCTTCCTGCCTGGCCTCCTTCCACACCTGCCCCAGCTGCCTGCGTCTGGGTGGGCTCTGTCCTTCTAGGACTCCTGTTTGTGCACATGGCACTGGTGCCTGTGGAGTCTGTGCTCTAAGATTCTGCTTTGCTTTGCTTTGGGCTGTGTGTGTGTGTGTGTGTTTCCTCTATGGGGCTGAGAAGAAACTGGGCTCTCTGACCTGCCCTCTGCAAACACCTGCTGGGGCTGACGCCCAGGAACCGGTGGCCACTCTCTGACCTAACCCCATGCCTGCCTGGCTTTTCCCCACAGGGAGACCTCAAGCAATTTCTGAGGATTTCCAAGAGCAAGGATGAAAAGTTGAAGTCCCAGCCCCTCAGCACCAAGCAGAAGGTGAGGATAAGGGTTGGAGAAGAGGAGGGTCCCCAGGGTGGGCCAGGAGCAGGGGCAGTTGTATTCAGGGAGGCCCCCATAGGTACCAGGCCTTACGGTGAGTACTTTACATGAGAGAGAGAAAGAGATTCCATCCACTGGCTCACTCCCCACATTGCTGTAACAGTCAGGGCTGGGCAAGGCCAGAGCAAGGAGCCAAAAACTCCATCCTAGTCTCCTACAAGGGTGGCACTTGATCTACCTTGTGCTGCTTTGATGGGTGCTTAGCAGGGAACTGGATCCAACATGGGAATAAGCAGGGCTTGAATCAGCACTCTGGCACTGATGCCGACGTCTCACCTGCTTTCCCATGTTGCTGTCCCTGGCCTGTTATTTCATGATCTCACAATTCCTATGACATGAGGGTTATTGTTATCCTTTCTGTGGCTGGAGAAACTGAGGCCTAGGAGGTTCAGTGACGTGCCCCCATGGGGGCCCCGTGTAGGAGAGCAGGAGTGACCCGCCTCCATGGGGCAGGGACAGGACACTACTGCTTCCTTGTGGTACACACTGAGCTGGGGAGACAGCAGGCAGTGCCTGGGCACCTGACCCTTGGGCCTAGGCCCTCTGGGAAGAGGGTTATACAAATAAGATCTTGGACCACTACACCCACATAGGAAACCCAGAAGAAGCTCTTGGCTCCTGGTTTTGGATCAACTCAGCTCCGTCATTGCAATCATTTGGGGAGTAAGCCAGCAGATAGAAGAGCTTGCTCTCTGTTTCTCCTTCTCTCCATAAATCTCACTTGCCTTTCCAATAAAAATAAATAAATCTTTAAAAAAAAAAACATAAAAAGTGAAGACAGGAGCTGTGGGTGTTGGCTTCTGTCATAGGTAATGCCTGTTAGAGTCACTGATAGGTGATGTCAGAGAACAGTGAGCTTCTGCCCCTTGGTCACCTCTGAGCAGATGACACAGCCAGGAGGAACAGGGCCAGCTTCCTGCGCCTGGTGACCGTTGCTGCATGTGGTCAGCAGCCAGAGCAGGAAGCAGCCTGTTGTGACAAGGGCTCGAGTGTCACAAAGGGTCAGCCAGAACTCAGACCAGCCCTTGGGGTGTTCACGTTGGAAAGGAATGGATGGGTCTGGGCTGCCCCAGAAGACAAGTCTGTGTAGCCGGAGCTGGAAGGTGAATGTGGAGGTCTTCCCACAACGTGTCACCTGGCAGCCAGGGAACGCTGAGTTGCTGTGGGTCTAAGCAGCGTCATCTTTCACTGTTCTGTCTTAGGCAGGGTTCCCAGGAGCATTGCTCTCTGGAGTGATAACAAGTTAGTCCTCATGCCAAGTCCAGCCTCTTCTGTTTCCTTGACTGGGAGCAGATTGTTTGGCGTGTGGGCCAGGTCAGAGAGCAGGCTGGAGGGAGGCCCCTCTGGGTGCGCTTCCACTAGCAGAGCCTTAGACCAGCACTTACACGTGCTGCCCTGGCTGCCAAAGCTTGCGGTCAGCCCGGTTCGTGATGATCACTCTAATGGTCAGCTGGCCCACAGGCCACAGCGGCCTTGGTGCAATCCTGAGGATGATGACCCAGGGCCTGTTGTAGGAGTGTGGCCTCACATTTTTCCCTGGAGACCCAAGGTGCAGCTGAACCTGGCAGAGCTTAGGGGATGGTAGGGAGAAGAGGTGGCTTAATATCCTGGCAGATTCACCCACTTGCCCTTTGTTCTAACCCTTTGGAGCCAAGCCAATTCAAAGCTAGGAGCCAGGAGCCTCCTCTGGGTCTGCCACATGGGTTCAGCATCCCAAGGCTTTAGGCCATCCACAACTGCTTTCCCAGGCTATAAGCAGGGAGCTGGATGGGAAGTAGAGCAGCTGGAACATGAACCAACGCCCGTATGGGATCCCAGCACTTCAGCAATTGAGCCATTGTGCCAGGCCAAAGTTTTGGGGGTTTTTTGTTTTGTTTTGTTTTGTTTTTCAAAGATGAATCTCACAGTATGGAGGCATGAAGATCAGGTACAGAGGAATGTCCAGTTTGTGTGCTTCTAGCCTTAGCTGGTTCTAAAGCAGGTGGCATGGAGTGAGATCATTTAGGAACCCATGTGCGAGTGGTTAAAGTAAGAAAAGACAGAACTTGCCATTGGAAACATCCAGGTAGGGCTACTTTTGGAAGGGAGGGAGTGCCATTGGGAGGGAACTCTGGAGTTTTGGGGGTGCCTCGTCTACAAGGCAAAGTATATTAACCAGACATTTCCCTACTCCTCTTCCCTCGTGTCCAGTTCCCCTCGAGTCAGTCATGCATGTCTGTGTAAGTTCTGTCATGCATGCTTATGGGAATTTTATTATACAAATTGTAGAAAAGACAGACTTTCACGGAGAAAAGAAGAAACAGCCTGTAGAAGTATGAGTGGCGTGTGGTTGGAGATCTGGTAGAGTGGATTAAATCACCCCTGGCAATGGCAGCATCTCATATCAGAGCTGTAGTTGGGTTCTCAACTGCTCCACTTCCCAGTCAGCTTCCTACTAACTAATGCCACTGGGGAGGCAGCAGAAGCTGGCCCCAAGTGCTTGGGCCCCTGTACCTGCATGGGAGACCTGAGCGGAGTTCCTGGCTCTTGGCTTCAGCCTGGTCCAGCCCTGGCCCTTGCAGCCACTTGGGGAAGTGACATCAGCAGACTGAAGATTTATTTCTCTCTTTAAAATGAGTAAGTCTTTTTCTTAAAGATTGACTTATTTATTTGAAACGGAGTGATAGAGAGAGGGAAGAGATCTTCCATCTACTGGTTCATTCCCCAGATGGCCACAATGGCTGGAGTTGGGCTGGTCTGAAACCAGAATCCTGGAGCTTCTTCCTGGTCTCCCACACGGGTGCAGGGTCCCAAGGCTTTAGACCATCCTCAACTGCTTTCCCAGATGCATTAGCAGGGAGATGGATTGGAACTGAAACAGCCAGGATTCAAACTGGTGCCCGTGTAGGATGCTGGTGCCGCAGGTGGCAGCTTCACCTACTGTGCCACAGTACCAGCCCTAATCAAGTCTTTTGTTTTAAAAAAAAAAAAAAAAGATGTAAGCAGGCACAGCATGGTAGCCTAGAGGCTAAGGTCCTCGCCTTGCACCCTGCCTCCCACCCCAGTGCCCACCACTGGCCCTAATATGACTTGTCCAACTCCCGCTAGGAGCTGGTCCACAGGAGCCAGCTAGAGCAGGACTGGGGCCCACTGGTTCATGTCCTAGCGGCCCGGCTGGCTTCCCATCCAGCTTCCTGCTTGTAGCCTGGGAAAGCAGTTGAGGATGGCTTAGGGGCTTGGGTCCCTGAACCCATGTGGGAGATCTGAAGGAGGCTCCTGGCTCCTGGTGTCAGATTGGCTCAGTTTTGACCGTTGCAGCCACTTTGGGAGTGAATCAAGTTCATGGAAGATCTTCCTCTCTGTATATCTGACTTTCCAATAAAAGTAAATAAGTCTTAAAAAAAAAAAAGAAAAGATGTAAGTGCTGATCCCCTGCTCACTTGTTTTTTGCTCACCAGTGGCTATTATCTTACCGCAGCCCCCTGTGCACTTGCTTGCCCAGTCTTCCCGCAGCCCCGTGAGGCAGCCACGCTGCACTTCTCATTCACAGAGAAGCAAGCTGAGACACCTGCGCTTTAAGGCTCCCTGAGCTTCCCACCAGTAGCACAGAGGCCCCAGCAAGGGCACCATCGGGGTGTTCCCTTTAGCCCCTTGCCCTGGGTGTTGTGACAGGCCCCCCTTCCTCTTCACAGGTGGCCCTGTGCAGCCAGGTGGCCCTGGGCATGGAGCACTTGTCCAACAACCGCTTTGTACACAAGGACTTGGCTGCCCGCAACTGCCTGATCAGTGTCCAGAGGCAGGTGAAGGTGTCGGCCCTGGGCCTCAGCAAGGACGTGTACAACAGGTAGGGACCCTCAAGTGGGCTGGAGGTGGGGCCCTACCTACCAGAGGGCGGGTACAGTTGGTAGGAGGGCTGTGTCATTCCTTCAGGCCCTTCCAGCGCAGCAGGCTTCCCAGAAAGGGAGCCGAGGGCCCCGGCGATGGTGACCTTTCTCTGGGGATAAAAAGCCACAAGCCTTTTCTTTTTGACAATCAACTATACTTTACAGCCATTTCTGAATAACTCTTCATGTGGTCTCCTCTGTAGTTCCCTGCCTTCAGTGACTGTAAGACATTGCGCTCAGCCCCTGAAGGAGCTACAGACACTTGTCCCATCTCCCTCCCACCACCCCCAGGCCTTGCTCCAAGTCAGTCCCAATTGGTCTGACTGTTGTTCTAGTTGCTTGTAAAGCTGTTGGCCTTGAACAAGTTCCGACTTCAACTGTGTAAAACCAGCATGGAAAGTATGGATTCTGAGTTTTCTATTCATGTTTAGGCAGAGTTTGATCCTTTTTATTTTGTTGAATGGCAGAGCAAGAGAGAGCAAAAAAGGTGTGGGTTTTCCTTCCATCTGATGGTTTCCTCCCCAGTGCCCCGTAACAGCCAGGAATGTGCCAGGCCTGGAACTCACTGTGCGTCTCCCACATGGGTGGCAGGGAGTCTGGTTTGGAGCTATCACCTGCTGACTTCCAGGTTACACATGAGCAGGAAGCTGGATTGGAAGCAGAGCCAGGATTTGAACCCAGGCACCCTGATTTGGGATGTGGGCATCCCAAGTGGTCACTTGACTGCTGCACCACATGCCCACCCACCTCTCATAATGGAATTTTGGAGCGTCAGACTCACGTGGATGTCTCCTCCAGATTCCATCCAGTGACACCCCTGATCCCTACACACAAGCCCTTTACTACACTTCGGTGTGGGAAGTGGTGCCCAGACCCACATGACCCACAGACCGTGTGCCCCACTGTGCTTCCACCCTCTCTGTTGCTTCTCTCCCGCAGTGAGTACTACCACTTCCGCCAGGCCTGGGTGCCCCTGCGCTGGATGTCCCCCGAGGCCATCCTGGAGGGTGACTTTTCCACCAAGTCGGACGTGTGGGCTTTCGGTGTGCTGATGTGGGAGGTGTTCACCCACGGAGACATGCCCCACAGTGGGCAGGCCGATGACGAGGTGCTGGCAGGTAGGCACCTGCCTTCCCAAGAGATGCTTCTAGGTGGTTCTCAAGTGGCAAGTTTGCTCTGCGTTACTACCCTCCAGCTGCCTCTGTCCCCTCTCGGGGCTGACCCTTGGTTGGTGCAAGACCGTGATTATTGAGGTTTTCCAGCTGTCAAGTCTTGTCAAAGCCCTGCCTCCCACCCCAGTGCCCACCACTGGCCCTAATATGACTTGTCCAACTCCCGCTAGGAGCTGGTCCACAGGAGCCAGCTAGAGCAGGGCTGGGGCCCACAGGGTCAGCCCTTTGGCTAGCAAGATCATCATTCTCTGCTTGGCCCAACCAGTGCCTTCCTCCTGTGTGGTCTGCTCTCATCTGCCATAGTCTCAGCTGCCTCCCCATCCTCTGTCTTCCCTGCAGATCTGCAGGCTGGGAAGGCCCGACTTCCACAGCCCGAAGGCTGCCCTTCTAAGCTGTTCCGGCTGATGCAGCGTTGCTGGGCCCCAAGCCCCAAGGACCGGCCCTCCTTCAGCGAGATTGCCAACACCCTGGCCGACAGCCCCGCTGACACCAAGCCGTGAGGAAGGAGCCCTGTGGCAGGCCGGGCCTTGGGATGGTCTGCAGAGGGGCAGGGGTGCTTCTGGAGGAGAGCCTTCAACATAATGGGACCTGGGTTCCCACCTCCCCGGGACAACAGGCAGGGCCTGGGCATTCCTTTGCTTCACCCTCAGCCCCTGGGGAGGCAGATTCAGCCCCAGGCTGGGTGGTTGGCCAGGGCCTTCTCTGCCACATCCCCCACCTCTGGGGACAGTGTGGGTGCCTCAGGTAACCTCTTGCATCTCTGGCCTGCAATACTTCTCCCCCTGGAGCAGGTGCAGCTCTGCTGCTCACCTGCTGACTTCTCAGTGGGACTGGGGTGTCTGGGGCTGAGCTGGGGCCTGGGGAGGAAAGTTCTTTCATGGACTCAAGCCCCAGGCTAGTTCTGAGAACACACAGGCCCCAAGAGCCTCTTGGCTCATGGGCCCCACATGGAGTCTAGCCCAGGGTTCTGGAGGGCATGGCCAATGAGGCCTCCCCACTGTGGGCTGGCTTGCTCGTGCACGCTGACCCAATTCCATACCTTCCCCAGCCCTTCTCTCCTTTCCTAAGTGCCTGGCAGATGAAGGAGTTTTCAGGAGCTTTTGACACTATATTAACCCGCCCTTTTTGTATGCACCATGGGCAACTTTTGTATGTAATTGCAGCGTGGGGTGGGTGGGCCTGGGAGGTAGGGGTGGGCGACCCCTGGCCTCACACTTTTATTATTGTTGTTGTTGTTTGTTTGTTTGTTGTTTTTTTTACACTCGCTGCTCTCAATAAAGAAGCCTTTTGTACAATCTGTTTCTCAGATTGATTCACAACTTGGCCCTAGACCATGTGGCTTCTTCCCTCGCTGGTCACAGAGTTGTACCTGTCTGAAAACTGCTGGGGCTCCAGTAGGACTCGGGGCGGACTATGGGCTCGTCTACCCACACTGGGTCTGACTGCCAGCTGCTTGCTGTCTGCTGGCTGGCCTAGCCCTCACACCCAGGGGAGGACAGAGTGGGGTTGGAGCAATTCATCACAGACTCCAGTTTTTCTGACTCCCTGAGAGAAGCTGCGGCCTGGAGCCAGCCCCTTGGCATAGCAAACAGACTAAGCCTTCCCCCAGGTCAAGTCCTGGCTGTTCCACTGCACATCCAACTCTGCTAATGGGCCTGGGAAAGCAGCAGAAGATAGTCCAAGTGCTTCCCCCCCGCCCATACCCACATGGGAGACCCAGAAGAAGCTCCTGGCTTTGGACCAGCCCAGTTCCAGCCATTGGACCCAGCAGATAGAAAAAAAAAATCTGTCTCCTTTTTCTTTCTGTAATGAAAAAAATATATCGTAAGAGCAGGGTGTGTCTCTGTGTGTGTGGCCTGTCAGTTAAGAGGCTGGTTGCTTCTCTCATCAAGTTCCAATCCCAGTTCTGCTTTGGGTTCCAGCTTGCTGCCAGTGCTTACCCTGGGAGGCAGCGGGGAATGGCTCAAGGAGGAGACATGGGCTAAACTCCCAGCTCCTGGCCCTACTCCCCAGCCCCAGGGCACTGTGGGCCTGGGGAAGTGAACTCATGACCTAGCAGATGGAAGTTCTCTCGTTCTCCTCTCTCTCTCTCTCCCCCCTCTCTCTCTGCCTCTCAAATAAATAAATACAGAAATAATGTAAAAAGACTGCAGAAGGGAGCTGAGCAGAGATGGAGCCTTCCTGCCTCAAATGGTTGGATTCGGCCTCTTCCCCACCTAGACCTTGTGTCACCACAGTCCCTTCTATTCTGTTCCAGACTTCCCAGTGGTGAGAATAACGGCTAATAGCTTCTGCAGACTTGTTCTGTTGTAGTTTTGTTGCTAAGTACCTCGTACTTATTGTCTCACTTAACCTTGGAAATTCCGCCAGCTTCCCTGCCCCCTCACCCCCACTACCCTTATCCACAGCCCTGCTTCTCATGGATTCAGTTACTGATGGCCAACTGTGGTTCAAAAATAGGAAGCTGAAAATTCCAGAAATAAGCAGTTCCTAAGTTTTCAATTACTTTTATTAGAATATGTTGTTATGGGCCCGGCGGCATGGCCTAGCAGCGAAAGTCCTCGCCTTGAACGCCCTGGGATCCCATATGGGCGCCAGTTCTAATCCCAGCAGCTCCACTTCCCATCCAGCTCCCTGCTTGTGGCCTGGGAAAGCAGTCGAGAACAGAACGGCCCAAGGCTTTGGGACCCTGCACGCGCGTGGAAGACCTGGAAGAGGTTCCTGGTTCCCGGCTTCGGATCGGCGCGCACCGGCCCGATGCGGCTCACTTGGGGAGTGAATCATCGGATGGAAGATCTTCCTCTCTGTCTCTCCTCCTCTCTGTATATCTGACTTTGTAACAAAATCAATAAATCTTAAAAAAAAAAAAAAGAATATGTTGTTATAGTTGTTTTATTTTACCATGTTGTTAGTGGTCTCCTACTGTGATTGATTTATAAATTAAACTTTATTATAGGTACATGTAATTTGGAGATAGTATGACAAGGATAGAGTTTGGTGCTATTCACAGTTTCAGTAATCTGTAGAATGTTCTAGAACCTGTGCCCCATGATAAGGAGCAATGTTTATATTGAGTTGTATGTTAGTTATTGCATGTTGGGATGGTAGTGTCACATAAATCCCTCACAACAGTGTTCTTCAGGTTTGGCTGATCTTGGCTGAGTTCATCTGAGCTTGGCTTTAGGCTGTGGGTCTGGTGTGCAGACACCCAGAGCAGGCTGTGATAAAGTGGCAGAGGCACAAGTGGTCAAGACAAATCATAAAAGTGCATTTTAAAACATCAATTAAGAATATTTAGTTTTTGAGAGAGATCTCCCGAATACTCTTTCATTCCCCAAATGCCTGCAACAGCTGGGATTAAGCCAGGCTGAAGCCGGAAGCTGGGAACTTCATTCAAGTTTCTCACGTGGGAGGTAAGAACCCAATTACATGAGCTGTCCCTGTTGCCGCCCAGGGTCTGTGTTAGCAGGAAGGTGGAGTGAGGTATTAACCAGGCACTCCATCGCCAATGTGGTCATCTTCTTTGCTAGGTCAAATGCACACTCTGGCAATGTTGAAAGCCACACATGTGGGTCAGGTGTCTGGTACATTATGGAAAATGCTACTTGGGACAACCCACATTCCATATCAGAACGCCAGCTCTGCTCCTGTGCCAGCCTCCTGCTTATGTACATCCTAGGAGACAGCAGATAGCGGTGGCTCTGTTAGGTGGGTCCCTGCCACCCACCTGGGAGACCCAGATTGAGTTCTGGGATCCTGGCTTCAGCCTGGCCCAGCCCTGGCTGTTGTGGGTATTTTCTGTCTCTGCCTTTCGGGTACGTATGTACTGGGGCCAGCATGTGGTGCAACAAGCTAATCTGCCTTGCAGTGCTGGCATCCCATATGAGCACCAGTTTGAGCCCTGGCTGCCCCATTTCCCATGCATCTTCCTGCATGTAGCCTGGGATAGCAGCAAAAGATGACCCAAAGCCTTCGAACCCTGCATCCAAGTGGGAGGCCCAGAGGTAGCTCCTGGCATTCAGCTTTGGACCAACTCAGCTCTGGTTATTGCAGCCATTGAGGGAGTGAACCAGACCTCTTTCTGTGTCTCCTCTGTAAAATCTGCCTTCCCAATAAAATTAATCTTTTAAAAAACTGTATAAAAAATCATTTGTATACACAATCACAAGTTGGTTAACATTTTACTGGTTGAAGTGAGTCATGTGGTAAGCCCCAACATTAACACAAATAGAAGACACTGCAGAGCCACAGGGCAAAGGATGTGGGGGTGTGATTTGTCGCTCTGCATCCACAAGGGACTGACTCCAAAGGCCACAGGTCCCTTATGTAAGACGCAGTCATATTTGCCTGTACCTTACACACCTTCTCCTGTGCAGCCTCCTCTCCACGTCAATGAGTTCTGGATCTGTGGATTCAACCAATAGCGGGTCGAAAAGCCTTGGAAACATCTTGCATCTGTACTGAATGCTTGCAGACGTCTCCTTAGCATTATTCCCCAAACAATACACCTGGCATTGACACAGAAGAAGGTCTTTGAGATACGTTGACGTGGATAGCAGGATGTGTGCAAGGAATGTGCAAACTGCAGCATTCCTTATAAGGCCCTGAGCATTGATGGGTTTAGGGGTCAGGATAAGCTGTTCTAGAATTAGTTCCCCACAGCTACCAATGGATGGCTATATTTTACAATGTGAAAAGACAAATAATGAATGAGGAGAAGTTGTTCTTCAAACACTGAGATGCTGTCTGGGAATGAGGAAATGGGTGGAAGAAGAGCTTTGATGTCACATTACCTAGCTCTTACATGGTCCACACAAGGGACCTGGCACAGTGGGTCGACTGACTAATCCTCTACCTGCAAGCACCAGCATCCCATATGGGCAATGGTTTGTGTTCCAGCTGTTCCACTTCCCTTCTAGCTCCCTGCTTGTGGTCATGGAAAGCAGTAAAGAATGGCCCAAACCTTGGGACCCTGCACACGCATGGGAGACCAGAAGAAGTTCCTGGCTCCTGACTTTGGATTGGCTCAGCTCCAGCCATTGTGGTCACTTGGGGAATGAACCAGCAGGTGAAAGATCTTTCAGTCTTCTGTTCTTCTCTAAATCTTCCTTCCCAAGAAAAGATATATAACTCTATTAAAAACTAAAATAAAGAGGGCCCGGACAGTAGCCTGGAAGCTAAAGTCCTCACCTTGAATGCGCCAGGATCCCATACGGGTGCCGCTTGTAATCCCAGCAGCCCTGCTTCCCATCTAGCTCCCTGCTTGCGGACTGGGAAAGCAGTGGAGGACAGCCCAAAGCCTTGGGACCCTCCACCTGCGTGGGAGATCCAGAAGGAGCTCTGGGCTCCTGGCTTCAGATTGGCTCAGCTCCAGTTATTGCAGCTGCTTGGGAAGTGAACCATCAGACAGAAGATCTTCCTCTCTTTGGGCCCTGCGCTGTGGCCTAGCGGCTAAAGTCCTCGCCTTGAACGCCCTGGGATCCTATATGGGCGCCGGTTCTAATCCCGGCACCTCCTCTTTCCATCCAGCTCCCCGCTTGTGGCCTGGGAAAAGCAGTCGAGGATGGCCCAATGCCTTGGGACCCTGCATCCGTGTGGGAGACCTGGAAGAGTTTCCTGGGACCCAGAAGAAGTTCCTGGTTCCCCGATCGACACTGGCCGTTGTGCTCACTTGGGGAGTGAAACATCAGACAGAAGATTTTTCTGTCTCTCCTCTCTGTATAGCTGACTTTGTAATAAAATAAATAAATTTTTTCAATTAAAAAAATCTAATAAATCTTTTTAAAAGAGGGGAGGGGCATGGCATGGTGGCCTAGCAGCTAAAGTCCTCACCTTGAATATGCTGGAATCTCATATGGGTGCCTGTTCTAATCCTGACAGCCCTGCTTCCCTTCCAGCTACCTGCTTGTGGCATGGGAGGGCAGACAGAGATGGCCCAAAGCCTTGGGACCCTGCACCTGTGAGGGAGACCCAGAAGAGCTCCTAGCTCCTGGCTTCGGATCAGTGCAGCTCCGGCTGTTGCAATCACTTGGGGAGTGAATCATCAGATGGAAGATCTTCTCTCTGTTTCTCCTCTATACATATCTGACTTTGCAATAAAAATAAATAAATCTTTAAAAAATGTTAAAAAAAAATCCATGCAAGACACTTGTACAAGCCAGTTGCTTTTAACTATTCTCATCACCACTTTAGGCCTCAAGACCTAAATGTGATAAGTAGGGTTAAGCTTCCTCCTGGCCTCCCTGTGAGGCCAAAGGGTATGAGGACAAAGCTACCATAAGCAGATACAGGAATCGTGCTCCCAAGCCTGCCGAGCACAGGCCCAGAATCCAGGCCAGCCTGTATGAAGGCCAGCTGAGGACTGCGCTCTGCCCAGACACCTTCCTTTGTGAGTGTGTGAGAGAGGTTGTGTGGGGTATCCCTGCTGATAGCTGTCACCCCTGTGTGTGTGTGTGTAAACCAGTGCAGGACTGGAATCCCAGGTGTGCAATGGCAAGGCTCAGGCAGCATAGACCCCTACCCCATCTCCACAGCCCCTGAAACAATCTGGAGCTATTTACTCCTTTAACCCATTCTTCCTCTTGAGCTAATACATTCCACGTGTTTACCTATTGTGTAACTTATGAAAAGGGAAAGCAATAAAACCCTCCTTGAATCTAGTGTGATAACTCAGGGGCTAAATCCATTGTTTTACATGTGTTGGGATCCCATATGGGCACTGATTCATGTCCCAGCTGCTCCACTTCCCATCCAGCTCTCTGCTTTGGCCTGGGAAAGCAGTAGAGGACAGCCCAAAGTCTTGGGGCCTTGTACTATGTGAGAGACCTGGAAGAAGCTCCTGGCTTCTGGCTTCAGTTTGGCTCAGCTCTGGCGATTGCAGGCATTTGGGAAGTGAACCAACAGATGGAAGATCTTTCTTTCTCTCCCTCCCTTTAAATCTGCTTTTCCAATAAAAATAAAGAAATTTTTAAAAAGATTTATTAATTTTTATTGCAAAGTCATATATACAGAGAAGAGGGGAGACAGAAAGGAAGATCTTCGTCCGATGATTCACTCCCCAAGTGACCATAACGGCCAGTGCTGGGCCAATCCAAAGCCAGGATCCAGGAACCTTCTCCAGGTCCCCACACTGGTGCAGGTCCTAAGGCTTTGGGCCGTCCTCAACTGCTTTTACCAGGCCACAAGCAGGGAACTGGATGGGAAGTGGGGCTACCGAGATTAGAACCAGCGCCCATATGGGATCCCAATGTATTCAAAGCGAGGACTTTAACCACTAGACCACAGCGCAGGGCCCAAGAAATTTTTTTTTAAGAAGACCCTTCTTACCACTATTGCAGAGCTGGGTTGGGTTCAGCAGTTAAAAATGCCTCATGGGGTGCTTGGGTTCACATCCTGGTTCTTACTAATGTGTTCCCTAGGAGGCAAAAGGTAGCTTCGGGGCTTGGGTTCCTGGTAATTCCCCACCCAGATTGAATTGTGGGCTCCTGGTTTTTTGATCTGGCCCAGCCTTAGCTGCTGCCATTAGGAGAGTGAATCAGCAAATGGCAAGATTTTGGCCTATGTGTTGAAGTCCCTACCGCTTTCTTTTGTACCCAGCTCCCTCCTTGTGTGCTTGGGAAGGCAGAGGTAGGTGGCCACGTTCACCCATGTGGAGTTCCTGGCTTGGCTATGATCCAACCAGCAACCGAGGCCATTTGAGGAATGAACCAGTAGATAGAAAATTCTGGGGCCTGGTGCAGTGGCCTATCGGATAAAGTCTCACCTTGAATGCACCAGGATCCCATATGGGCGCCGGTTCTAATCCCAGCAGGCCCTCTTCCCATCCAGCTTCCTGATTGTGGCCTGGGAAAGCAGTCAAGGATGGCCCAAAGCCTTGGGACCCTGTACCCGCGTGGGAGACCTGGAAGAGGCTCCTCGCTCCTGGTTTCGGATCAACTCAGCTCCAGCCATTGCAACCACTTGGGGAGTGAACCAGGGGACGGAAGATCTTCTCTGTCTCTCCTCCTCTCTGTATATCTGACTTTGTAATAAAAATAATAAATAAATCTTAAAAACAAAAAAAGAAAATTCTGTGACTTTGCCTTTCAAATTTTTAAAAAATTATGGATGAAATAATATACATGGAATTAAAAATAGTATTCGTTTTCTATCAACTTTCTGCAGTACCCTGGTATATGCAAATGTGTCTGCATTCATACATATACTTGCACACACGTGATGTCATACAACTAAAACCAACATCCAGGACACACAGTGAATTGCATGAGAGAGTAGTCTACCCTCTTGGTCTAGAAAATGCCATCTTACTTCTCAGTGCAACAGCCTAGTGGCTAAAGTCCTTGCCTTGAACGCTCCAGAATCCCATATGGGCACCGGTTCTAATCTCAGCAGCCCCACTTCCTATTTAGCTCCCTGCTTGTGGCCTGGGAAAGCAGATGAGAATGGCCCAAAACCTTGGAACCCTCCACCCATATGGAGACCCAGAAGCTCTTGGGCTCCTGGCTTCGGATCAGCTCAGCTCTGGTCATTGTAGCCACTTGGGGAGTAAATCAGTGGATGGAAGATCTCCCTCTCTGTATATCTGCCTTTCCAATAAAATAATCTTTTCTAAATTGCCTTATTTATTTATTTGTTTGTTTGTTTATTCAAAGTCAGATATACAGAGAGGAGGAGAGACAGAGAAGAAGATCCTCCGTCCAATGATTCACTCCCCAAATAACCACATCGGGCGGTGCTGCGCCGATCTGAAGCCGGGAACCTGGAACCTCTTCCGGGTTTCCCACGTGGATGCAGGGTCCCAAAGCTTTGGACCATCCTCGGCTGCTTTCCCAGGCCACAAGCAGGGAGCTGGATGGGAAGTGGAGCTGCCGGGATTAGAACCGGCGCCCATATGGGATCCCGGGGCATTCAAGGCGAGGACTCTAGCCGCTAGGCCATGCCGCTGGGCCCAAAAATGCCATTTTATTTTATTTATTTATTTATTTATTTATTTTAAGATTTATTCATTTTATTACAGCCAGATATACACAGAGGAGGAGAGACAGAGAGGAAGATCTTCCGTCCGATGATTCACTCCCCAAGTGAGCCGCAACGGGCCGATGCACGCCGATCCGAAGCCGGGAACCTGGAACCTCTTCCGGGTCTCCAACGTGGGTGCAGTGTCCCAATGCATTGGGCCGTCCTCAACTGCTTTCCCAGGCCACAAGTAGGGAGCTGGATGGGAAGTGGAGCTGCCGGGATTAGAACCGGCGCCCATATGGGATCCCGGGGCTTTCAAGGCGAGGACTTTAGCTGCTAGACCACGCCGCCGGGCCCCAAAATTGCCATTTTATAAGACCTATCCCATGTATGAGAGCACTTGTTCAAAAAACTCAGAGTGTTGTGGCGTTAAAATGTTTTGTATAAATTTCAAAGTGGCTGCACCAGTTGTTTTAAGTATCAAAAATGTATTTTCTGGGTCCTGTGCAGAGGCCTAGTGGCTAAAGTCCCTGCCTTGAATCTGCTGGGATCCCAAATGGGCACCAGTTCTAATCCCGGCAGCTCCACTTCCCATCCAGCTACCTGCTTGTGGGATGGCAGACAGAGATGGCCCAAAGCCTTGGGACTCTGCACCTGTGTGGAGACCTGGAGGAAGTTCCTGGCTCCTGGCTTCAGATCAGCGCAGTACTGGCTTGGGGAGTGAACCATCAGAAGGAAGATCTTCCTCTGTCTTCCCTCTTCTCTGTATATATGACTTTGCAATGAAAATAAATAAATCTTTTTAAAAAATGTATTTCGCATAGTTCTGAAAGCTAAAATGTCCTTGATCAAGATGCTGGCAGATCTGCTGTCTTACGAAAGGCCATTTCCTCACCCACTCTCAATCTAGCTCTTGCACTAACCATATGCAACCTCACAAAATCATTTTTTCTCTTTGTATTTAAAAAGCAGAGTTACAGAAAGAAGGAGGCACACACACAACACACACAGAGAAATCTTCCATCTGCTTATTTATTCCTCAAATGTCCACAATGTTTAAGCCACTCTGAAGCCAGGAGCCAGGAGTCTCTTCCTTGTCTCCTGTGCAGGTGCAGGATCCCAAGGCTTTGGGCCATGCTCTACTTTTTTTTCCCAGGCCACAAACAGGCAGCTGGATGGGAAATGGAGCAACTGGGACATGAACCATTGCCCATATGGAATCCTGGCACATACAAGGTGAGTATTTAGCCATTGAGCCATAGCACTGGGCCCTTAACCCCATTTTTAAAATCAGATTTATTAATTTGATTGGAAAGTCAGATTTACAGACAGAACAAGAGATAGAAAGTTCTTTCACCCACTGGTTCACTCTCCAAGTGGCCGCAACGGCTGGAGCTGAGCTGATCCCAAGCCAAGAGTCAGGGGCCAGGAGCTTTTTCCAGGTTTTCCACATGCATGCATTGTCCCAAGGCTTTGGGCCATCCTCCATTGCTTTCCAAGCCACAAGCAGGGAGTTGGAAGGGAGGTGAAATGTCTGGGATACAAACCAACGCCCACTGGGATCCAGGCACATGCAAGGTGAGGACTTTATTCACTAGGTTATTGTGCTGGGTCCCTTGACTCAATTTTTATATAAACGTTTTGAACTATTGTCATATAATGTGAAATTTTTTTACACACAGCTATAATTAATCCTTGGCATTTTGTGGTGCTTGTTAATATTTGAGTGATTTCATTGTATTTGAAAGAGAGAGGAAAATAGAGAAACTTGGTGGGGGTCGTGGGAGGGAAGGAATCTTTTCTCTGCTGGTTCACTCCCCAAAAGCCAGGAACCCAGAACTCCATCTGGGTAGAGACCGGAGTACTTGTGTTAACTCGCTGTCTGCCAGGGTGTGCATTAGCAGGAAGCAGGATGGGAAGTATACAGGAAGTTAGGGCTCCACCAGGCATCCTAAAGGGTGACCCAACCACCTGACCACACATCTGCCCCGATTTATGTAAGTGTGGGTTGCAGTACACTCACTTAGCATCACAGGCACTACCTCTGATGGGCTGCAACTATTTCGTGTACTCTTCACAAAGGACAATGACAGCAGGAGTTGGGAAGGGCCGGCTTCCCAACTCCAACAGCTGCTTCCCTGCACTTCAGACGTGGTGTCCTTACACCTGATGTTGAAAACCTCCTGGTTTGAGGAATACGGAGTTTGGAGACTGAATCACTGGTTTCCAAGTTCTGGGTTGCCAAGAGGCAGAGCCCCAATCTGCCAAGTCCAGCCCAATTCCACCCAGACCCCGACTGGGGGCTTTGTGCTACCCCATTTTCAAACTTTCCAACACCCCCCCTCCCACCTTGGAGACTTCCCAGAACTTCAGCTCGGAGCGCTAGTCCCTCACACTCTCCCCACAAGCCTGTGCTGCATCCTCCCGTCAGGCAGTCCGAGCAGCTTCAAGTCTCCACCACTCTCCATCCCTCCCCTCTGTCCCCACCCGGGTCGAGGAGGCCGGCTGTCCGTCTCCTCCACTTCTTCCAGATGTCTGAAAATACCCCCCTCCACAAATCCACCCACCTACACACAATCATCTATCCACCCGGTGTAGCCGATGATGAATGAGCCCCTGGGAGCCGGCCTGGTCGGAAAGTGCAGTTCCCAGGAAAAGAGAGGGAAAGGGAAGTTGGGGGTGGGGTGCGGAGGGCAAGGGTTGGGAGCGAGTGGCTGGGCGGGAGACCCGGATCCAAGCCCTCCCACTCTGTCAGCTGGACCACTAAACTTTGCCTCCCTCAGGAAGGCAGGAGGAATTAAAGGCTGCCCGATGGTTTTCTTTGAAAACCTGGACTGTATTTTCTCATTCACGGCAAACTCCCAAATCCAATCAGGGGCTCCCTTCGGATTTACTTCTTCCAGCATCCTCTTCAGCACCCGCATGGCAGAGCGCGGCTTCCTCCCCACAGAGCCTCCCAGTTCGCGTGTGTGTGTGTCTGTCAGAGTGTGTCTGTCAGTCTGTGTGTATGTCAGTCTGTGCGTGCCTGTCGGGGGGGCTGTGAGTAGGGGGCGGAGTCTCGCCTGGTGTGTCCTGCTCCTTTAAGAGGCCTCGGCTCCTCCCCTTTTGGAATCGCGGTCTGACGCGAGGGATGACAGCAGCGGGTTCGGCATGTCTATGCAAATCACCGCCCGCCGCGGACCAATGGGACGCGCGGGTGTCGGAACCGCGGACCAATGGGGCGGGGGCGCTGGGGCTCACCATATAAGGAGCGGCCTCGCCATAAAAGGAAACATTGTATCTCTTTATATGGGGGGAAGGGTCGGGGGATCCCTCCGCCGCCAGCGCGTGGTCCCGGCCCCCTCCGCCCGCCGCCGTCTCGGCCGCGGCCCGCAGCCCCTGCCCCCCGGGGGACGCTGACGGCCGCGGAGCGCGCCGCCGCAGCAGGCGGACAGGGGGCGCTGCGCGCGGCCTGGGGCAACCCGGGGCCACCAGGGGCAGGAAAGTGAGGGCCCAGGTCGGCCCGGGCGTGCAGGGGCCCCGGGTTCGCCGCGGCGGCGAGAGCGGCCCCGGCCGCGGCGGGAGCAGCGGCAGCAGCGGCAGCAGCGGGAGCGCCAGGTTCAGCCGGGAAGCCCATGGCGGCGGCGGCGGCGGCGGCTCGGCTCCCTCGCTGACTGGCCCGTCCGCCCTCCTGCACTGAGCGCCATGTTACCGAGCCAAGCTGGGGCCGCGGCGGCGCTGGGCCGGGGCTCGGCCCTGGGGGGCAGCCTGAACCGGACCCCGACGGGGCGGCCGGGCGGCGGCGGGACGCGCGGGGCCAACGGGGGCCGAGTGCCCGGGAACGGCGCGGGGCTCGGGTCGGGCCGCCTGGAGCGGGAGGCTGCAGCGGCCGCGGCCACGACCCCGGCGGCGCCCACCGCGGGGGCCCTCTACAGCGGCAGCGAGGGCGACTCGGAGTCGGGCGAGGAGGAGGAGCTGGGCGCCGAGCGGCGCGGCCTCAAGCGGAGCCTCAGCGAGATGGAGATGGTGGTCGCTGGGCCCGAGGCGTCGGCGGCCGCCGCCGGGGGCTACGGACCCGTGAGCGGGGCGGTGAGCGGGGCCAAGCCGGGCAAGAAGACCCGGGGCCGCGTGAAGATCAAGATGGAGTTCATCGACAACAAGCTGCGGCGCTACACGACCTTCAGCAAGAGGAAGACGGGCATCATGAAGAAGGTACCGAAGCCGGGAGGGCTGCCTGCCTGCCGGGGGCGGAGTGGGGGAGACCCGGAGGGATGGGGACGCGCGCGTGGGGCGGGAGGTTGGGGAGCTCGGGTGTTGTGTGTGTGTGTGTGTGTGTGTGTGTGTGTGTGTGTGTGAGGGGGGAGCCGGCAGGGAGGCCAGATCCGAGGCGGAGGTGAGAGGCAGCGAGTCCGCAAAGAGGTGTGTGGGAGGGGAGGGCGCAGCCAGGGAAAAAAAGTGGGGAGAGGGGGAGATGCGCCAGCGTCCAGCACGGAGGGGAAGGGCGCCCAGGAGGTGGGAGTGACCGGTGCGCGCGTGAGAGGAAGAGGCCCCTAGCCGGGTGCAGGGCTGAGGAGCGGTGGCCCCGCGCCTGTGAGGTGCATTAGGAGGCGCGGGAGGCAATAGGTCCCGGTGCACTCTGGGCTTGCAGGGAGGGCGCCCGAAAAGCGGGGGTGGCACTGTGGAGGTGTGCAGAAGCTGCAGAACCACAACAACCCAGCGAGCCTGTGTAGGAGGAAGGTGGGCGGCTGAGGGGAGAGCCGGAGCTGGAGGGACCAGGTAATGGAGTAGGACTGGAGACTGGTCCAGTGCTGAGGGGAGAGCCGGAGCTGGAGGGACCAGGTAGTGGAGTAGGGCTGGAGACTGGTCCAGTGCTGACCTTGGACCTGGCTGGCTCTGCAGCATCCGCAGGCAGCTGCATGTGCCCACCGGCAGGAGCGACTGCACACTGGCCTGTCCCAGCCGTCGGGAGGAGAACCTGCATGGAGTTTGGGGGTGGGGGCAGCATTGGGAGGTTTGCACGGGTACCTACAAATTGGTCAGCCACCAGTGAGAACTGGTGAGGAAAGGTGTCATTTTGGGAGTGGGAAAGCTTTTGGAAGGGCTGGAAGTGGAGGAACTGTGAGAGGGGAGGAGAAAAAGAAAAAAGCTAGAACTTGTGGAACAGGGGCCGGTGTTTTTCTCTGTCTTGTATGGACACTGAGCTGCTCCTCAGGTGGATTGTGCAACTTTGTTGGGACAGCTGATGGCATCTCCAGGGTCCCTGTCTTGGGCTCAGGGCTGGGTCTTCGTTGCTCATTTAGCTCCCAGTCTGCCATCATCACCCCACATACCCTTGGACTGCTGTCCCTTATCACTTGATCATCAGTGGAGAGGTTGTGGGGAAGGTGGTTCACAAAGGACAATTTCCTTCCTGAGTCATGGTATTCCAGGGGCTGAGGGAGAAGTTAGGGGATGGCAACAGGTGAAGGCCTCTGCACCGTTTCTGGGGAGATCCAGGGGGACAGTTGGAAGTTAGGTGAGTTGTCACCCTGGCTGTCAGGTGTGAATTCCAGTGCAGTGGGGATCCCTCCTGCTCCACAGTGACTGTAGGGAAGGGGTGGAGCCCTGTGTAGCTTCAGGCACCGGCCTGTGTTGGTGGGGTGGACACTCTCTGGGTTCCCCTCCCTCCATGTGTTCCATCCCAGGGAGGATGTG
Organism: Ochotona princeps; assembly: GCF_030435755.1. Taxonomy (NCBI): domain Eukaryota; kingdom Metazoa; phylum Chordata; class Mammalia; order Lagomorpha; family Ochotonidae; genus Ochotona; species Ochotona princeps. Next base: position 105,250,179 of record NC_080832.1, on the reverse strand, counting down.
ACTGTTTGCTGGGGGTGGCTACAGGTCACTGGGGGGCCCCTTGCAGGCAGAGGACTGAATTGCTTGGCTGCTCCTAGATACCCTGATAGCACCCCCTACAAACACACACACACTCACACTCAAACCAGAGGTCCTTCTGGGAGTGGGAAGTGGAGATTCCTGAGTCATTTTCCCCTTTCCTGCTGCCCAGGGAAGGTAGAGATGAACCATTTCTCTGATATCTCCATCTCCCTCCCCATCCCCCAGGCTTATGAGCTGTCCACGCTGACAGGGACCCAGGTGCTGTTGTTGGTGGCCAGCGAGACAGGCCATGTGTATACCTTTGCCACCCGCAAACTGCAGCCCATGATCACCAGTGAGACTGGCAAGGCGCTGATTCAAACGTGCCTCAACTCGCCAGACTCGCCGCCCCGCTCGGATCCCACCACGGACCAGAGGATGAGTGCCACTGGCTTCGAAGAGACGGATCTCACCTACCAGGTGTCGGAATCAGACAGCAGTGGGGAGACCAAGGTGTGTGTGTGGATGGCCGTGCAAGGGGAGGGAAGGGAGGGGCACGGGGGTGGGGTGGCTCCTGTTCCCTCCCTGGTTTGGGACAAGTGCCTAGATGCCCATTGATGTGCAGTGGAGCTGGTTAGTACCCTCATCCTCTGGGACAGGTGTTCATCCTTGCTTTCCTGACAGGAGGCCGGCCTCCTAGATAAGCGGGTGGCCTCCGTGCCCATATAAGGCCGGCTCGGGCTCCACGCCGGCCTCCCGCCCCGCCAGCCCGCCTGCCTGGCAGGGCCTTTGCATTCCTCCCGCCAGCTGTCTCCCCGCTGGGGCGGGGGTGTAACTTAGCTCAGCCCTCCTGGCAGGCCGGCAGGCTGGGCCGTTGGGGAGTAGGAAGGGAGCCCCTTGGGGAGAGTCCCAGGGTCCTGGGAAGCCGGCTGGTTGGACGGGGACTACCTTGCTAGCCAGCTCTCTACCCCTTTGGGATTCAACCGGGGCAGTCAGGGAGAGCGTTTGCTTAATGCTAGGGGTGCCGGCCCTAGTTACGCCTCCTCCTTCCTTTTCCCGGTAAGGAGAGGGGGCGGGGCTTCCTCCCTCGCTGACTGGGGAGCTCCTCCTTCTGGGTGGTCCTTCGGTCACCAGCTAATGGGAGGAAGCGGCAGTGTTTGCCTTAGCAACGCCTTGGCCAATCAGAGGCTCGAAAGCCCTGCGGCTTAGCAAACATCCCTGGGTGACCACCCCCAGGTTTTGAACAGACACCCCAGGTTGACTCAGTTCTTATCTGAGCCTGGTTCTCAGCCCCATCTTCCTTCTTCCCCTTCCTAAGAGCAAAAGCCTTCATGAGGGATAAGTCGACATCAAAAGCTCCCCCTCCTCCTCTGAGCCTATCTCATCGTAATCATTTTCAAACCCCTGTGGCAGCAGAGCCCAGTGATTCACACGATGTTTTGCTGCATGAATAAGTTCAAATCTTGAGCATTTGGCATCAAACGCTTCGTTGCTAAGACTCCAAGATCTTTCCCCCAAAAATTCTGTCCTTGGGAGGTCAGATGCCTGGCAAATTGGAGCTGGAGGAATGCTTGTAAGAGAGCATAGTTGTCCAGGCTCTCTTGCTTCTTTTTCTTTCTTTAAGATTTATTTATTATTTTTATTGCAAAGTCTGATATACAGAGAGGAGGAGAGACAGAGAGGAAGATCTTCCGTCTGATGATTCACTCCCTAAGTGAACGCAACGGCTGGTGCTGTGCCGATCCGAAGCCGGGAACCAGGAACCTCTTCCAGGTCTCCCATGCGGGTGCAGGGTCCCAAAGCATTGGGCTATTAGAGACTTATTTTTATTGCAAGTCAGATATACAGAGAGGAGGAGAGACAGGAAGATCTTCCGTTCACTGATTCACTCCCCAAGTGGCCGCAACGTCTGGAGCTGAGCTGATCTGAAGCCAGGAGCCTCTTTTGGGTCTCCCGCGCAGTTGCAGGATCTCAAGGCTTTAGACTGTTCTCCACTACTTTCCTAGGCCATAATCAGGGAGCTGGATGCGAAGCAGAGCTCCCTGGATTAGAACTGGTGCCCCATGGCATCCCGGTGCATGCAAGGCAAAAACTTTAGTCACTAGTTTATTTGCCACTCCCCCGTCTTGTTTCTATAAGAGTAAAACAGAGGCTTATAAAAGGGAAGCAATTGTCTCTGGATCTCTGGTGGAAATGGCGTGTGAGGGCTGCTCCATTGGGGCAGCAAACTCAGGGAATAAGAATGATGATGATAATGGTGAGCGGAAATCCATTTTGGCCTTGCTATGTGCGTTAAGTATGTTAACCAGTGTGATCTCCACAGCCACCTATGTGGTAGGTTTGTAGAGTTAGCAGGCAGAGTTCAGCAGCTTGGTAGACTCAAGGGTTGGGCAGCCACAGGTGGACAGTGGAGCCAGGGTGAACGACGCGCACATTGGTTTCAGAACGTCTGTGGGGGCCGGAGCTGGCAGACACTCACTGCTCCATCTTTCCTCCCTGTCTAGGACACCCTGAAGCCCGTGTTCACGGTCACCAACCTGCCGGGTACCACCTCCACCATCCAAACTGCACCGAGCACCTCTACCACCATGCAAGTCAGCAGCGGCCCCTCCTTCCCCATCACCAACTACCTGGCACCAGTGTCTGCTAGCGTCAGCCCCAGCGCTGTCAGCAGTGCCAACGGGACTGTGTTGAAGGGTACAGGCAGTGGTCCTGTCTCCTCTGGGGGCCTTATGCAGCTGCCTACTGGCTTCACCCTCATGCCTAGTGAGTCATAAGGGACCAGGGAGAGATTGGTTATTCCCTGGAGGTGGGGTTGGCGTGGGGTGGTAAATCAAGCAGGTTAAGAGCAGGTTCAGGGCTGGGATGAGGAACACCTTTTCTGTCAGAGAAAGGGTGAGCAGAGGCCAGTGCCCCAGAGGAAAGCCTCTTAGGTCCCATTGTCAGGTATGCCCCTGCCCGCTGCGACCTCTACTGTCCTCATCCATTCGGAACACTCTAGGCTCACCAAGCTAGCCCAGTCCTGCTCATCCATTGCCATGGAAACAGGTGACATGCCTCCATGTCCCTCCTGTGACTATAGAGCAGGTCATGTCCTCGATGGGTCAGTGCCAACTGAAGAAGGTAGAGGCAAGGCCAGAGGCAGGAGAAGGAATTAAGGGTGAAGGCAAGAGAGAGCCTGGAACTCCCTGAAGAGGAGATTGCTGGGAGAGACAGCAACGGGAGTGGGGACTGGTGTGCCAGACTCTGGGGTTGGAGTGTTTGTGTGGTGGAGATGGGGGTGGGGGTGCTCTGTGCAGGTGGCAGCCGGGTACAATAGAGCCCATAAATAAGATTCTGTGTCTTGTAGGTGGGGCGGTGGCCCAGCAGGTCCCAGTGCAGGCCATTCAGGTGCACCAGGCCCCACAGCAGGCGTCTCCCTCTCGTGACAGCAGCACAGACCTCACGCAGACCTCCTCCAGTGGGACAGGTATAGCTCCCAGGGCCGGCACCCTCCCTGTCCCAACCCCTTCTACCTTCCCTCCCTCCCCTTCTAACAGGAAACCTCTCAGTCAGGACACAGCAGGACTGGAGGATATCTTCAGACAAGTTTAGATTAGTGTTTGACCGAGTCTCATCTTGCTGGCAGAGTCCCGTGAGGATGGCTGGGTTTTGAATCCAAGACCACTGGAGCTACCTCCTCCTCATTCAGGCTAAGGAGCCTGTGGCCTAGAAAGACATTCATTACTTGTCCAAAGAGACAACATTTGCTAAATTTAAAAGAAGGATGTAGAGAGCAGTTGTCTGTGGGAGGGGGTCGAGGGAGTGGAGTGGGTGTGTACGTCATCTTTTGGAAATGCCAATACGCTGTTTGAGTTATACATGATTTTTGTCCCACAGAGAGTGCTCTGTATGGATAGGAGCCCCATCATTGCCCCTGGGAACTTACTGAAATGCAGACCTTTAAGCTTCAATCTGATTCTGCAATCCAGTAAGACACCCAGGGATCCACCTGTCCAGAAACACTTGAGAATTGCTCGTTTAAGCTTTCTGAGCTGTACTTTTAGAAAGAGGGAGGAGGAAAAGAACCTATAAAAAGTGGCAGCGTTGGGTTCCCTAAAAACCTGTGCTTCCCCCCCAAGAGTGGCTTGGTCATTAGAACCTTTTTTTTTTTCCCTTGGAAACTTTCCTTTTCAAGAACATTTTTTAAATGTTTCATTTTATTTGAAAGACAGAAAAGCAGAGACAGCTATCTTGGCCTCTGCCAGTTCACTTCCCCAAAGGCCTACAAACCGCTGGGGCTGAATCAAGACTCCAGTCTTCTCCCTCATGACTGGCAGGAATCCAAGTATTTGAATCATTATGGGCTAGCTCATAGGATGTGTGCGTGTTGGCAGGAAACTGGACTGGAAGCAGAGCTGGGACTCAAAACCAGGTGCTGCCTCTGCTATGAGTCACAGGGGTAAGACCTTAGGTCTTAGAGAATTGGGGAGAGAGTCCAATAACAACGCAGTAGAAGGCTCCAGATGTGCTGATGTATGCAAGAAAAAAAATAGGCTTTTATTAGTTGATGATGACATGGAGAAGAGGCGTGGTCCTGTGACATCTGCCCTGGGAGGTGGGGAGAGGACTCAGAATCCCAGGGGTGGGCTGGGGGCAATGAGGAGGGGACCAGTCCCTGATGAGTGTCTGTGTTTGCCAGTGACGTTGCCCGCCACCATCATGACATCGTCTGTGCCCACCACTGTGGGCGGCCACATGATGTATCCTAGCCCCCATGCAGTGATGTATGCCCCCACCTCGGGCCTGGCGGATGGCAGCCTCACCGTGCTCAATGCCTTCTCCCAGGCGCCATCCACCATGCAGGTGTCCCACAGCCAGGTCCAAGAGCAAGGTGAGTAGAGGGGGCAGGGTGAGGACTGGAGGATTGTTTCCTCCCTAAACCCCCACCTCCCCCAAAACCCCAGCCCAGCCCCAGCACGGAGCTGCATATGCTCACACACACGTGTCCATTCAGGTGCTCACGTGTGTCCTGTGTAAGTGCATAAACACGCACACTCACTCCCATACTCGTCCACTGGCACACTCACACCCTACCTCCTCTCACGCCCCGGGCACTTGCGTCTCAGGCTTACTTAACCTTGTGTATTTTATTTCTCCCTGTCTCCACTACCTTGGGCAAAGCAATCTGAACGTCGCCTGTGGTTGTTGTCCCCACGCAGGTGGAGTCCCCCAGGTGTTCCTGACAGCACCATCTGGGACAGTGCAGATCCCTGTCTCTGCAGTTCAGCTTCACCAGGTAGGTCAGGGAGGTCTGCTCCCTGCTGCCAGATGACGACTCCATGACACCTGCTGGGTGGGGCGTGAGCGCTCTGTCAAAGCCAGAATCCCTGGCCCGGGGCCCCATCTGTTTCTCTGGTCAGCCTAGGCAGGGAGGCCGCCTGCACAGGCTGTCCAGGTCCCCCACCTTCCCTGTCCTCACCCCTCACCCCCGTGTTCCCTCCAGATGGCTGTGATAGGGCAGCAGGCCGGGAGCAGCAGCAACCTCACCGAGCTACAGGTGGTCAACCTGGACGCCACCCACAGCACCAAGAGTGAATGATCCGCCCTGCCGCCCTGGACAGCTGGCCCGAGGGACGGCACCACTTATTTATTGTTGCCTTTTCACGTTTTCTTTACACGCGTCGTCAACGGGCCGCAGGAGGGAGGGCGGGAAGGAGGAGCGGGCAGACACAGGACTAAGCCCTCTCACTCCAGCCAAAGAAACGGGCCTGCCTGCTCTCCCTCCCGTCCCCACCCCCGCCCCCAGCACCCACTCCTTCTTTGGGCTCCACCTTCTATTTCTTGTTGATGGTGGGCTTTCCTCCTCCCCTACCCCCAGACCCCCTACTTGCCCCGCAATCTCCCCTTGCCAGCTTGGCTCAGTGTTTGCCATGAGTATTAGCTTATCCAACCGGACAGGGCCCTTACTTCCCACTCCCAGGTTTTCTGTGGAACTGGGCCCTGTGTCTTCCCCTGGGGGCACAGTCACCTGCTGTGTGTCTCTCCAGCCTCCTACTTGACTCCAGGTCAGCACCGTGTCTGCCATAGGCTGGGTTACAAGAGGCCTGCTGCTGCCCCTTAGGGAGCCAGCTAGGGAGATGGGGCTTGGGCTGGGGGGGCGTCTTCCCTCCTGTGCTGCCCTCTGCTCTTTGACCTCCTCTGAGTAGCTGGGCCTGCACACTGGGGCAGGCTTCTGGGGCCGCCTGCCCTGCTGCCTTGCCACCTGCCCTGGCCCTCCATGGGCTCCTGGGATGGAGGGAAGCACCAGCGTTCCCTTCTCCCCCTTGTCTTCCCTTCTCCTCCCAGCTGCTTTACTTAAAGTTGATTTTGAACTTTTTATTTGAGGAGACGAAGTGAAAACAAATCTATAAATATATATTTTTAAAATATTTAACTTTTTTTTAATGGCGTTTTTCTTGTCCCACCCCTCCCCCTCCCTGCCTAGGACTCCCCTTCCCTGGGGAGCCCTAGGGGCTCCCCAGAACTGGCTGGGCCCCTTCTGGGGACAGAGCTACCCCATGAACTTGGGGGCTGCCAGTGCGGGGGAGGGGAGGTTCTGGGACAGCTTGGTCCTGGATTGTTTCCAGGAGCAAGCTGGGGAGGGGCCCTCAGGCCATGCCCCAACAGGGTGGGGAGGGTGACCCACAGTTCTGGGCTTCTTTTTGCCCTTGTTAGGGCTGTTGCTAGGGAGAGGGAAGAGGGAGACCAAATGTAGGGGTGTGGGTGGGAGGGTGTCAGGTAGAGGCAGCCGACTTCATTTGTGCCACACGCATGGGCATTGCATCTTTGTGTTCCCCCGGGCCTGTGATGGCCTGGGGCCCAAGTTGCAGTGAGCAGGCTGGGGTCTGGGAGGGGGTGAGAGGCAGGAATTGGGGGGTAGCGGCAGTCAGGAGAAATGGGAGCAGCTCTGGGACCCAGAGCAGGCATAGGGGAGCCAGGAACCGGCAGCTCTCCCAGGGAGTGAGCAGCTACTGTAACTTTTTTAAATTAAGACAAAAAAAAAAGCCTTGAAGAAAATGACTTTATTTTTCTAAGTGTAACCTCAGTATTTATGTAATTTGTACAGGGGCCATGCCCCACCCCCCTCTACCCTCTTTGGGGTAGACCTTAAGGGTGGGCCAGCATTGAGGGAGGGTCTTTTCACCCTGTGTCCGAGCCTACCTTCACCTGGATCCAGAAAGGAAGCTTTGGGGGGCAGCTGCCGGGGTGGTGTCATGAAACTCTCCCTCCCACCCCCTCAGCCAGCTGCCTTCAAGTAGGAACTTACCTGCACCTGCGATTGGGTGAAGGGCGGAGTGGGGAAGATTGCACGCACAGCCGAGTTGTCAAAGGGACAATTTGCAGAGACGTGTTGGAGAACTCCTTAACCTCTACCCCCCCTCCATTGCTGTCTCGCCCCCAATTTGGGGTACCAAAATGGAAGTCACCTTTCTGGGGCTTTCTCCTGGAAATGGCTGGGGGGGAGGGGTGTGCGTGTGTGTGGCTTTCCAGGCTGAGGGATAGCCAGTCGTGGGCCAGAGAGCTGGGGGAGCTTGGGACTCAGGTCAGTAACTGCCCAGCCCCCTTTTTCTCTGCTCTTGTTTCACTCTACCTGCCACCCATCCACCCACCCACTCACCCCCCACTTCCCCCAGCCCCAGTTGAGCGGGGGAGGAGATGGCAATGAATTCTTCCTTCTCCCCACGACAGACAGACCCAGTGAGTGAACCAGGCAAAGTGCTTATAAATGTGTGTGGTTGTGAGCGTGGCCTTGGGCGGACAAGCTTGTGTTGCGAATGAGGTGGCATTTTTATGTGCAGTGGGCCCTTGGTGTCTCCCTTCCTCGGTGGCTCTGGGGTTAATGTGTGTGTATGTGCGCGCGTGCGCTTGTGCCTGAATGAATGAGTGTGTGTGTGTGTGAATGCGGGGTGTGTGTGTGTCAAGTGGTTTCTACTTCCCCTGGGATGCTGACCCAGGAATAGTGGACGTGATCACGGTCCTATGTACAGAGCTTTCTTTTGTATTAAAAAAATAATTACTCTTTCAATAAATGTATCATTTTTGTGCACAGACTGTGGGGGTCTTTGGCTCTGTTTTTCTGAAGAGGGAAGCGGGAGAGGCAAACGTCAATGCTTTTGCAGCTTAGAAACGCTGCAGGTGCCCTGATTGAACGCTAGGGACTTTGGGAGGGGCTGGGTGGGGATTCTCCCGGATGCTTGGGTCGGCCTGTGCTTATCCTACACCTCTGAGCGATTTTTAAGTGCTAGGAAAAGGGAACAGAATTAAGCCCAACGCTTGCCTGAAGCGAGGTCGAGTCACCAGATTTCTGAGTGCGGTTGGAGATGGAGAGAACGCGAGCCTAGAGATGAGGGGCGCTGGACAGCTGATCAGAAATACCGAGACGCGCCCCAGGCTTCTGCTCTTGCAGCCGCCCGCGGGTAGCACGCATGCTCCGTCCGCCGCGCTTGGAGTGGGCCGCAGGGGGATCCGTAGATGCCGAACCGTGCACTCCACGCTCCTCGCTTGCCGTGTGACCCGGAAGGGAGCAGCAGAGGCGGGGCCAGCACGGCGGGACTGGCCGCTGGGTCCCAACGAGGGAGGTGAGAGGCGAGCTGTGCCCGACCCGCTCCCGACCCCTGCCCCGCTCCCTGAGCCATCTCGGTGGAGCTGAGACGGCCTTGCTCTCCAAGAGGTCCTCCTAGCCTCATCCCCGCATCACCTCCTCCCGCCATCCCCCCTCCACACCCACACACCTCTGCCGGTCCCCCAAATCCTCCTCTTCCACCAGATCCCTCCTTGGCCGCCGCCTCCTTCCTAGTGGCCCGCAGGCCACCTGCTGTTCGTATCCTCATACCTGGTTTCATTGCTCCTGGTCTGGACCCATCTTCTGCCTCCTTCCTGTTGCCCATGGGCCTATTGCCCACATCACTGGGTTGCTCCCCAACCCTCACCCCTCCCACACCCTTCGTGCCTCCTCCCCTCTCCCTTCTGTCCCTGGACACCTCCCCCCCAGGACCCCTCCCCTCTTCATCATGTCTTCCCCCGGATTTGCTTTCCATTCCTAACTCTCCCTGTTGCCTCCAACACATACTAAAAGATTGTAGCCCTCCTGCATGTTGTCTTTCCATTCATCATTGCCCCTGCCTTCCCAACTAAGAATACTATTACGTTTCCCAAGCACTCATTATGTCACAGCTTTGCATCCTTGTTAAGTTTTCATAAGTTCTTTAGGCAGATGGGAATATTATTACTGCCTTGCAGAGGGGGGAATATGTTGCGGATCTCACAGTGGGTGAAAGAGCCAGAACTGTGAGTCGGGCTGCAACTCTGCCGTGGGTGCTGCAGTGCTCGCCTCCTGTCCTGCCCTCTAACCTCACCGCCGACCCTCAGCTGGGTCATTGCTAGCTCCATGTTCCTGACCCTTCCTGTACATACAGCCTGAGTGGACAGAAGCCCTGACTTTCTTCTCCCATATGTATATTTTTAAAGATTTATTTTGGTTGGAAAGGCAAATTTACAGCAAGAAGGAAAGACAGAATGATCTTCCATCTATTGATTTATTCCACAAATGGCTGCCAAAGCCAGAGCTGAGCCAATCCAAAGTCAGGAACCAGGAACGAGGAGCTTCTTGTTGGTCTCCCACATGGGTGCAGGGTCCCGAGCACTTGGGCTGTCCTCTGCTTTCCCAGGCAGGGTGGGAAGTGAGCATGAACCTGTGCCCTTATGGGATCTTGGCACTTGCAGGGGGAGGATTAGTTGATTGAGCCATCATATTGGATCCATTCTCCCGTAACTTGATCTGGTTCCTAGGCCTCCTAACTCCCACCCCTGTTTATTTTTTACAAGGCTTGGACCTGTTTTTCCCTTGCAGTCATCCGTTCCTCCATCCTAACCCTCCTGTGATTATTTGCTGAGTCTGCCATGGCCCATCCACTCCCCTTCCGTTATGTCCAGTTTTCCTGCTGTTTGTGTTTCCTGTGCCTCTCAGCCTTCTGCTTTTACTGCATTCTGCTTCCCTGATAGCTCCTCGTGTACTCAGCTGCTCCTGTGTGTCCCTATTTTTTCTGGCCCCTTCCTATAGCTTGTCAGTCACAACCTGCCCTGTGTCCCAGCATCCTCCCTCCCTTCATGGAGTCTTCTGCTTGTCCCCTACCACCTATGCCTTCTTCTTATGTGCTCCAGGAGGTCAGGATGGTGGGTGAATGTCATGCTGGGGACCTTATGGTGCCCTTAGGGCTCCGGCTGCAGGCATATCCTGAAGAACTCATTCGACAGCGGTCCGGACATGACGGGCATCCTGAATACCTGATCCGATGGAGTGTTCTGAAGTGTGGGGAAGTGGACAAAGCAGGTGTGGAGGAAGGCAAGGCAGAACACATCCTCATGTGGCTGTCAGCCCCCGAGGTCTATGCCAGCTGTCCCATGCTGCTTGGCGAACAAGCACTGTCTAAGGGACCTCAGAACAAGCCGACTGGGGCTTCTGGAAGCTTTGCCCGAGACCCAGGAGGCCTGGATGAAATAGCCATGGGCGAGATGGAGGCTGACGTACGGGCACTGGTGCTCAGGGCTGCCAGGCAGCTGGCGGAAGGTGGAAGCTCCAACCTCACAGCTGCCGTGCTGCACACCATCCATGTGCTGAGTGCCTACGCCAGCATCGGGCCGCTCACCAAGGTCTTTCGGGAGACGGGAGCCCTGGATCTGCTCATGCATATGCTGTGCAATGCTGAGCCTCAGATCCGCCGGAGTGCGGGCAAGATGCTGCAGGCTCTGGCTGCCCACGATGCAGGTAAGACACAGCTGCGGGCAGAGAAGACAGGCACTGCAGAGTGGAACCGTTGGGTGGAAGAACAGAAAGAGGGATTTCCCAGCTCTGTGAAAACACATAGCACTCGGTTCATACCAAGTGAGTGCAAAAGACACGTAGAGATGAATAGTCTGTTATTTTAGGTACGTACGTGGGATCAAATGAGAGCACCAGGTCCATGTGTCCATTCTCAGTGCATGGCAGAGAAGAGAATGGGGGAGGATAGGCTTTTTTTTTTTTTTTTTAAGATTTATTTATTTTTATTGCAAAGGCAGATATACAGAGAGGAGGAGAGACAGAGAGGAAGATCTTCCATCTGAAGATTTACTCTGCAAGTGACCGCAATGGCCAGAGCTGAGCCGATCCGAAGCCAGGAGCTCTTCCAGATCTCCCATTCGGGTGCAGGGTCCCAAGGCTTTGGGCCGTCTGACTGCTTTCCCAGGCCACAAGCAGGGAGCTGGAAAGGAAGTGGGGCCACTGGGATTAGAACCTGCACCCATATGGGATCCTTGTGTGTACAAGGTGAGGACTTTAGCCCCTGTGCTGGGCCCTTGGTTTTTAAGATTTATTTTTTCTGAAATAGTTCCTAAGAGATTCCATCTGTTGATTCACTCCCTACGTGGCCATAACAGCCAGCTCTGTGCCCTGGTAAGCCAGGAACCAGGAGCCAGGAGCCAGGAGCTTCATCTGAGTTTCCCACATTGAGTGGTGGAGAACCAAACAGTTGGGCCATTTCTGCTGCTTTTCCAAGGTCATTAACAAGGAGCTGGATCCGAAAGTAGAGTAACTTAAACAGGAACTGGTCCCCACATGGAATGCTAGCGTTGCAGGTGTCACTTTTGCCTGCTAAGCCACAATAGTGGCCTCAGGTTTGCATTTTAGAACTGTGAGTTGGGCTGACACAGTGGCATGGAGGCTAATCCTTCTTGGCATTGGCATCCCATATGAGCACACATTCTAGTCTTGGCTGCTACCTACATGGAAACCTCAGAAAAAGCTCCTTGCTCCTGGCTTCAGCCTGACCTAGCCCTAGCTATCATGACCATTTAGGGAGTAAACCAGTGGATGGAAGATCTCTCTCTACCTCTCTCTGTAACTCTTGATTTTCAAGTAAAATAAATAAATCCTTTCTCTCTTTTTTTAAAGACTTATTTATTTTTATTGCAAAGTTAGATATACAGAGAGAAGGAGCTTCAGAGAGGGAAAGATCTTTTCTCTGCTGATTCACTCTCCAAGTGGTTGCACTGGCCAGAGCTGAGTCCATTTGAAGCCAGGAGCCAGGAATTTCCTCCTGGTCTCCCATATGGGCTATCTTCAACTGCTTTCCCAGGCCACAAGCAGGGAGCTGGATGGGAAGCAGAGCTGGCGGGATTAGAACTGGCACCCATATGGGATCCTGGTGCATGCAAGATAAGGATTTACCCACTAAGCTACCGTGCCAGGTCCATAAATAAATCTTTTTTTAAAAAAACAAAACTGAGTTGAGATTGACTAGCTGATTGTGAAACCAGTTTGATGGGTCACAACCAGTTTTGCTTTTAAAATAAAAATATCGGGTCTGGCGCAGTGGCCTAGCAGCTAAAGTCCTCACCTTGAACGCACTGGGATCCCATATGGGCACTGGTTCTAATCCTGGCAGCCCTGGTTCCAATCCAGCTTCCTACTTGTGGTCTGGGAAGGCAGTCAAGAATGGCCCAAATCCTTGGGACTTGCGCTCACATGGAAGACCTGGAGGAAGTTCCTGGCTCCTGGCTTTGGATCGGCACAGCTCTGGTCATTGTGGTCACTTGGGGAGTGAATCATCAGATGGAAGATCTTCTCTGTCTCTTCCTCTCTCTGTGTATCTAACTTTGCAATAAAAATAAGTAAATCTTTAAAAAAAATATCAGCATGCAAGACTTTGGAAGAGACATGTTTTAGAGACTGCAACATATTTTTTACAGATGTCTGTGTTCTGGGCCAGCAGGTGGAATGTATCTTTTGCTGTGGGTCTTCATCACAGGGACATTTAAGTCTTTAGGGAAAGGAATAAAGGGTTTAGGATAGGCCAGGAGAAAGGACTGGGGTTGAAGAAATGTGGATTGGGTGTGGATTGCAGGGAGTCGGGCCCATGTGCTTCTGTCACTGAGCCAGCAAGATGGCATCGAGCAACACATGGACTTCGACAGCCGTTACACTCTGCTGGAGCTGTTTGCAGAGACCACGTCCTCGGAAGAGCACTGCATGGCCTTTGAGGGCATTCTTCTGCCGCAGGTACCCTGCCAGCTGGAGTGGGAGGCCAATGACAAAGGCCAGCACTTGATTTCGGAAACAGTGGTTCAGGTCTGGTGTCAACACCTGAGGCCCTGCCCTTTCCCTCCCCTCTCCCCCTCCCCACCTCCCACCTTCCACCCCAAGAACTGGTTCAAAGGAAGGTTCATGGCTTTTCTCCCAGCTCCTCTGCATTCAGAATGCTTGAGATGAGAATCCAGGAAATTCTGTGCTTTAAGACCCTTCTTATATGTTCCTTCCACAAACATAAGTATGAGGCCCACAGACCTGGCCTGGGGGATGAGGCCTTTCTGTGTTTCTCCTGAGGGGAGAGTGGAGAGGCTGCAGGCAGGGGGACTGGAGCCTATGCCCAACATTGTGTCCCACAGATCCCAGGAAAGCTACTCTTCTCGCTGGTGAAGCGCTACCTTTGTGTCACCTCCCTGCTGGACCAGCTGAATGACAGTCCAGATCCAGGAGCCTGCAACCAAAGCGCGCTGGACCCCACGAGGCAGAAAAACCAGGGCCAGCGAGAGCTGGAGTTCAGCTTGGCTATGGGCAGCCTCATCTCAGAGCTGATGCGGAGCATGGGCTGGACCGGGCACCTCAGTGAGCAGGGCACACTGCCACCCCGGCCCACCAGGTCCATTTTTCAACCCTGCCTTTCCTGCCCTCCCCTGCTCCTCCCCACCATCATCACCACCCCTAAGAGGCCAGAACGGGCCTTCCGGCAGCGTGTGGAATTCTCCAGCCTCAGCGGCTACGGTGAGTATGTGCAGCAGGCCCTGCAGCCGGGGATGCGCGTGCGGATGCTGGACGACTATGAGGAGATCCGTGTTGGGGACAAGGGTGAGTTCCGGCAGAGCAACAGCGGCATGCCGCCTGCGCAGGTGAGTGTGACCCATGGGGGTGGCATACTTTTGGAGGTCGGTTGTGGGTGGAGCATAGTCAGAGCTTCCATGAAGGAGGCTATTGGTAAGAAAAAGTTCCCAGGAGAACTGGACTGATTTTATCTTTTTAAGAGGGTCAGCAATTGAGAGGGTTAAGAAATCCTGCTGAAGGGACTGATGCAATGGCTCATTTCATTGAATCCTCACCTTGCAAAGCATCAGGATCCCATATGGGCACCAGTTTGTGTCCTGGCTGCTCCACTTCCCGTCCAGCTTCCTGCTTGTGACCTGGGAAAGCAGTAAAGGATGGCCCAAAGCCTTAGGACCTTGCACCCACATGGGAAACCCAGAACACCCAGAAGAGGCTCCTGGCTTCAGATCAGGTCAGCTCTGGTCATTTGGCCATTTGGGGAGCAAACCAGCAGATGGAAAATCTTTCTCACTTGTCTCTCCTCTATAAATCTGATTTCCCTTTCCAATAACGTAAAGAAATCTAAAAAAAAAAAAAAAAAGAAAAGAAATGCTGTTGAGTGAGGGCCTGGAAAGACTTGCCCAGGAAGTGGTATGTGTGTGTATATACATACATATATGTATACATACACATATACATATATGTGTATACATATGCATATATACATACTATATTTATTCATTTCATTTCAAAGACAAAGTTAGGGAGAGACAGAGAGACATCTTCCATCTGCTAGTAAAATCTCCAAATGACCAGAAGTCAGAGCTGAAGCCAGGAGCTAGGAGCTAGGAGCTTCTGGGTGCAGGAACCCAAGCCCTTGAGACATCCTTCACTGATTTCCCAGGCACATTGGATCAGAAATGAAACAATTGGGATTCAAACCTGAGCCCATAAGGGATGCTGGCATTGTGGGCAGTGGCTTTACATGTTATGCCACAGCACCACCTCTCAAACTGATGTGTTGAGATGCTCCATCATCCCAGCAGCCCCTGTGGACAGGTCTTGGAGGGAGGCAGACTGCAGAGGCTCGAGGGCCCATCCTGCCTAGCGGGAGGAAGCCTTCTGTGCTGTGGAGGATTTTCCAAACCCAGTGAGGAGACGTAACCGAGGGTGTGGCCCTATCTGGATCTGGGCATGTCCTCCCAAGACAACAGTGGTGGCTCAGAGACCTCAGTCCTTTCTCTGTTTCTCTTCCCACTCTTCCTCTCATGCCAGGTCTTTTGGCAGTCAACGGGCCGCACCTATTGGGTGCCTTGGCACATGCTGGAGATCCTGGGCCCTGAGCAAGCTCCTGGGGATTCAGCCTCTGCAGCGCTGCAGAAGGGGACAGGAGCAGCTGTCTCAGACACAGGTGAGCCCAAGGGACAGGAGTGTGTCTCTGCACAGAGGAAGCATTACCAGGCTGAAGCTGCTTACAAGCAGCAGAAGCTACCCCTCTGGTTGCCCTCTCCAGCCTGCCACCCCCCAGCAGGTGCTCACGGTTCTGCGCCTCCAACCTCAGCTCTTCCCACGTGGGACTGGAAGCCTGTGGATGGGCTCTACTCTCTGCCGTACCTTCAGCCTGAACCCCAGGATAGTGAGGAGGTGGGGCACCTGACCAAGGCGGAGTGGTGGGAGCTGCTCTTCTTCCTAAAGAAATTGGACGCAAGTGAGCAGCAGCTGATTTTCCAGAATATCCAGGAGAAACTGGATAAGGTACTACCTTTGGCGGGGGTGGGAGTGGTGTCGGTGGTGAGCGGTGGGGTTCTCTAGAGAGAGTTCTAGCCCAGGATTGCCCCTGCAGGGAGGCTAGAACTACAGGTTGGAGGGTTCTGCTTGGGCTAGAGGCAGATGCAGTGAGGGTCTAGAATGTGGGAGGTGTGAGGCATGAAGCAGGGTGGCCATCCTTCCCCTGGCTGTCAGTGGGCCTTCGTGTCTGCCTGTCATCGAAGCCCATGCCTCTTATGCCAACAGACGCTGAGGGGAAGGACCCTGGGGGACATGTCCGTGCCTGTTGAAATAGCAGAAGACCTGCTGCGCACCCTCGCTAACCGCTTCGAGGGCAATACCCTCAGTGAGCTGCTCAGCTCCCAGGTCTATGCCAAGTACAGGCTCCCAGCTGAAGAGCTGAGCAGCTCTCTGTCTTCCCGGGGTCACTGCCGGACCCCAGATCCAGGAGAGGACTGCCGGGTGGAGGCCAGCTGCTCAGAGGACGAGGCTGAGCCCCACAAAGCAAAGGCTGAGCTCTCCGAGGCAGAGACCCGGCCCGCCAAGGCCAAGCCCAAGCCCCTGGTGGTACAGAGCGACTCCCAGCTATTTAACCATCTTCTGGTGACTGAGGGCATGACCCTGCCCCCTGAGGTGAAGGCAGAGGCCAATGGTGAGTCGAATTCTGGAGGAGGTGGGAGTGGGCCAAGTTGTTGGACTAAGCCCTGGATGGTCTTTGTAGCAGAAATAGGGTAGAGGGAAAGGCGTGGAGTTAGGTCACCATGTGCCTATCTGTCCTTTGACCTTGATGATGCCTGTTAGCCTTCACTCCTTTTCTTCAGCATCTTTGGGAAAGGAGAATTCATTTCCCAGAGCAGCTTCATCTTCTTTGATAAGACCCTTTGCTCTGAATTGGAAAGGTTCTACAATGTGAGTTACAGCCAGGAATAACCTTATCTCAGTGTTGGTGGGCGATCTAGGCATGACATTTCTAGAGACTTCCAGTCTGTAGGTGTCACAGTCCTTTTGACCAATGTCTCCCCCCCTCCAACTGATTTCAGTAATGGCAAGAGCCTTGCAGGGTCCTGGCCCACGCAGCTCCCTGGACCGGCATGTGGTGGCGGTCGTGGCCACCGTGCAGATATCCAGCGTGGACACAAACCTGCAGCTTTCAGGGCTGTCAGCCCTCGTGCAGGCTGTGGAGGAGGCCACCGAGCAAGACCACCCTCTGGTCCGACCTGACAGATCACTGAGGTTAGCATACCAGAGAGGAAGGGGTGTGGGTTAAAGCTGTGTGCGCAGAAGTGTGGTCACAGGAGGCAAGGAGTGATAAGATCAAGAGTTAGAAAGGCTGGAAGAGGGTTGGCAAAAAGCGGTGGGCACAAGGAGAGGGAGGGTGGGGTATTAAAGGTGGCTGGTATTCTTATGGTGTTCCTAAATGCCAGGCACTGTGTTGGCATTGTGCATTCTCATTACATCTGCCCATCATCTGAGCAAGTGTTGTTATTCCATTTGATGGGTGAGAAAGTGAAACTTAGAGAATTGAAGTAGCTCACTTGGAATTTTACAGATGGCAAATCCGTGATTGAAACCAGTATCTTTTTGGTGTTAGAGCTTGAGGTGTTTTTTTTTTTTTTAATTTGTCCCCACTTTCCTTTTTTTATTTTCTCCTACTATTTAGTTGCACAAATAATATGCAAGCGCATTCTTACTTTAAAAAGATCTGAAGAATCTGAACGAACATACAATGAAAAAAGCAAAGTAGTTTTTCAGCGCTATACCTCTCAGGTCTTTGTTGATTTGCTTTTGTAACAGTGTGCAAATAGAGAATGTTCCTAGCTTTTGTTTTAATGGCAGAAGTCACACTCGTTTTTGCGTCCCTATATCTCAGAAGCCTGGCTGTGCTCCTCCCCGTAAGGCTACCTTATTATTGGTCCTGCTGCATAGGACCATGGTGCAGTTATGACCAAGTTCAAGTACAATGTTCTGATGCATCTGTTTTCCCAGACCTCTGCCCACACTAGATATTATAGTTATAATCAACCAGATTGGCAAAATGGCAAAATGTATTAGTAGCTCTGTATTCTCTTAGTTCCGGTAAAGTTGGGCATCTTTGCATGCATTTGTCCTCTTTCTTCTATAAAAACTCTGCTTCTGTCCTTTGCCCACTTTTAAAATTGGGGCTGCCTATTTTTGTGTGGATTTATAGGATAGATATGAATTCTTTGTTTTTCAAATATTTTGCTTGCCTTTAAAAATCATATCAGCTTTATTTTTTATGATTTTAAAATCCCATTTTCTGTAGGCAAAATTGGAAATACAACAGTGCTTTCCGTAGAGATAGTCCCTGTTAACGATTTGGTAGTCACCCTTTTATTTTTGTACCTGTATTCTGCATTTGTTTTCATTACTCTTGTACATTAACTAGTTAGTAGTAAACCATGGTTCCTGAAGGGTAATACGCCAGGTTCACACTACAGTCATCATGTGGCTTCTGAGATGAGGAAGGTAAAAAGAGTTTTTCGGGAGCCTTCATTCACCTTTCCCAGAAGTCCCTCATTCAAGTCCTTCCCTCCAGGGTTCTGGGCTACCCCTCCGACTGCTGTCCACATCTGTCTTTGCCCCTTTGGCCTTCCCTCTTCCTCTCCTCTCCAAACCCCCCCCCCTTTTTTTTAGCTCATGTTGCTTGTCTCCTAATTTTGTTCACAGTCCCTTTCACTGTCCTGAAGTTCTAGGTATTTAGGTTGCAGTACTTTTCAGCTTTTTTATGGCTTCTAACAATTTTGGTCTTATTGAGAAGCTCTGTCCTCAGCATTTTACAAATTTCTCCAAGATTATATAATTTCCCCCCTGTAGTTTCTAAAGATATCTATGATTTCTGCTACCTACATCCATTTTAAAATCCCTTTGCAACTCGTTTTCTGTCGATAGTGTAGAGTGTATTTCCAGCTTCAGTTTTCTTTGCATGGATAACCAGGTGTCTTGACACCCCATTCATTTCATCCTTATCATTTTAGTGTATTTATTTATTTTGCTTGAGAGAGGAAGAGACAGAGATCTATCTTCCTTTGGCTGGTGGATCTTCTAAAGGCCTGTAACAGCTGGGACTGGCACAGACAGAAGGCAGGAGCCTGGAACTCCATTTGGGTCTCCCACATGGGTGGCAAGGATCCAAGTCCTCGAACCACCCCATGCCATTTCCCGGGCTCCATACTTTCAGGAAGCAGCGACTCAAGAGTAGAGCTTAGAGCCAAACCCAGGCACACTAATATGGGATGCAGGCATCCCAAACAGCATCTTAACCCTTGTGCCGACCACCCACCCCAATATCAGATTGTACAGTTTTCTAAAAAGTTATTTATTTATTTGAAAGGCAGAGTGACACAGAGAGAGAGAGAGAGAGAGACCTGGGAGTGGGAGTGGAGGGCGCTGGGGGAGATTTATATTCCATGCATCAGTTCACTCTTCAGATGCCTGCAACAGTTAGGACTGGGCCAGGCTGAAGCCAGGAGCCAGGAGCCAGGAGCTCCTGCCATTTGGGTGGCCGGAACCCAAGTACATGAGCGTGCTGCCTCATAAGTGTATTAGCAGATTTGCAAGCAGGGGCAGTTCTGGGTCCCACACACTCCAATATGGGACACAAGCATCTCTTTATTTTTTTATTTTTTTTTTTAATTTGGCAATCTTTACATAGTTAATTAGGGTAAAAAGGTTCAAGGGCATAGGAAAGTGGGTAAGACTATTATTTCCATATTGTTTCCTTCATGTGTCTGAGGTAAAGGGGGATATTGAGGGAGAAGCCCCACCCAATTTCCCACCCACCCCAAGTCCTGGATATGGGGCATGCTCTGAGATACTTGTTCAAGTGATTTTGATAGTTGACCAGTTATGAATCGCTGCCAGTCTTGCCACTCCAAGCATAATGAGGTTGTTGAAGAATCCACTGATTGACACAGTCCATCATAGAGTCTCCATTTGCCCAGTATTTCACTGCCAACATATAGCTGAGGTGGTTGATTGACTTGTTCTGTCTTCTGTCTTTTCTTGGTTAGGGTTCTGAGTCCGGCAGTTCGATTGGGGAGATCCCCAAAGAAACTTTGTCTGAGGTGTTCCCAGATCAGATTTTTGTATGTACTAGCAAGCACAGGACCCGGCACAGTCCATCACCCCGATCAGCTGGTGGTTGCAATTGCTGGGTTGGTTCTGATTTCAGCCCCAACTTCCACTGGAATCAATGGGTGTTGCAGTCCAGCCTGGTTCTGCTGAGCACATACTCGGCCCCGCATAAACCAGTGGGAGCTGCAGCCTAGTTAGAGCGACCCACAATAACCCCCACCAGGCCCGCCCCCTACCTGATTTGCCAGTATGTGTAGCAGACTAGTCCAGTCTGTCCCACATCCCATTTGGCTCTCATACATGTCGATGGGTATTGAAGCTTAGTTCCCTCTGACCAGCTCAACTATCCAGCCTTCACGGATGTTGTTGTGTGCCTCTCTGTCTAGCCACCCCAGCCCCTGTCCTAGTTTTCGTGCCCTCCCGTGGGAGTGGTAACCCAAGAGGGAGGAGCCCACTATTTCCCTCCCAGGCCACTCCCACTCCTGGATTATGCACTCTCCAGGTGGTTCTGTGGTTTGACTTGACAGAATTAGCCCCTAGTGCCAACTTCTGCCAGCTGATGCTGTGGCTAAGCCCAAACAACCCTCACCCGCTCTAGTTTTGTTTGCACCAGTAGGAATAACCAGCCCAGCGTGGCTTTTCCCTGACCTAGTCCACATGAGGCGCACAGATGTTGTAGCCCTGCTTAGTCTGGTCTGTCCCCATCCCAGCTCACGCTCTCCAGTTGGAGTAGCTGTCCAGCAAGGGAACTCCCCCTTATTTCCCCTGCTGGCTCTGCCCCCTCCATCCCTGGTTCTCAGTTCTGCTGGTTGGACGCTGCGGTCACATCCGGTACAGGTCATCTCACCTTGGCATTCGTATTGTGCACTGGTTTTTGTCGCAACCGAACCTGGCTGGGACAAAAGCATCTCAAGCAGTAGCTTAACCCATTGTGTTGTAACCTCTGCCCCCTGACTTCCCTGACCCATGCCTCCTGATAACACATTGTAATTGGTACATTTTTTTTCAATCACTGGCTGAGATGCTGGCCTATTTCTCCTGCCATCTGCCTGGTTATTCTATATCAATTCCAGGATTTTGATTTGCATGTGTTTATTAGCTGCATCTTGATAACCGTAAGGCAAGTTCACCTTGATTTTTTCCCAAACATTTCTTAATTATTGCATATTTTCTTTCTGTGCCTGAATCATCCTGTTGTAGCTTTCAAAGACCTTTTACGCATTTTGATTAGAAATCACATAGAATTTATGATTTATTTGAAAAGATGAACCAGGGTTTCTAACCACTTTACTCTCCTGCCACTTGGTAAGGTGATGATCCAGGACTAGTGAGATTGTGGGGTGAAGTGTAGAAAGGATTCAGAAGAAAACTGAGGCAAGCAGATTGGGAGTGCAGTGGGGAAATGGATGAGGTCTTGTAGATGGGGTTGGCCTGGAGTCAGATGATGTCATAACTGGAAGTCAGGCAAGATCCTTGGGATGGGGAATCACCTTGCCTCTCCTCTTCTCAGAGAGAAGCTAGTGAAGACGCTGGTGGAACTGTTAACCAACCAGGTGGGAGAGAAGATGGTGGTGGTGCTGGCCTTGCGACTCCTCTACCTGCTCATGACCAAGCACGAGTGGCGTCCGCTCTTTGCCAGGGAGGGCGGCATCTACGCTGTGCTGGTTTGCATGCAAGAATATAAGACTTCCGTTTTAGTGCAGCAGGCGGGGCTGGCGGTGAGTGCACACAGGGCCTGGCAGGAGAGAGCAATGGGCAAGACAGGCAGATGGGTATGGAGGGGATTGCCTGTGATGTGCTATGGAGATCTAAAACCAGGGTGCGGACATTGGGATGGGACGGTACGGGTGGATTTTTCAGGCTGCTTATTCTTGGAGACTGTGGGCGTGTTTAGAAGTGAATTGGTGGGTGTCTTTCTCTCTCCCCTTTCGAGAGGCACGCCACCTCTCAGCTTTCTTTCCGGAGGTGCTTCCCCTTCCCTCTCCCTTCTCTGCTCACCTGATCCCTTCGCAAATAAACTTTTCTGTCAGCAACAGAAAAAAAAAAGTGAATTAGTAAGGATGATTCCCAAGCTTAAAATCAAGCAGCCTGGGGCATGAGGTGGCTACTTGCCCAGGGACTGCCATAGGAGTTAGCAGGAGAAGGCTGGGAGTTTGGGACATATTGGCTGTCCCAGGTCTTTTAGTTAAATCAGTGAGGTATCCAATAAAAGGTGAAGTCTCCTAGATATAAGATGAAACTAAAAGTGTTTTGTTTTTGTTTTTTGTTTTACTTTTTTTCTGAGTGATGCCCCTAGACAGAGGAAATGCCGTCACCAAATTTGGTGAAACAAAGCCAGCAGTGACATTACCCTGCCCTGCTACCCTGCCCAGAGAACAGGGAAGGGAGACTGTTGGCCTGGCGAGCTTACCGAAGAGTCTACTTCCTAACTCTTCCAGCATGAAGTGCTGCCTGGTGGGGTGGGTAGGGATGCAGGCAGCGGGTGCTGTCTGGCTTAAGGTCCCTGAGGGAGACAGGTCAGGAGCAGCTGGACCAGTTTGGGATTGCGACAGTATAATGGCCACCGGATGGAAGGGCATGCAGGTTCTCTCAGAGCAGACAGTCTTGGGAGAGGCCGAGAGACTCTCCTTTTTTTTTTTTTTAAGATTTATTTTTATTACAAAGTCAGATATACAGAGAGGAGGAGAGACAGAGAGGAAGATCTTCCATTCGATGATTCACTCCCCAAGTGAGCCGCAACGGCAGGTGCGCGCCGATCCGATGCCAGGAACCAGGAACCTCTTCCAGGTCTCCCACGCGGGTGCAGGGTCCCAAATCCTTGGGCCGTCCTCGGCTGCTTCCCCAGGCCACAAGCAGGGAGCTGGATGGGAAGTGGAGCTGCCGGGATTAGAACCGGCGCCCATATGGGATCCCGGAGCGTTCAAGGCGAGGACTTTAGCCGCTAGGCCACGCCGCCGGGCCCAAGAGACTCTCCTTTTTGGGAACAACTTAGGGTCTCTGCCTGCTGCGAATAGCCAGGCATTCAGACTGTGTGCATTCAGAAAACTTTCTGATCCCCTCAAATTAGGTGACCAGAATGCACTATTTTATTGTAAAATTCAAATTCTTGCCCTGCAGCAAAATTCCATCACATTGTTTATAACTTCATATCTGCTTACAGTATTCAGCTAATTGAAACAGATTGGAGTCACAGCAGGGGGAAAGACTCTTGGATAGTTGTTGTCTGGAGGACCTGGGGTTCCTGGCCTGGCCAGGGTGATGGTCCTGAGCGTCAGTCCTAGCTCAGTGTGTCCCTAGCAGGTGTTCTGGCATCAGCCCTGGTCAGCAGGAGAGATGTCCTCCATACTTGGGGCATAGTGTTCACTTTAATTTGATTTTTTCCCCCTATAGGACTATCAGGTGACTTTCCTTGCTGAGGAAGGCCAATCCTGGCTAAGACTGGGGCACATGGGCTTGGGCGTGTTAGCATCCACTGGGAACAGAAGTTTGGGAGTAGACAGAGGTTGCCTGGGGAGGGAGCAGAGAGTAGAGAAAGGGAGCAGGAAGTTCAGGACCAAGAGGAGAACCAAGAGGGTAAGAAGTCAGAGAATTTAGCAGGGGAGTTAAGGGGATGGGTTGCAAAGGAAGGCAGGAAGGGCCAAGGGAGATAGCTACAGGAAAGCCTCAGAGACCTGGGTGTTGTGGGAGGACAGTACCAGAAGAAGGCAGGGAGGGAGAGGCAGGTTTTCTCCGCTAGACTTCATTCTGAGAGCACAGAGCAGCGAGAAAGGACAGGCTGATTTTACTCCCCAGTCTTAAGATTTTGTTGTTGGCTTTGTTTTCTTCCCTTCCTTTCTCCCTCCCTTCCCATAGCCTGGCCTCCTACCCGCCACCTCCCCCCCGCCCCAGCGTTTGCTGTCCCATCAGTACCTTTTCCATTTCCATCTCCTACTTTACTTGTTTATTGGTCCACAGTTCAGCAGCTCTCACATCTGAGGTCGAGGATGGTGGCCCTGACTGTCCTCTTCCTCACAGAGGCTCTGTCCACTCCTAACTCTGCTCCCACGTCTCTCTTGCAGGCCCTGAAGATGCTGGCCATGGCCAGCTCCACGGAGAGCCCCACTTTCATTGCCAGCCGTGGGCCCATCCAGCCTTTGTTTGATGCCCAGATGACAAGAGAGATCTTCGCCAGCATCGACTCGGCCACCCGCCCAGGCTCTGAGAGCCTGCTCCTTACCATCCCTGCAGCTGTGGTCCTGATGCTGAACACAGAGGGGTCAGGCATTTCCCTGCAATCTGCCCATTCCCTGCCAAGGCCCAGATGCCCCTCCCCTACCCCAACTCCTCTCCTGTGCTCCACAGAAATTGCCCTCATATTGTCATTCTTGGATTAAATGTGGGCGTGCTGCACTGACTCTCTGCAAGAGAGGCCAAGTAGTTGGAAGTAGAGATTCCTCCCAAGAGGGAAGAGAGACCCAGACCCTCTTTGCTGGGATTGGAAGGAGCAGCCTGAGGCCAGGAGAGTCAGATGTATGGCTCCAGGGGACCCCAGGACCCCTGCACGCTTGCTTCCCTGCTTCCCTTGCGTTCACTGTCAGTTTCTTCTGTGTCTCCTCCCTCCTCCCAGGTGCTCTTCTGCAGTGAGGAATGGGCTGCTCCTTCTCAACCTGCTTTTGTGCAACCACCACACCTTGGGAGACCAGATTATAACCCAAGAGCTCAGAGACACTTTGTTTAGACACTCTGGGCTAGCACCGGGGACGGAACCCATGCCTACCACACGTACCATCCTCACGATGCTTCTTAATCGCTACTCAGAGGCACCTGGCAGCCCTGAGCACACAGGTAACTGTCATGGCTGGGGGAGAGAGGGAGCTGTGGTGGTGTTCACTGTGGCAGCTTGTGGCCACCAAGGCTGAGGTTTGCACACCAGCCCCTTCCTGCAAACACGCCGGACGTCTGACCAAGAGAAGAGAAAAGGTCTAGCATAGGGCAAGAAAATTGCCTGCTCAGAATGGCCTTAAACGTACATCTTCATTAGGCCAGGCGTGGTCTGATTTTATTGAATGATAGAAAGGGTTGAAATGAAGGCTGGGGAGACCCTCGTAAGAAGAATTACCATTTATATGGTACAGAAAGTCTGTGGTTGTGAACACGAAATACAGATGTCCCTTTGGGTTTAAAAGACAGTGACAATTCAGAAGTATGACAGGGAGAGCTCAGTGAATAACATGATTCTTTTAGTTTCCTTCCCTGAAGCCATGCTAACAGTATGGGTACATACTCATAATAGCTAATGTTTATTATAACAGTTAATGTTGGAGAAGGCTAGCATTTAATTTTTATCTAATAATAAATAAATTTTTATCTAATAATAAAATGATATGAGATTAAAACATTTACTGGGTGTAACTTGACCAGTGTTTGCTATGCTAAATTTTTTTGCAAGTGTGGTTAGGTAAATATTTGAGGCCAGAAAATAAAATACTTTAAAGTTTGTTTAAAAAAAACAAAAACAAAAATGCCCAAAGCCAAAAACACTGTATGCCTCCTCAGCATGGGGGAACATTTTAGCATGATTTTCTGAACCATTCCAGTTTTCAGCTTGACCAACTTGTAAGAATCCTCTTTGTACCCATTTCTTCCCCCCGGTGTGTCTGGGCTTCAGCAATGGAGACCCCCAGCACCCAGAGCCAGGAAGGGACCCCTGAGCTGCTGATGCGGTCCCTGGTAGGGGGCCCATCTACGGAGCTGCTGCTGGACCTGGAGCACGTGCTGTGCCACGAGGGCAGCCCAGGGGAGGCCGTGCGGCCCCTCCTCAGGCGCCTGCAGCGAGAGACTCAGCCCTTCCTCCTTTTGCTGCGCTCGCTGGATGCCCCAGGGCCCAACAAAACTCTGCTGCTGATTACTCTGAGGTGAGGGGCCAGAAGGCGTCTGCTCACCTGCGCAGGGTGGAGGGAAGCCGGCAGCGTGTCGTTGTTGTCGGGACTTGCCCTGCTTCCATCTCTCCCCCAGGGTCCTGGCCCGACTGCTGGATTATCCCGAGGCAATGGCCCTCCCCTGGCATGAGGTCCTGGAGCCCTGCCTCAGCTGCCTGAGCGGGCCCAGCAGTGACTCAGAGGTACCAGAGCACCACTAAGGGAGTGTGTGAGGCAAAGGAGGCAGCTTCTGGGGGACCTGCCAGTTTGGGAGGTTCTGGGGGTGATACCCCTGCCTGTCTATACTCATGTGGGGCACTGGGATGGAGGTAGGAAGAGGAAGGCTAATGTCGTGTAATAGTTTCTGGAACTAGGACCTCTGTCTTATAAACCTTTGGGCTACTCCTGGGTGTTCTGAATTTAGGAGTAGCCCACACTCACCAAACCAGTCTTTGGTCTCTACCCTTCAGGGTTGTATAGTGCCCTGTGGAGGGAGGCTAAGGTACCACAGTCAGTTCTGAAGATACAGCTTGGCCCTGGCAGGAGGAAGGCTGGGTAGCTGTGCCCAGTCTTTGCCTCTGCCAGTTGGGGTCCCAGTGCTCCCAGGGTGTTCTTTCCACCCTGTCTTGGGTACTCTCCTTCCTTTGGGCTTTCAAAACTTTCTCCAAGACCTCAGCCAGCAAACTTCCCTAACTAAAGCCAGCCATCAGCCTGTGGTCTCCCATCAGTGAGCTTCTGTGACTCTGGCTTCAGATTGTTCAGGAGCTGATCTGTTTCCTGCACCGGCTGGCCTTGACACATAAGGACTATGCGGTTGTGCTCTGCTGCCTGGGAGCCAAAGATACCCTCTCCAAAGTCCTGGACAAGCACCCGGCCCCGCTTCTGCTGGGTTGTGAGCTGCGGGACCTGGTGGCAGAGTGTGAGAAGCATGCCCAGCTCTATAGCAGCCTCACCTCCAGCATCCTGGTGGGCTGCATCCAGGTGAGTGGCTGTGGGCTCAGAGCTGAGGGAGCATAAGCCGGAGGCAGAGGACCAAAACTTGGGGTGTTTTCTTCTTTAGGATCCCCATGTGGGGTGGTTGACAGCCACTCTGGGGCGCCTGCTCCCTAGTGTGTGCTCCATCGGGCCCTTTCATAATCTGTAGAGAAGGGAAGAAGAGTTCTGTTGCACCTGGACTTCTCTGCTCTACCTGTTCCTGGGTATCTTCTTATGTCCCTCCCTCTCTAATGCAGATGGTGCTGGGCCAGATCGAAGACCACAGACGGACCTATCAGCCCATCAACATTCCCTTCTTTGATGTGTTCCTCAGACATCTCTGCCAGGGTTAGTGCCCCCCTTTCCTCAGCCTTCCTGCTCCCCCTGCTTGTGCCCCTTTTGCTCCTCTGTTTACCAGCTTGTGCCCTCCACCCTTTCCTGTTTCTCCCCCACCATAGGCTCCAGTGTGGAAGTAAAAGAGGACAAGTGCTGGGAGAAGGTGGAGGTATCCTCCAACCCGCACCGGGCCAGCAAGCTGACGGACCGCAACCCCAAGACTTACTGGGAGTCCAACGGCAGTGCTGGCTCCCACTTCATCACCTTGCACATGCACCGTGGTGTTCTTATTAGGTGTGAGCATACTTATGTCCATGCACATAAGTATAACATACACATAAACATATACACTCACAGATATTCTGGTATGCTGCGAAACATATCCCCAAAAAACCCACCTGCACCACTCCATCCATAGCCCCCGTGCCTGAGGGATGCACTCAGGCTCATTTTGTGTCATGAACGCCTTGACACATTGACGTGCTTTGCTGCATCTCATACAGAATATGTCTTTAATCCCTGCACCTGGTGACCTGTATCCCAGCAGGTGCAGATGCCACCATTCTGTGTGCTGAGGTACGTCAGCAGCTCACCTGTCCTTGCTTCCTGTTGGCACTTGTTTAATGCCAGGCATTGGACAACAAGTTAGGACACCCATATTCATGGAGCTTACAGTGCAGCTGGGCTAGGAAATCAGAGCACAGAGTATGAAACAAGCATCACAGCTGATCCAGGGCCCGGATCCTGAGGCTATTTGAAGAGTCAGAGGTGGATTCCTTCTGGAAGGAGGGGCTTCCTGAGCAGAGTCTTGAAGTACAATGACTGTTGCAGACAGAGGGACAATGTCAGTGCAAGAGGGAAGATGTAGGATACTGCAGTGGAGTGGGATTTAAGTGTGTCATGTGTCTCAGTGTGGCAGGAGATGAGGCCATGAGAGTGGACAGAGACATTTTCCAGAGTTTGTAAGCTAAGAAGTTCAAACGTGATTTCAAAATTTGAAGAGGGGAGGAGACACATTAGGCTTTTATTTAGAAGAGCTCGCGGTGGCAGGAGGGAGAGTCGTTAGTTGTGTGTCGTGGTCTGACTGGGAAAGGTTCAGTATGGCTGGTGAGGAGGGATGGGGTTAAGACTAGATGAGGGTGCTGGGAGGTAGCCCTCAGGACTTATTGGTGGGCAGGTGAGGGCAGCTGTGCGATGGATATGGCTCCAGGTACAAGGTGTGGCAGAGTGAGCACTGCAGGAGAGAGCAAAGGGGGCAGGTAGGAGATTATTCCACTTGGGCCCATTAACTTGGAGGTGCCCATGGGACATATGTAATAGGGAGCGTCTGTTGTGTACCCAGTATGAGAGCAGAAGAGAGCAGCCTGGGTAGAGCTGTGTGCTTGAAGTCATCATTTTCAGCTGAACCTGTGGGTTTCACTGAGGTCCTGGGCAGGAAGGTAAAGGGACGAATCAAGCATCTGGGGAATGGCGAATGTGTCAGTGCCCTGTGAGGGAAGGGATGGGTGGATGCAGTTTCGATCTGAGCCTCTGTCCTGCTGGGACTGACTCGCCTCTCCTCTCGCAGGCAGCTGACTCTGCTGGTAGCCAGTGAGGACTCCAGCTACATGCCGGCCAGGGTGGTAGTGTTTGGGGGCAGCTGTGCCAGCTGTGTCGTCACTGAGCTCAACACGGTGAGCACTCTTGGTCCCCCTCCCTTCTCCTTACTTCCCTGTGTATGTCTCAGGGAAGGATCCAGGACCTGGGGAGTAGCTGCCCCTCTCTTCCTCCTTGGAAGTGACAAGAATGGACTCAGACATGGCAGGGGCATGTGTCGTGGCCATGTGGCTGCCGTCAGCAGTCCCTCCAGCCCCACCTGAATGGTGAAGGCTCACTTTCCTGCCTCTTCTCCCCTGCCCTGCCAGGTGAATGTGTTACCTTCTGCCAGCCGTGTGGTTCTGCTGGAGAACTTGACCCGCTTCTGGCCCATCATCCAGATCCGCATCAAGCGCTGCCAGCAGGTGTGGCATGGGGAAGGTCGCTGGGGGCTGTGGAGCCGGGGTCTGTAGAGCAGTTGTAGGTATACTGTGATGCTTGGAGGCTGTGGCTTTAGCCACGGCTCCTCCTCCATCTGCTTGGTCTAGGCCGGGGAACGAGTTGAGCTGCCGAGATATGGAGATATCCACAACAGTTACGGGAAACTGAGGGCACTGAAGCTTTGGTTTTGGTGGCTCAGGTGACAGAGAAGTGTGTATGTGCCACTGCAGGGCGGTATCGACACCCGGGTCCGGGGTGTGGAGGTTCTGGGCCCTAAGCCCACTTTTTGGCCACTGTTCCGGGAGCAGCTGTGTCGCCGTACATGTCTCTTCTACACAATCAGGGCACATGCCTGGAGCCGGGACATAGCAGAGGACCGCAAGCGCCTCCTTCAGCTCTGTCCCAGGTGGGTGGGGCCGGAGGGGGAAGATGGTGAGGGGAATTGGCTTGCCACAAGACGCAGGTGGAGACAGAGCAGTCCCTTGTCGGAGTGTGGAAGGGTAAAGGTCAGCCAGGCCCTGGGTCAGGGGAGAGAGGGAGTGAGCACAGGTGAGAAGTGTGTGCTGCTGACGGGAGCCTTGGGGAAAGCGCCGAGCAGGGGAGACAGTGAGTCGCCATGCACTTGAGTGGAGGAGATCTGTGCCTTTAATCCTTGACCACACCCTGTTCCTAGACTGAACAGGGTATTGCGGCACGAGCAGAATTTTGCGGATCGCTTCCTTCCTGACGATGAGGCCGCCCAAGCACTGGGCAAGACCTGCTGGGAGGCCCTGGTCAGCCCCCTGGTGCAGAACATCACCTCGCCTGGTAACCGTTCCCCCTGCTGGTCCCACTAACCAGTCCCTCTAATCATGCCTAGGGATCACCTGAGTTAGTCCTCTCTGTTCCTGTCACCTCAGTGTCCCTCTGTCTTTGCTGCCCCAGGGACTGCTCCCTGAGATTCGTGTTTGAATCCTCCTATCCCTGCCACCCTGTTACCATGTTCCTGGACTGCAGTGCAGCAAGCCCCTTCCCCGCCACCCCCACCCCCAAACCTTGCTGGGCAGTTGTTCCTTTTACCGCTTGCTCTCTGGGCTAGCCGTCTTTTCTTCCCACGGAGACCTGTTCCTGACCCATCTTCTTTCAGATGCCGAAGGTGTCAGCTCTCTAGGCTGGCTGCTGGATCAATACTTGGAGCAGAGAGAGAGCTCGAGGAGTCCCTCAAGCCAAGCAGCATCCTTCACTTCCTGCGTCCGTCGCCTCTGTCGCTTGCTGGTGCATGTGGAGCCGCCCCCGGGGGCTTCCTTGGAGCTGCCCACTCGGCCTTGTAAGTTCCAGCCTCAGCCGGTTAAACCAAGGCTCTAGGGCCAGGGGTGGGGAATCCTCTTTCTGCCAACACCATTTGGATATTTATAACATCATTCATGGGCCTGATAAAATAATCAGCTTTTTAAAAACTGAAATCAGCCTACAGATTGATTGACTTGTGAGTCCCTCCTGCAGTTGCCTTGGCAGGGCAAGGCCAAGTGACCATGCCACGCCCAGACATGCCCCATCCCAGGTGGTACCTGGCTTCCCTCTCTTCCTGCTCCGCTCTGGGCCTCGCCAGAAGGCTAGTGCCCACGGTTCCTCGTTGCATCTGGAGACAGATGTTACAAGCCATCCCTCTGCCCCCATGTCTCCACAGTCAGCAAAAACAGTAAGGGTCAGGACCGCAGTCCCACACCATCATCAGTCCTCCCAAGCAGCAGCCTGAGGAACATAGCCCAGTGCTGGCTGAGCGTGGTGCAGGAGCAGGTGGGCCAAAGTCAAGACAGGCCTGGTGGCCGGGGGTGGGGTGGGGGCGGCACCACCACTCCTTTGGCATCCTGCATCCTGTTCCCCTCAGGTCAGCAGATTCCTAGCTGCAGCCTGGAGATCCCCAGACTTCGTGGCCCGTTACTGCAAGCTCTACAAGCACTTGCAGAGAGCAGGCTCCGAGCTGTTTGGGCCGCGGGCTGCTTTCACACTGGCCCTGCGCAGTGGCTTCTCTGGCGCCTTGCTGCAGCAATCCTTCCTCACGGCTGCTCACGTGCGTTCCGCCAGCCTTCCCATCACTCCCTTTTGCTCTCCATTCCCTCATGAATGCCCTGCCCAGAACCCTTTCCATTGTCCTCTAGATGAGCGAGCAGTTTGCTAGGCACATTGACCAGCAGATCCAGGGTGGCCTGCTTGGTGGAGCTGCTGGAATGGAAAAGCTGGAGCAACTTCAGCAACACCTGGAGCCCATCATGGTCCTGTCTGGCCTGGAACTGGCCACCACTTTTGAGCACTTCTACCAGTGAGTCCAACTCAAAAGGGGTGGGGTTCGGGGAGAGGGGTGGGCACTGGAAGGCTTGCACTCCAGGGAGAGGCAAGACTTGAGTTTTAGAGAGATGAGGGAATTGGCAGTGGGCAGGTGAGATTAAGATGTGGAGAGGGTCATGCACCAGTGGGAAGGGAGTGGGAGGCAGAGGGTGAGGTAGGGCCTATGACTGGGGCTGACTATTAACAGGGACCTACAGGCAGATGTGGGAGCCTGGGCTTGGACCTGGGCTATTCTGGCACCCACCCTGAGGCCAGGTTTGGACTGTGTGTGTGTGTGTGCTGCAGGCACTACATGGCGGACCGTCTCCTGAGCATGGGCTCCAGCTGGCTGGAGGGGGCCGTGCTGGAGCAGATCGGCCTGTGTTTTCCCAACCGCCTGCCCCAGCAGATGCTAAGGAGCCTGAGCACCTCTGAGGAGCTGCAGCGCCAGTTCCACGTGTACCAGCTCCAGCAGCTTGATAAGCTGCTCCTGGAGCGTGAGGGTGAGGAGGAATGGGGACCGGCAAAAGAGGAGGTAAGAGTGCAGGGAAAGAGTGGGAGAATAGGATAGTGACACAAGATGGGAACCAAGGGTCCTCAGAACCCTTCTGTTCTTCAGCAGGAAGAGGAGACTGAGAAGGAACCATTTCCTGAAGATCCCCATCCATTGATTTCCATGCTGGTCCTGTCACCTCGATGCTGGCCAGTGTCCCCACTCTGCTATCTGTACCATCCCAGGAAGTGCCTTCCCACCAAATTCTGTGATGCCCTGGACCGGTTCTCCAGCTTCTACAGCCAGAGTGAGGCTCTAAGGAGAGGAAGCCAGAGATGGGGATGAGATTTGGGGTGGCAAGAGGGGAGAAGAAGAGGACCATGGGTAGGTGTGGGCGGGAGTGAAGAAAAGTAGTCTGTAGGGACAGCAGTCTCCCAGACGAGTGTGGAGAGTACGCTCCCATGCTCTCCTGCTTGTGTACATGTGTCCCAGAGGAGTGTGGAGAGTACGCTCCCATGCTCTCCTGCTTGTGTACATGTGTCCCAGAGGAGTATGGGAGAGTACACTCCCATTCCTTCCTTCCGCTTGTGTAGATGTGTTTTTTCTTTCTATCCTCAAGTTGCATGCTTGCTTCATTTTCAATTCTTTAAGGCATTTTTGCAAATAAAGTATTTTAAGGCTATTCATTTCCCTGTGAATTCTGGGTTAGCTGCATCCTATCCTATAAAGTTTTTTTTTAAGATTTGAAAAATATTTATTTTTATCCAAAAGGCAGATTTTTACTTTTTTTAATATTATCTATATTTAGCAGTTTATAGCATTCAAGCGAGATTTTACAGAACTTTGTGCATTTTAGGATAATCAAAACAGATTTATAACTCTAACAAGCCATACATTAACAATTGAAGAGTAGAACAGTCTTATGCGGGTGCAGAAAGTCAGATTTACAGACTGAGAGAAAAATCTTCTATCCGCTGTTTCACTCCCAAGTAGCTGCAATGGCTGGAGGTGAGCCTATCAGGAGCCAGGGGCTTCCTCTGGGTCTCCCATGTTGTGCAGAATCCCAAGGTTTTGTGCCGTCCTTAACAGCTTTCCCAGGCCACAAGCAGGGAACTGGATGGGAAGTGGAGCAGCCGGGGTTAGAACTGGTGCCCATATGGGATCCCGGGCATACAAGATGAGGACTTTTGCCACTGGACCATCATGCCGGGCCCAAGATTTTTTAAAATTAGAGCACAACTAGTGTTTAGTAAGGTACACAGATCTTGAATGTTGATTTTGTGTCTATATTCCCCTGCCCACCTCCCAGGTCAAGATACAGGGCATCCCCACACTCTCTAAGGCTTTGTCCTGCCTTTTCCAGTCATTATCTCCTTCTAAGAAAAACCATTCTTCTTTTATCACCAGTATGTTTTGCCTTCATTTGACTATGATATAAATGGATGTGTTTTGCTGTGTCTGATTTCTTCCATTTAACATGTCTGTGGGAGGCACCTAGGCTGCCAGTTGTGTCATTGGTTTGTTCTTCTGGATTGCTGAATCCCAACCATGCTGTGAATGGAATCAGCCTTTGTGTTGTCAAGGGAAGTTTAGGATAGACCACAAGCGTTTATGATGCTGTCTTTTTATTATTGCTGAAAAAGTGTAAAGATTTTTGAATGTCCATTTTTGTTTCTTGTCTGATCTTTTTATTTTTAGAAGTAAGTATTTTTAAATCCTCAAGTATTTCTCTGTTTACATATCATTTGGTTTTGGAGTTCCACCTTTATCCCATTGTGACTCAAGAAAATAGTTTCTATAATTTTGAATTTTTGCAGTTTGTTGAGAATCTCTTTGTGGCTGAGTAGATGGTTAACTTTAGTGTTCCATGTGTCATACAGAAGACTGTGTTCCTCAGCTGCTGTGTATTCTGTGTATCCTTGGCTTTGTTCACTGTAATGTATAATTCACATCTTCTGTAAACTTACTAGTTTTAAAAAAGGATTTGTTTATTTGCTTTGAAAGGCAGAGTGACAGAGAAAGGGAAAGATGGAGAGGTCTTCCACCCACTGGTTCATTGCTTTTTCTTTTTTTTTTTTTTCAAGATTTATTTATTTATAGTTGAAAAGACAGATTTACAGAGAGAAGGAGAGACAGAGAGAAAGATCTTTCATCCACTGGTTCACCCTCCAGATGGCTGCAACAGCTGGAGCTGAGCTGATCCGAAGCCAGGAGCCAGGAGTTTCTTCTGGGTCTCCCACATGTGTGCATTGTCCCATGGCTTTGGGCTGTTCTCTACTGCTTTTCCAGGCCACAAGCGGGGAGCTGGATGGGAAGTGAAGTAGCCAGGATATGAACTGGCACCCATATGGGATCCCAGGCGGATACAAAGTGAAGATTTAATCACTGAGCCATTGAGCCATTGCACCAGGACCCTGGTTCACTTCTTAAATGGCTTCAACAGTCAAGTTGAAGACACGAGCCAGGAACTTCTTCTTGGTCTCCAATATGGATGACCCTTGGGCCATTCTCTGGCTGTGTTCTGAGGCGCATTAGCCGGGAGCTGGATTAGAAATGGAGGAGCCAGGAGTGAAACCAGTAATTTGAGGTGAGATGCCAGCAACAGAAGCGGCAGTTCAGCCCGTTGTGCCGTAACACTGACCCCAGTAATGAAAAGAAAAAATTTAAAGATATTTTAAAAGGTCTTTTGTAAAAACAATTTATTTATTTATTTTAATGGTAGAACGAGAGAGAGGAAGCCAGAAGCTTTTAGGTCTCCTATGTGGGTTTAGGGACCGAGTCACTTGGGCGTTTTACATGGTTTTCTCAGCTGTGTTAGCGGGGAGCTGGAATGGGAGTGGAACAACCAGCCTTCAAACTGGTGCCGGCTTTACCTGTGATACTATCTACCACTCTCTAACCAAAATTACCTTTTAAAAATACTGCCTTTTGTCATTTTCTCTTGATGTTATTTGTATTTGTATATATGCAGACATGTCCATAGACACTAGCCCTCTGTCCCTAAATGCCTTAGTTTGTACTTCCTGTGAATAAAGATATTCCCTATGCAACAGCAGATCACTCCTTAATGTCAAAAACATAACACTGAGCAGAGCGTTAATGTACTTCCCATATTCCAATTTTCTGAACTGACTCAGGATCATGTCCTGTGACATAGTTGTTTGTCTAGAATGGGATGCAGCCTAGGCTCACATGTCCTGTGTAGTCATGTCTGGTTGTTTTTAAAGGTTTGTTTATGCTATACCTCAACACTGGCCTAAATTGTGTCTATTTAACCTGGAAAAATTGCTCAGCCTTTCTTTGTCTCTTACGACATCTGGCAGTTTTGGAGAATATAGTCCTTCTAAGAATATGTAATTGTGTCTTTTCTGTCAGATAAGCAGCCTGTGCAGAATACATGGTAAGACATTCTGTACTTTTCAGGGACTTCCATCCCCAACACCTGCTTCCCATCCTGCCCTCTCTTGTGATGTTACTTGGACAGCTCAATTAAGGGGTTCACTGGGGCTGACAAAACCCACAGCATGGAAGGCCTCTGTCCATGATGCCAGCACCCAGGTTGGAGACCCACTGTTCCACTTCTGATCTAGCTCTTTGCTTATGTGTCTGGGAAAGCAGCAGGAGATGGCCCAGGTTCTTGGGCCCCTGCCCCCATATGGAAGACTGGAAGAAGCTCCTGGCTCCTGGCTTCAGCCTGGCCCTGCGCCAACTATTGAGAAGTAAACTGGCAGATGAAAGGCCAATTTCTCTGTCTGTCCTTAACTCTCTGTAAAATCTGCCTTCCAGAGAAAATTAAAATTTAAAAGATTTATTTTTATTTATTTGAAAGGCAGAGTGGGGCCCAGCACGATAGCATAGTGGTTAAGGTCCTCAGCTTGCACACCTGGGATCCCATATGGGTGCCAATTCTAATCCCGGCAGCCCCGCTTCCCATCCAGCTCCCTGCTGTGGCCTGGGAAAGCAGTTGAGGACAGCACAAAGCTTTGGGACCCTGGACCCGCGTGGGAGACCTGGAAGAAGCTCCTGGCTCCTGTCTTCAGATTGGCTCAGCTCCAGCCACTGCGGCCACTTAGGGAGTGAATCATCAGATGGAAGATCTTCCTCTCTGTATATCTGACTTTCCAATAAAAATAAATAAATCTTAAAAAAAAAAAAAAAAGGCTGAGTGCAGTGAGAGAGAGGAGAGAGAGAGATCTTCCGTCTGCTGGTTTACTCCCCAGATGTCCACAATGGCCAGAGCTAAGCTGAAACCAGGAGCCAGAAGCTTCCTCTGGGTCTCCCACGTGGGTGAAGGAGTTCAAGGACCTACCTAAGCCATCCTTTGCTGCCTTCCCAGTCCATAAGCAGGGAGCTGGGTCAGAAGTGGAGCAGCTGAGATACGAGTCAGTGCCCCTGGGAGATGCTGGTGCTGCAGGCTGAGAATTAACTGTGCCAGCCCCTAAGAAGAAATCTTGAAAAAGAACAAGAAGTTGTTTGATTTCTCTGCAGCATAGTTAATGGCGGATTTCCTTGCTGCTATTAACAAGCTACCTTTCCACAATATCATTTCACTTTTAACCTTGCCCCATTTTCATGGATATGTGTCTTACCAACACCTGGAATTTGTCTTTTGTTCAGCCAGTCTCTTGTAGTAGCAGATTTGTGACTAATAATGAGTGATATTTGGCTTTTATTTTTGACCTCTTGCTGATTATATTCATCCTCCTTATGTTTTAGAAAGAACAGAGTGAAAAGCTGTGAAGCCATACGATGTTAACCCAATGTACTAGGCTCCTCACTCCCTTTTTTGATGATTGATTTTTCAAACTTGCTTTCTCTCTCCCTCGCTCTCTGTCTCTCCTGTCTCTCTTAGGCATCATGCTTCCATAATGGTTGCCTCTTACTTAACCTATCTGCTTGCATTTGTTAATATCACTTCCCTCCTTTCTGAAGAATAAAGGGACCTTAGAAAATCTCCATTTCCGCTCTGGATGCTTGCTGGCTTACTGCTGTCCAAAACTTTTGAATTATCTTTTTTTTTTTTTTTTTTTGACCTGCCAGCTTAGTCGTTATTTCTGTTTTCAGATTATATATGTACCCTCATACCAGTTGCTTTAGTTACCATTCCTTTTGCTTCTCAGGCCTTCCATGTTCAGATCTCTTCTTAAAATATATCCGCTGGAGCTTTTTCATTAAACTCATATTAGTTAGTAAAAAAAAACCTCACCGGTTTTTTTCTGAGAATGAGTTATTTTTAACCTCACGTAAGGTGACACTGACATCTCCTGACAGGACATAGTTTGCGTCCTGGCTGCTCTGCTTCCAATCCAGCATTCCTGCTGAAGGCCTGGAAAGGCAGTGAAAGATGACCCAAGTCCGCGGGCGCCTGCCATCCATGTGGGACACCACAGTGGAATCCCTGGCTTCTGGCTTCTTCCTGCCCAGACTTGGTGGCTGCAGCCATTTGTGGAATGAACCAATGGAAAAAGGTGCTCTCTCTCTCTCTCTCCTCTTTTCCCGTGATTCTGCCTTTTAAATGAAGAAATATATATATTTTTATAATAAATTTCAAGTGTGTAAACAGAATAGATAACTGTCAGTGTGTCACCTACATCAACTCCTGGCCAGTCTTGTTTGCATGAAGACCTAAGAGATAAAGATTCTCTTAAAAATGACACCATCATTATCAAGCCTTTATAAATGAACCATTTATCAAGTATACAGTCAGGAGACTTTTGAGAGTTTTTCTGGCTGGCTGGTTAATGAGGCTCCAGGTAAGGCCCTCACACTACATCTGGTTGTCCCTTTTGGTCCCTGCCTTCCAATTTTTTCTTCTACCTTGCAGTTATTTGTGGAGCAAGCTTGGATTGTTTGCTGAGTAGAGCTGTTCACAGGTTGAAGTTTGCCGAATGCGTCCACGTGGCGTTCTCTGGCATGTTCTTCTGCCTGACATTTATTTCCTGAAACCTGATATTTACATGTGGAGGTATTTTCAGCTTTGGGTTTGAGTTGATGGTTGGGATTGTGTCCTCCAAGAAGCATGCGACAGCCAGCTGCTTCTCTGTGGTGTGCAGGTGGATCAGTGGGCTTGTTAGCAGGGTCTATAGGATACCCCTTTCCTAACTTTTCCCTAGGCGGTCACTACCATTGCTTATGTTCATCATTGCGTCGGGGTTATGAAGTAGCGTCGGGGTTATGGTTTTGTCATTCCTCCTTTAGGTGTTAGCAAGAGTGTGTTCTCTGTAAAGAAACTCCCTCCCTCTTGGGCCTGGCGCATGCGGGGATCCCATATGGACACCAGTTCTAATCCCGGCGGCCCCGCTTCCCTTCCAGCTCGCTGCTTGTGGCCTGGGAAAGCAGTTAAGGATGGTCCAAAGCCTTGGGACCCTGAACCCAGGTGGGAGACCCAGAGGAGGCTCTGGACTCCTGGCTTCAGATTGGCTCAGCTCCAGCTGTTGAGACCACTTGGGGAGTGAACCAGTGGGCGGAGGATCTTCCTCTCTGTATCTCCTCCTCCTCTGTGTATATCTGACTTTCCAATAATGACAACAATAATAATAAAAATAAATAAAATAAACCTTTAAAAAAAATAAAAGAAACTCCTCATTTACTATTTGGTGACCCTCAAGTATGCCTGATCCAACAGACTTAATTCTTTAATAATAAATATTGGCTTCCCTAGTAGCCATTAGGCTTTTTTATTAAAGTCATCGGCTCAAGAATTTTAAAAATATTTTCTGGGCCAGAATTGTGGCACGGCGAGTTTAGCCACCATTTATGATGCCAGCATCCTTTGGAATGCTTGTTAAACTCTCAGCAACTCTGCTTCCAATATAGATCCCTACTGATGCACCTGCAAAGGGAGCAGATGATGGCCCAAGTATTGGACCCCTGCTGTTCACATAGGAGATTAGGATGAAGTTTCAGGCTTCTGGCTTCAGCCTGGCTTAGCCCTAGCTGTTGCAGCCATTTTGGGATTCAACCAGCTAATGGAAGATATCGC
Source organism: Ochotona princeps (assembly GCF_030435755.1). NCBI lineage: Eukaryota > Metazoa > Chordata > Mammalia > Lagomorpha > Ochotonidae > Ochotona > Ochotona princeps. The sequence continues at coordinate 105,211,459 of NC_080832.1, read as the reverse complement.
CCCATACCCTAGCCAATGTGTGTATGTGTGTGTGTCTGTCTGACTTTCAAATAAATAAATAAATATCTTGTGTGTTTCCATCATGCATCCCAGGTATTGTTTTTGGATGGTCACATTGTCCTTCTGTCTTTGGTCAGATAACACCCCACTACCACCTTGGGTTGGCCTTGGTCCCTTTTGACACTCCTCCTTTTGCAAAGTTCCTTGCTTTCTAGTGCATGAGCACACATCCCAGCCCCACCTTGCCTGAGCTGTGATACCATAAGGACAATGAGACCCAGGCTGGTGGTCCTTTAAGAGTGTGGACTCTATCAGGGCTGAGACTCAGGTCTCCCATCTTGGTTTTTCCCAAGGAGACGGCCAGGGGCAGGGCTGGGCACAGAGACACTCAGGGAGGCAGGCCTAGACCAGGCTGGGATCTGGAAGCCGGACACTGTCTTTGCCTGTAAATGCCAAAGTGGGGCTTCTTCCCTCCAGGAACTAACCCCAGCAAAGCCTAACCCCTTCCTTTCCGGGGGACTCTGTCTCCATTCTTCTCCATACTGCCCTAGGTCAGAACCACTCCGTCTTGGATGTGGGACCACATCGGCGCCTGCAATGGACGTGGCTGGGCCGGGCTGAGCTGCAGTTTGGGGACCAGACCCTGCATGTGTCCACTGTGCAGATGTGGCTACTGCTGAATTTCAATCACACAGAGGTGCTTCAGCCCCCTTAGCTCCTTTCTGTCTTCTACCTCCTGGTCTTTATTCTGTTTGATCCTCCTTCTATGTCCCTTTCCTTTCCCTCGAATCCTGACCGGCCCTACATCTCCTTGCCAGGAGGTGTCAGTAGAGTCCCTGCTGAAGCACTCGGATCTCTCTCCGGAGCTGCTGCTCCAGGCATTTCTGCCCCTCACCTCTGAAAATGGCCCTTTGACCCTGCAGGAAGGTCCAGACTTTCCACCACGGGGTAGGTCCATGGGGGGCCTGGGCTGAGCCTCTGCTGGGGTGGCTGTGAGAAAGGGTTCTCTTAGCACTCCCTGCAGCTGTTCCTCCCCATCCCTGAGGACCTGACTGGGAGCGGGTTCCAGGTGTGCTGCAGCTTCGTGAGCCCAGGTCTTGGGCCAGTGGGGAGGCCCTGTGGCTGATCCCTCCTCAGACCTACCTGGATGTGGAAAAGGATGAGGGGCGAACCCTGGAACAGAAGAGGAACCTCCTGAGCTGTCTGCTTGTCCGTATCCTCAAAGCCCACGGCCAGGAAGGCCTTCACATTGACCAGCTGGTTTGTCTGGTAGGCAGCTTGGGTGGTGATGGGAGGGAGGGAGCCAGCCAGGCTTCAGGGTGGTTGGGGTTGGGACTGGAGCTCAGCATCAGAAAAGGTGAGATCTCTCGCTCTCTGTTGATGCTGGGTTCTGTTGCTAACAAGGCAGTTAGAGGAGAGAGGCAAGACAAGAGGCTTTGCCATGGGCTAGGCCCTCTTCCAGGGGGAGCCCAATTGCTTAATTGAATCGTTGAATCCTCAACAGTAATCCTGTGAGAAGTAGTGTTGTTTCATCCCATTTGGCAGAGGTGACAAGTGAGCTATGAGAAAATCACACCCACAGTCACCCAGCATAATAAATGGCAGAGCTGGGTCCTGCACCCAGGCAGGCAGGCCCAGCTGGATTAAACAGCATGGTGTTTTTCTGCCCCCATCCAGGTGCTGGAGGCCTGGCACAAGGGTCCAAATCCCCCCAGCAGCCTGGGCCGTGCCATAGCCGGTGGCGTGGCCTGTAGCAGCACGGATGTCCTTTCCTGCATCCTGCACCTCCTGGGCCAGGGTTATGTGGAACGATGCCATGACCGTCCTCAGATCCTGACGTATGCCACCCCCGAGCCCTCGGGGCCCTGCCGGGGTCAGGCGGACATCCCCTTCTGTGGCAGCCAGAGCGCTGAGGCCACCAAGCCCAGGTAGCCGCCCTTCCCTATCCCTTACAGTGGATTTACGGGAATGCCAAAGCTAGGCTCATGTGTAGGCAATCACTTCTCTGTCTAGTCCTATTCTCCCTAACCGTGTTACCTCCCCCCACTCCCCTGTGCCAGTTTTAATTCTTCTGAGAACCATCGCCTGCCCCCTCCTTTGCCAGCCAGGAGCCTTGGAGTGCCGATGCTCCTAGCACAAGGGGGAAACCTCCAGCCTGCGACATCATGTGGGACTTGACATTCGAGAAATCTAGAGCCCACTGATTGTTAAGTGGATAATTTTGTATGGCTCACAAATGATGTTACCAAGAGGCCTTTGGCAAGGAAAGAGGGTCTTCACCTTCCCTTCCAGGGAGCCATCCCCATGAGCCACTCAGGTTCCTGCATGGATGTCTCTCATTCTAAGCCAACACAAACCATTCTGCCAACACATACCGAGAGCCAACAGTACTCTTTGCTTGATATGAGACACAGACTTCCCCGCTCTGGTTCCACAGATGAATCTGCCACAGGGTTCCTCTCGGCAGCACCCCTAAAGCTTCCACTGTTGTCCCAAGCAGCTCACGGGTGTGGTCGGGACTCTGTGTTTTCCTACATGCTCTTTGCCTTGTGTGTTAGCTGCATTCTCCAGTGCACTTTCTCCGACCTTAGCATGTACCGCGTGGGGACCACGCCACAGGGCAGATCCTGGTTCGGTAGGGCTCCCTGCTGTTTCCCTGCCAGCTGCTGCTCTTCTGGGCAGGACTACAGTACGACTGTCCCTTCCACAGTAGCTCCTGTAAGCAGCATCCTTACTCCTGCCTGCTGGATTCCCCTAATCACTCAACATTTCTAAGTGTCTTTGGTGCTTGTTCTCTGGCTGGGAAGGCACACGTGAGCAGCAGGGTGCATGAGGGGTGGGGAGTCTCATTGGATTCCCTTCGTGGTTCTCAGCAGGGCAGGGCAGTAACTGTTGTCTTTCTTTTGTCCCCCACCCCACCACCCCAAGCCCAGAAGCTGTGGCTGCTCTGGCATCTCTGCAGCTGCCCACAGGCCATACCATGAGCCCCCAGGAGGTGGAAGGATTGATGGAGCAGATGGTACGGCAGGTGCAGGAGACACTGAACTTGGAGGCAGATGTGGCGCAGCACCTATTGGCCCATTCCCACTGGGGTGCCGAGCAGCTGTTGCAGCGCTACAGTGATGACCCTGAGCCGGTGCTGCTGGCAGCAGGGCTCCGCGTACCCCAAGCCCAAACAGCCTCCACACGTCCTGACCACTGCCCTGTCTGCATCAGCCCCCTGCAGCCGGATGACGACCTGCCCTGCCTCTGCTGCATGCATTATTGCTGTAAGGTAAGGCTCCTCCTGACACAGGTTTGCCACTGGATGCAGTGCCTTGGGGACAAAGCATGGCCACGCCTAACCTGGAGAATGTCAGACAAGGCTCTGTTCCCCTTGAAGTTTTCACCTGCCGTGGTACTTGGATGGGTGAACGCAAGGGTCGAGTGAGATGTATCAGTGATTCTCAGATTCCGCTGCCAATTATTGCCAGTTGGAGTTTTAGCTTTCCTGACAGGGGCCAGCATGGTGGCATAGTGGGTTAAATCACTTCTGACGACACTGGCATCCCACATCAGAGTTGGAATTGTGGTTGCTCCACTTCCAATCCAGCTCCTTCCCTGCTAATGTGCCTGGAAAGGCAGCAGAGGGTGAGCCCAGTGCTTGGGCCTCCGCCCTGACATGGGAGACACAGGTGGACTTCGGGAGCTACTAAACAATGGCATCTGGCTTCAGCCTGGTCCAGCCCCAGCTGCTGTGGTCATCTGGAGGGAGAACTGGTGGACGGTAGAGCTCTCTCTCTGTAAGTCTGCTTTTGTCATACTTTATTTTTTAAAAAAGACATTTATTTTACTCGGAAAGTCAGAGTTACAATGAGTGAGGTAGAGACAGGGAGAGAGAGAAAGGGAGAAAGAAAGAATCTTCCATCTGCTGATTCACTCCCCAAATGAATGCAACAGCCAGAGCTAGGCTGGTTTGAAGCTGGAAACCAGGAGCTTCTTCCGGGTCTCCCATGTGGGTGCAGAGGCCAGAGGACTTGAGCCACCTTCTGCTGCTTTCTCAGGCTATAAGCAGGGAGCTGGATGGGAAGTGGAGCAGTTGAGACATGAACTGGTGCCCATATGGGATGCTGGTGCTTGCAGGTGGAGGATTAAGCTGTTAGGCCACCACCCCAGCTATGTCATAAGTTTTAAAACTATGTCATAAGTTTTAAGAAGATAATAAAAGTCCTGATGTTCAGACTATACCCCAGACCAATGAAATCAGGCTTTAGAAATGAAACCCCGGGCTTCCTGAGTTTTAAAATCCCCCCAGGTGATGGCAATAGCAACAGAATTGGATCTTTGTATGAAATCTCTGTTAAGGAACTTTATAAATGAGGAAGTGATATTAAAGCAATGAGGGCTGTAGCTTATAGTTCCCTTGTCACCATTCAAGAACACTGTCACTAGACCCTCATTTAAAACAGAAGCAGAACGAAGTGCTGTAGATAGGAAAGCTGAAGGACAGAGGGAATTGCAGGAAGGGGGCTGGTGGCTGGGAAGTAGACACAGGAGGCTGTGGTTGAGGGCCGAATCCTCCTCGGGTCAGGAGCAGGGCTGGGGTGCCGAGTCTGCCACACAGCTTTTTAGAAGTGGCACCCAAACCCAGCAGCTTCAAGGAGGCATGCTTCTGTTGCCGTGGTTCCTGCTGCCTTCTGATCATGGGTGAGCCAAGGAACCTGCCTCTGTGTGTGTGAGAGAGAGAAAGAGAGAGAACTGTGTGTGTGTGAGAGAACTGTGTGTGTGAGAGAGAGAACTCTGTGTGTGTGTGTGTGTGAGGGAGAGAGAGAGAGAGAGAAACACTGTGTGTGAACTCTTCTTCTCCCCTCTGGCTCTGCATCTCTTACTCTTCTCACCTAACGAATACTGCTCCTCCCTTCCAAGGGTCTCAAGGACTTCCTTTACACTCTGATCTTTTTCTTCCATTCAACTAATATTTGTCATGGACCTACTATGAGCCTTGTACTGGATGCTGTTATGAGGGAGTGAGAATAAAAACCCAAGCAAGCAATGATCCGGGAACTACTAATCATGGCAGCTAATACTTCTGGGGAGCTTGCTTGGGGATGGGGCCTGGGACTGTCTGCATGCGTTGTAAACCCAAGTCTCCTAACAGTTCTAGGAACTGGGTATTTTTATCATTCCCATGTTATGGATTATGGCGGGGGGTGGGATTCTTGAAGAATAATCTGCTTAAGATCAAGATTTGGATTTTAGCAGTCTCACTTCAGGGTCCTCCCCACTTTTCGGATGAGAGGGGTGGAGCAAGCACAGTTGGGTGATGTCCCAGGCAATGCTTGTGGTTGGCAGTGGGGTTGACGGGGGTGGGGGGGTCAGGGGAGGCCTGTTTGGGAGGTGGTGAGGGGAGGAGGGCGCAGAGGAGCTGAGTTTGGTGGCTAAGGTTACCACAGGGCAGGAGAGCAAGTTCACAAGACGTAAGGGGCCTAGTTACTGGGGACTAGCAGACAACAGATCTGACTTTGCAGGGAGCCCTGGTGGATTTTAAATAGGAGAATTACAGGGTCTCATTTACATTCTTGGAAAGGTGACTTGGGCTGTTGTGTGTGGGCAAAGTGTGTAGGTTTATAAGAGTAGAAGTAGACTGTGGTACAAAGAGTCTGATCTGGGGCAGAGATGATGAGGGAGGTGGAAAGCTGAGATACCCCCGGAGGTGGAGCTGAGAAGCTGTGGGGGTTCCAGACCAGAAAGTCAAGGCTGGTGCCTGTGGTTTTGACCTAAGCATCTGGGTGAGTGGAATGTGTCCCAGTGTCCAGAACAGCAAGTGTTAGGATTGGAAGTTGGGAGTAGAGAGCAGGTTTCTGAGGAATTCAATGTGTTGTGGCCCAAATGAAGTTTAAGCTGCTGTTTGGATGCCTGTTTGGGGCTGACAGGGAGCCACTGAGTCTTGTGGGTATGGGATGAGATGGAGAGGCCTGGCGGCATCACTCAGGGAGAGAGAAGAAGCCCAGCCAGGCACTGAGCCTGGGGGACTGTGAGGGTGTGGAGATGGGGAGCCTGGAAATGCAAATGGGGGAAGCAGAACCTTGTACAAGTTCCAGCCAGAGAGGAGGCCATGACGAAGTCACAGCTGAGCGGCAGAGGACAGGCGGCAGCCCCGTGCTTCACATGGCCTGGACAGGCTGCAGTGGAAGCCAGGAGCAGCCAGCAGCAGTAGGAAGGGTTCCCCAAGGCTTGGGGGCAACCTGGATATTGCATTCGCACTTGCACTTGGTCTGGCCTTGTTTGTCTTTCAGAAGGGCTGTGGGATGCACGGTCCAGTCAGGTGCTTTGCATCTGTCCTGCGGCTCTGATGGCACTGCTCCATATGGACTCCTGGAGGCACACCCAGCCTTTTAGAGAGTCCCTCCACAGGCAGCGTGCAGGGCAGCCATCAGGAGAGGGGTATTTTAGGAGGCTCAGGCTGCTGATCCTGCGTACAGCAAATGGGCCGCGTGGGATGAGATGGGGAAGGACCATTTGTCAGAATAGGCTCTTACAGCGGCTTAGGGATAATGGAGCAGGCCAGAGATGGGGAAACAAGAGGAGAGTTAAAGAGACACGAAGATGCTGGAAATGGGCTGGCCTCGGGGCAAGGCCAGCACCACATCCGCAGGCCTCTTAGCTGACTTTCCTGCTGCTTCTATGCCTTTTATAGAACTTGAGTCTCTCTTCTTGATTCTCCCTCCATGGCCAAACCTGACAGAAATTATAATCAGGGTGACACTACTGCCAACACATCCTCAAAAGCAAAGAACAATCCAGATAGACTAGAAGGCTTGGGGCCAATTCTGAGGTGGCTCCAGATGCAGCAGGAGGAAGGAAGGGACCTGCTGTCCAGCGGGCACACTGTCTCTTTCTTGAATGGCTTCTCCCTGCCTCCCGCCCAGTCTTGTTGGAGGGAATATCTGACAACTCGGATTGAGCAGAACCTTGTGCTGAACTGCACTTGCCCCATCGCCGACTGCCCCGCCCAGCCCACTGGAGCCTTCATCCGCACCATCGTCTCCACGCCAGAGGTCATCTCCAAGGTATCCCCTCTCATCTGAGAGGTGGCAGTATAGAGAGGCAAGGGGATGGGCCCCAGGACTGGGCTAACCTGGGTTGGGGTGGGAAGTGGGGCTTGGTGCTATGGCCTGGAGGCATGGCGTCCTGGAGGCAATGACCTCACTCCACGGTATTTCTGACCCCACACAGTACGAGAAGGCACTCCTGCGTGGCTACGTGGAGAGCTGCTCCAACTTGACCTGGTGCACCAACCCCCAGGGCTGTGACCGCATCCTGTGCCGCCAGGGCCTGGGCTGCGGAACCACCTGTTCCAAGTGTGGCTGGGCCTCCTGCTTCAACTGTAGTTTCCCCGAGGTGGGCGCTCTCCCCAGGAGAGATCCCCTCTCCTTCCTGCTCTGAGCCCACCCCACCACACACTGACTTGTCCTTCCTTAGCCTCTGCCATCTGGGTTCCCCTTCCTTCCTCCATGTGTGACCCGTGTGTTCTCCCTCCCTCTTTCCATGCACACCAGCAGAGTTATCTCCTACCCCTCCCCGCCAGGACTGGGCTGTGTCCTCATCCCCTCCCCCCACTCCTACCCTAGGCGCACTATCCCGCCAGCTGTGGCCACATGTCTCAGTGGGTGGATGATGGAGGCTACTACGATGGCATGAGCACAGAGGCCCAGAGCAAGCACCTGGCCAAGCTCATCTCCAAACGCTGCCCCAGCTGCCAGGCTCCCATCGAGAAGAATGAGGGGTGCCTGCAGTAAGCAGGGAAGGGAGTGGGCAGGGGGGAGATGCCTGGCCATGAGCGGGGGCAGCAGCAAAGAGGGCAGCTCCCATCCCTCACCTGGCATGTGTCACAGTGATTCCTGGAGAATTCAGATGCCAGGGCACCCTCAGCAAGACTCGACTAGAGGGCAGGGGCAGAGACCAGAGCCCTATCTGTGGTGGCCCACTGTGTCCCAGCCCACAGGCAGGCTGCCCCTGACCAACCTGCCTCCTCCCCAGCATGACTTGTGCCAAATGCAACCATGGATTCTGCTGGCGCTGCCTCAAGCCCTGGAAGCCGACCCACAAAGACTATTACAACTGCTCTGCCATGGTAAGGGGCATGGTCACATGGGCCTGTGGGTGCTGGCCATCCCGTCAGCAGGGGCCTTCCACTCTGACACAGAGGCAGCCACAAGCAAGGCTGTGGGTGGGGGTGCCAGGGCTGTGTCGGGGAAGAACAAGGGTTCTCACCTCAGAGCCTGGTCTCTGCTGTGTAGAAAGTGGCTTTGGGCAAATCCGTTTCCTTCCATGAGCTCCAGCATCCTGCCTTTTCATGGGGGTCACAATGTGACAAGAGCGGAGGATCCAGTGAGAAACCATCCAAGTGCAGTGTAGGAAGGCCTGCAAGAGTGGTGGCCCCGGCTAAGCGACAACCCCCACGCTGGCCCAGCAAGGTTTCCCCCTAACCCTTGCCACATGGTCTTGGCAGGTGAGCAAAGCAGCCCGCCAGGAGAAGCGGTTTCAGGACTTCAATGAGAGATGCACTTTCCATCACCAGGCCCGGGTGAGCTGGGCTGACAGAGGGCCATGGGGAGGGGGCAGGGCGGGGCGGCACTGGGCTGCAGCCTTGCTGCTGAACACCCCCCCACACAGGAGTTCGCTGTGAACTTGCGGAATCAGGTGTCTGCCATCCACGAGGTGCCCCCACCCAAATCCTTCACCTTCCTCAACGATGCCTGCCGGGGACTTGAGCAAGCACGAAAGGTTGTAGTGCAGCGGGATGGTGGTGGTAGTGGGTATGTGTGTGTCCAGGGGGTCTGATGGGCTTGGCTGCTCTCCTCCCCCTCGCCTGGCTGGAGGGGCTGCGGAGGAGGCAGGAAAGCTGACGGCGCCTCCCACAGGTGCTGGCCTATGCCTGCGTGTACAGCTTCTACAGCCAGGACACAGAGCACATGGACGTGCTAAAGCAGCAGACCGAGAACTTGGAGCTGCACACCAACGCCCTGCAGATCCTGCTGGGTGAGCTGGCCCCCTGCCCCGCCATCCTGCCTGTGCTGGGCAGCCCACCCTGACCATAGGGGCCACCTCCCCACACACCAGCTCCTGCTCCCTCTGCCTGCTACGTAGTCTTCTCACCCCTGGATGTTGACATTCAGCTCTGAAGTCCTCATGCCAACGGATTTGGGGCAGGCATTCACCCTGCGTGTTCTCAGTCTGCTCTGTACCCCACTGCTTGAGTCTGAGCCCCATCAGTGAGCAACTGTAAGCCATCCAGAGCTGCCCTGCCTCTTGGCAGTTGCTTTTCATTCAGTGCTTGCTGCAGGGAGGAACAATGGAGAGTGAGAGAAGGGAAGGAGTCCCCCTGCCTGCCACCACACGCTCCCTCCCTGCCCCTGCAGAGGAGACGCTGCTGCGGTGCCAAGACCTGGCCTCCTCCCTGCGTCTCCTGCGGGCTGACTGCCTCAGCACGGGCATGGAGCTGCTACGGCGCATCCAGGAGAGGCTGCTGGCCATCCTGCAGCACTCTTCCCAGGTACAGCCCGGAGACTGCATTTCCCAGTTGCTGGCCTTCACCCTGCTGGGATGGTTCGCAACCCACAAAGGGGTTAGCTGGGAACCCATCAGACTCCCTCCGGGAGTTTCAGACTATAAATCCCAGGTGGAGTTGGGAACCCTGGGTTGAGGGGTCAACATTTTCCCTGGCTCTGACTCACTCACGTTGAGTCTGCCCCTGCCTTAGGGGACTGACGGCCTGCTGTAAGCCCCTTGAGCACAGGGTGGTGTATATGTGTGTGTCTGCCTCTGCCCCCAGCCCCAATGCCCTGGAGACCACTGTGATTTCACTTGCATAAGGGGGGAGTAGGGGGAACTCTGCTGGCCCAAGCCAGGCACTCAATAGTGGAGACAAGGCCCAGGGCCTCAGTGTTCTCTGCCCTCCTGCTCTCCACAAACACCCAATTTCCTTACTAGGATTTCCAGGTGGGCCTGCAGGGCCCGTCAGTGGAGACCCGGGAGGCCAAAGGACCCAACATGCCTGGCAACCCGTGAGTAGGGGGTAAGGGGGATGCCAAGCCTCAGAGGGGTGGCAGGAGATGTGGGGCTTCCCTGGGGCTGAGTGGGCTGGCCATGCATAGGCCCCTAGGCTCTTCGGGACTGCAGGAGGAGGAGGAGGAAGAGGAGGAGGACGAAGACGATGTGCCTGATTGGCAGCAGGACGAGTTCGATGAGGAACTGGACAATGACAGCTTCTCCTATGACGAGGAGTCAGAGAACCTGGACCAAGGCGCCTTCTTCTTCGGCGATGAGGAAGATGACGACGATGAGGCCTATGACTGAGGGGAGGCAGGGGGTGGGAGAGACGTGGGACACACCTGGAATGGCACCACCACAGTCCTGGGGCTTTGGACACCTGCTGTGGGGGAGGGGCTGCCCTTGCCAGCATCACCCTTCTCTGTTTATGGAATAAATCTTCCACCACTACACACACATGCAGAGACTGGCTGCACAGATGTGAAGTTAGAATTTTCACACGGTCTTTAATCTCCACTAGTGCTGGGGGGGACAAGAAGAGTGTAATCAAGCCAGATAATGTCACGTGGTTGGGTGAGGGGAGGCAGCCGCCTGCCCAGGAGGGTCAGCTTCGAAGTATTGGTCCAGCAGGTCCTCCACCTCTTCTTCCTTGTAGTCCCACACTTGGAACTGTGTGCCATTGGCTGCTCCCCGGATCATGGCCGAAAGTACTAGAAGGGCAGGGAAAGGTGATACTGTCTTCTGCTTTCCTGCCCTGGTGTGGGCAGACATGTTCAGCCCTCCGAGGAAGGCACTAAGGGCTTAGCCCACACAAAGCCTGAGAGGGCCAGGTGGCCATCTCGGGCTTGGGGTGCTCACCTCGGCCAGACTGCGGGCGGAACAGGCACAGGACCCGCTTATTGAGGGCCATGGCCCAGCCCAGCTCATAGCCTACGCCCAAGGATGGTTGTGTCACCTCTGCCACGACCACTAGGAAGAAAGAGGAGATGATGGCTCTGTGTGTGGGCCATTGGGGCTTGTGGGAGAGAGGGCAGGCAGCAGGCTGTGGTGGGAAGGAAATCCCAGGAGATTGCATGGAGGAGGGAGGCCACTCACCGTCTGCCTGCCGCAGCCAGGCCAAGTCCCGCTTGTGGATGAATCTGTCCCCGCCTGTGGCCTCTTCCCCTACAGGTGAGGGAAAGCCAGTCAGGGGCACGGGCAGTCAGGGAGGCTCCATTCAGGTGTGACCTCCAAGGGCCTGCCCAAGCTGACTGCACAAAAACAGAGAAGAAATGGGGGCCATGAGATATGCTCAGCCCTGTGCAAGGTGGGCTGTGGGGTTAGAGCCAGGGAGGAGTACAAGCAAGGACTGCCCTACTCCAGGGTGATTATGAAGAGGTGCAGGGGCACTTGACGCAAAGCAGGAGGGGTATCTTGGGGTGAGCACACCAGGTTCACAGCGTCCAGGACACTAAGGCACCCAGCCAGCAGCATCAGAACAGAGCAACTGCAGGGCTTGTTAGGAGCACAGACTGGGGGGTCAGCATCGTGGTGTAGCATGCAAGGCCTCTGCCTGTGGTGCTGGCATCCTACATGGGTGCAGGTGCCCCGGCTGTTCCACTTCCCATCCAGCTCCCTGCTTGTGGCCTGGGAAAGGATCCAAGGACGGCCCAAAGTCTTGGGACTCTGAACCCGTGTGTGGGAGACCTGGAAGAAGCTCCTAGCTCCTGGCTTCAGATCAGCTACAGCCCTTGTGGCCATTTGGAGCATGAACCAGCAGATGGAAGATCTTTCTGTCTCTCCTTCTCTCTGTAAATCTGCCTTTCCAATAAAAAATAAATAAGTCTTTAAAGGATAAAGGCAGCACCAAAAGCAGATCACAGTAACAGCTGGGCCAGAGAAGGGGCTGGTCTGGCTCAGTCTCCTCAGCCGTGGGGCAGAGCAGTAACAGAGCGCAAGCCGCCCTCGCTGCTGGCAGGGGCCACCCAGAGTTCGCTAAGATGGCCCCAAAGGAGGGGGTGGGGAGGGGGGGCAACGAATGTTCGAGCCTGAAGGCCCTCGTCCTCGGGCAGGAGGGCCCGTGGGGAGGACCAGGCCAGGCGGAGCAGGCTCCAGGCCAAGAGAGCGCCAGGATCGGGGAGAGAGGCGGGCCCGACCCTCCCCGCCGCGCCCCGCGGCCTCACCGCGCGCGCTCAGCTCGGCGGCCGCCACGTGCTCGGTGAGCACCGCCCCGAAGCGTCGCAGCCGCGCCACGATCCGACCGTACAGTGCCAGGTCGTCGCGGCCGCCGCGGATGCTCCCGCAGAAGTACAGGGCCCGGCGCGCCGGCTCGCCCGGCCCCGGGGTCTCCCCGCGCTCCCGCGTCCCGGTCGCCGCCATCGCCGCCACCGCCGGCCCCCCACGTGACCGGCCGGGCCCGCCCCCGCCAGGGCGAAAGCCAGCACTCACCCTGACCTCGCGTCCCCTGCCACCACCACCCTCCATCCGGCTGCACGGTCTCCCCGCTCCCTACCACCCTGCCCTGCCCTTGTTCTTTTAGCCTTCTCACCACTCGGTAACTTACCAATTATGCCTTGTCCTTTTACATCCCATAGGGTCCCTTCCCAGGGGAGTGGAGCGTGTTCTTGCTTCTGTTGGCTGCTGTTCTAGCAGCTTCTAGCCGGCTCCATGTGGCACTGGAGTGAGTGGCTTGAGGGAAAGCATGCATTTCACAGCACTGGCTAACCAGGTGCACAGAGGTCACAGCCTCACACTGTCGGCTTACCCATCACCCAGCTTATGACAGTCACATGAGCATGCAGTCTCCTCCAGGCGTTCTATTGCCCTCCCATCTTCCCTCCAGTTTGTCCCATAAGCAAAGAACACACATGCAACATGCATGTACATGCAACACAGCTATTTACACATGCACACAGGACCATTGTGGTGTACACCTCTGTGGTGTGTGTGCCTGGAGTCCTCTTTCAACTGAAAGCTGTTCTTTCCTACAAGAAACAAGGCCAGCTTGAAGGAAGAGGCAGGGGCAGGTGCAGCCTGGCTCTCAGCTAGGCTGGGAGGCCCGAGTGGGAGGAAGGACCGGAATGGGGGAATGAGGGGCATGCACAGGGTGGTGCCATTCAGATGAAGCAGAGCCCGTGGAAGCTTGTTAGAACACACCAGGTTCTCCAGAACTGCTGGGGCAGGGACAGTCCTGTGTGTGCTTTCAAGATGGAGGTGAATGCCATCGTAAATGTGTCAGAGCGTCCAAGCCCCCACTGATAGTACAATGGACAAGGGCAGAAGACTGCTTTTTGTGGCATTCCACCCGAGAGAAGGAACCGGAAAACACAGGCAGAGAGCAGGCTGGACACTGCTGCTGGCTAGGTCTAAGAAGGGGCAGGGATTGGCCACAGGGGTCCCAGGTGAGCTTTGGGGGTGATGGAAAAGTTTTCTTTTTTTTTTCTTTTTTTTAAAAGACTTATTTATTTTATTACAGTCAGATATACAGAGAGGAGGAGAGACAGAGAGGAAGATCTTCCATCCGATGATTCACTCCCCAAGTGAGCCACAACGGCTCATATGGTTGCAGGTTCTAATCCCGGCAGCCCCATTTCCCATCCAGCTCCCTGCTTGTGGCCTGGGAAAGCAGTCAAGAATGACCCAAAGCTTTGGGACACTGCACCTGCGTGGGAGACCTGGAAACACTCCTGACTTTGGATTGGCTCAGCTCCAGCCGTTGCAGCCACTTGGGGAGTGAACTATCAGATGGAAGATCTTCCTCTCTGTCTCTTCTCCTCTCTGTATATCTGCCTTTCCAATAAACATGAAATAAATATTTTTTTTAATAAGTTCTAAATTGGGTCTGGCAGGTTCCTGCATGGGCACCGGTTCGAATCCTGACAGCCCCACTTCCATCCAGCTCCTTGCTTGTGGCCTGGGAAAGCAGTCGAGGATGGCCCAAAGCCTTGGGACCCTGCACGCATGTGGGAGAGTTCAAAGAGGCTTCAGGCTCCTGGCTTCTGATCGGCTCAGCTCCAGCCGTTGAGGTTACTTGGGGAGTGAATCATCAGATGGAAGATCTTTCTGTCTCTTCTCCTCTCTGTATATCTGCCTTTCCAATAAAAATTTTAAAAATTAAACTTTTTAAAATAAAGTCCTAAATTATATTCTGTAATGGCTCTAACTATTGATCTTGTATTCCAGAAAGAGAGATGAATGTCTATGTATTTGGTTTTTTAAGATTTATTTATTTTTATTGGAAAGGCAGATCTACAGAGAGAAGGAAAGACAGAGGGAAGGATCTTACATCTCCTGGTTCACTCCCTAAAAGGCACAATGGCTGGCTGGAGCTGAGCCACTTCAAAGCCAGGAGCCAGGAGCCTCTTCTGGGTCTCCCACATAGGGTCCCAAGGCATTGGGCCATCCTCTGCTTCTTTCCCAGGCCACAAGCAGGGAGCTGGATGAGAAGTGGAGCAGCTGGACTCAGGCAGCCCTCTAATACGGAATCCCAGCATCATAAGAAACAGAAGCCGTTGTGCCCCAACTCTGACCCTAGAATTGTTTTATCAGCAGAGCTGATTCTTTATATTAATTAAGCAGCCCTCTATTTCCTCCACACTCCCAGCCCCTGGCAACAATGACTGTATTTGCTACTTCTAGGGATTTCGCTATTATAAATAGCTGCAGAAGTTGATTCCATTTTCTGCAGTGTTTGTACTTCTGTGGTTAAGTTATTTTATTTAGGGCATAGCCTCCAAGTTCTTCTATGTTGTATACTTCCTGATTTAACAATCCATTACAAATTAGAGTAATTAAAATAGTATGGCACTGGCATAGAGACAGACCTAAAGCCCAATGGGAAAGAATTAAGAGTCCAGAAAGAAGCCCACGGAGTCGTCGTTTCTGTCAAAAATGCCAAGAATACACACTAGAGGGCGCTCCCATCCAGGTGCGCTTGTTGCCAACCGTGGTGGGAAAATTGGGGATCTATAGAGACAAAAAGGAAAGTGGAGCCCTATCTTATATCATGCATCAAAGCCTACTCAGATTTAAATGTAGGACCTGGGGACCAGTGCTGTAGTGTAGCACGCTAAGTCAGCCTGTAGCAGCAGTTCAAGTATGGGTACCAGTTCAAGTCCCAGCTGCCTCACTTCCAAGATAAAAATGTGGAGAAGTTGGAATTCTGTGTGCAATTGATGAGAATGTAACAGCTGTGGAAAAGAGCCCTCGAACAATTAAAACTGGAACTACATTATGATCCATGAGTCCTATATCTGGGTGTGTCTGCAAAAGAAATAAAATCAAGATTCTGAAGAACTATCCTCATGCAAACATTTTTTGCTTCATTATCCACACTAGCCAAAAATACAAGGACAACCTGCTTGTTCACTGATGAGGAAAAGAAATGGATAAACATGGAATAGACACACAATGGAATAGCATCCAGCTTGAAGCGAGGAAGGACTGCCACAGGTAACAGCAGCGCTGTGCTCAAAGCAAAATTCAAGAAAGTCACAATGGGACTGGCTCTGTGGCACAGTCGGTAAAAGCTGTTGCCATGGTGCCAGCATCCCACATGGATGCCGGTTCATGTCCTGGCTACTCCTCTCCTGATCCATCATCCACTGCTAATGTGCCCGGGAAAACGGTGGATGATGGATCAAGTGCTTGGAGATCAGGCAGAAGTTCCAGGCTCCTGGCTTTGGACTGGCGCAGCTCCTGTCATTGTGGCTATTTGGCAAGTGAACCAGTGATAGAAGATCTCTCTGTCTATCCACTTTACCTGTCAAGTAAATAAAATAAATCTTTAGAATTTTTACAAAGGCGGGGCCGGTGCCGTGGCATATCAGGCTAATCTCTCTGCAGCACCGACATACCATATGGACACCAGCGTAAGTCCCTACTGCTCAATCCCCTCCCCAAGCCCTCTACGCCTCATAAACTCCTCCTTATCATTTAAAATCCAATTTAAAAAGACATACTGGGGCTGGTGTGGTGGTCCAGTTGGCTAATCCTCATCCCTGTGGTGCTGGCATCCCATATGGGTGCTGTTTCATGTCCCGGCTGCTTCACTTCCCATCCAGCTTCCTGCCTGTGGCCTGGGGAAGCAGTTGAGGCTGGCCCTTGGGACCCTGCACCCACACGGGAGACCTGGAAGAAGCTCCTGGCTCCTGGCTTTGAATCAGCTCAGCTCCAGCCATTGCGGCTACTTCGGGTGTGAACCAGCAGATGGAAGATCTTTCTGTCAAATATCTGCCATTCCAATTAAAAAATCTTTGTTATTTTTTAAAAAGGACAAATGGAACTAAACATTAATATGTACATCTACTTTTTTTTTTACAAAGGAAAATAATATGCTGCAAGAAATATCAGTTACGGTCAACCTTGTTTTACCTGTCTGCTCCATCTCTTTGTTATACTATATTAATGCAAATTCTGGATCATATTGTTTCATTAGTAAGCATTTCATTGTGTATCTAAAAGGCAAGGGTTTTTGAACACTCAATATTGACGTTATATTTTTTTATTTATTTATTTGAAGAGCAGGGTTATAGAGAGGAAAGACAGAGAGATCTTCCTTACGCTAATTCAACTCCCTAAATGGCTGCAATGGCCAGAGCTGGATCAGGCTGATGTCAGCAGCCAAAGCTTTACTTGGGTCTCCTCCATGGGTGGCAGACCCTTGAGCACTTCCATGGCCATCTTCCATTGCTTTTCCTAAGCCTTTATCAGGGAAGCAACTGAAGCATGAAGCGGTGCCCACACAGGATGTTGGCATTACAGTTGGTAGCTTCACCTACGTAGTAGGTTGACAGTATCTTATTGGGTGAATCTGGCTCTGGAAGCAGAGCTTGGACTCAAACCCAGACACTCTGATGTGGATGCAGGCGTCAGCACTGCATCACCACACCAACCCAAAAAATACTTCTTAAACATTTAAATATTTATGTTTTATTATAGTTAATTTACACATGACTGTATTAAAGGAATATTTTAAACAATATTTGGGGCTGGTGTTGCGGCGCAGTGGGCTGAGCTGCCAGTGGCTATGCCAGCATCCTGTATCGAAGTACTGATTCACGTCCTGGCTGCTCCGCTTCCGACGCAGCCTTCTCCCCATGCACCTGGGAAGGCGGCAGAGGATGGCGCAAGTCTGGGGCTCCTGCCACCATGTGGGAGACCCAGATGAAGTGCTTGACTTCTGGATTTATCCTGGCTTCCTAGACCTGACTGTTACAGCCACTTGGGGAGTAAACCAGCAGAAATAAGACTTCCCTCTTTCTCTTTTGCTCCTGCCTTTCAAATGAAAAAAAAATACATAAGTAACTTTTTAAAAAGTACATATTTGGGTTGGTGTTACAGTGGGTTAAGCTGCTTCTTGTGATGCTGGCACCATACGGGTGCCAGCTCAAGTCCTGGCAGCTCTACTTCCAATCCAGCTTCCTGCTAATTCACCTAGGAAAGCTATGGAAGATGGCCTGAGTGCTTGGAGCCCTGCACTCACATGGGAGAGCTGAAAGAAGCTCCTGGCTCCTGGCTTTAGCATGGCCCAGACCTGGCTGCTGCAGCCCAGCCATTTGTGGATTGAACGAGAATTCAGGTCTCCCTCTCTCTCTCTTTCTCTCTCTCTCCTTTTTCTCTCTCTGTGACTCTGCCTTTCAGCTAAACAAAAATTTCCTATTATCTTACAAACATTAAAAAATATTTGCTTCTAAGTTATTTGATTAAATTCAGGATACACACTCCACATATTGTGCTTGGTCGGCATGTTTTTGCAATCTAGCAGTCACATGTCCTCTGCATACCCTATGTTATTCTCTCCCTCCCTGCCCCTGAAGTTCCTGTCGCCTGGGATTTGCTGCCTGTGTCCCTGTGCTGTCATGTAACATGTTCCTTTGTTGTCCATGTTTCCCATGCAATGGGCTTGGATCTAAGGCTTCATCAGAGTCAGCGTCAATTCAAGACAGGATTGGCTCCTAGTGAGGTGTGCACCTCTACCATGCAACACCCAAAGCCTGCACCTTTCTCTCTCTCTCTCTCGACTTTAGGAACCACTGATGGTCAATGTCCACATCTGCTCATTCATTCATTCACAGGACATGCCAATTAAAGTATTTTTTTTAAGACTTATGTATTTACTTGAAAATTCGTTAGAGAGAGGGAGATAATCTTCCATCCACTGGTTCACTCCTCAAAATGGCTACAGCAGCTGGGGCTGGACCAGGCTGAAGCCAAGAGCCAGGAACTCCATTTGGTCAGCCACAAGGGTGCAGGGACCCAAGCATTTGAGCCATCCTCCGCTGCTTTCCCAGGTCCGTTAACAGGGAATCAGATCGGAAGCAAGGCAACCTAGACTCGAGCCAACATGCCACTATGGGATGCTGGCATCACAGACAACAACTCAACTGATTGCTTAATAGTGCTGGTCCTAGCCAAAGTGTATTTATTGCAAAATAAAATCCAGCTGCAGAAAACTCCTAAGACACATGATCATTTTAATATAAACACTTCAGTAGTCATTATCCTTGGGTTTTGATGTGCTCCCTCCAATTACAGCTGCCTGAGCCGCCCCCCCCCCCCCCCCAAGGTAGCTGCTGCCATTTCTTTTACAGTAAAGACAAAAGCGGCACAAATCAACTTCCTCATGTTACTTTATGATTTTATTACTGGGCACTGCGTTCTAACCTTGTTCACATCTACACACTTCCACGTGTGATTTAATTTGCAAGTTGAAGATATATTTATTGAAGCATTCGTTTTGTGCAGGACACCCAGTGGGGATGAAAGGTGCTACAAAAAGGAGCAAAGGAGGAGCCAGCCCTGTGGCTGCTGGCATCCCATGTGGGCACCAGTTTAAGTCCTGGTCGCTCCGCTTCTGATCCAGCTCCCTGCTGATGCATCTGGGAAGGAAGTGGGGGGTGGCCCAGTGCTGGGACCCTGTACCCACACGGGAGGCTCAGTGAAGCTCCTGGCTTCTGACTGCAACCAGACTCAGCCTTGGCCATTGCAGCCATTTAGGGAGTGAACCAGTGGGTGGAGGATCTCCCCCTCTCCCATGGGTCTGCCTTCCATGTAAATAAGTAAATCTATTTTTTTTTTTTTAGGGAATTAAAGAGACTCCGAGGCTTTAGACTGAATTTGACCTTGGGAAGAGTCAGTCTTAGCTCAGGGCTAGGAGGGCTCAGATTAGTGCTACCAGGTAGAGCATCCCCAGGGGGCGGGAATTTGCTATTGAGGGCCCCTCACACTTCCTCTTCAAACTAGTGTCCTTGAATAGAGTTAAAGGTCAATGTCTGAGACAGCTTCCCGAGCTAGATAGACAACTAACACTGGATGACCTGGTGGTGGCTGAGTGCTGAACAGCAGGTGGCACTGGGTGACAGTCCCCGAGAACCAAAACTAGGTGAGCTCCCGGGCTGCCCTTGGCCAGCAGGCGTCCAGGCTGTGGGATGGGGCGTCCCGGGAGGTTAAGGCAGTTGGTCTGCAAGACTGGGGAGAGCAGAGCATTTCCCAGGAGTGTCAGTGAACGGGTCAGCAGGTGCGGAAGAGGAGACCAGCAGAGGTGGGAGGAGAACTGCTGGAAGGTCGTTGTGGAGTCCTCCGGGCGTCCGTTCCCACAGGCCGATGTGAGCACCCCGTGGCCCATGGGACACTGGGTGAGTTAGATCAGAGGGGCTTAGCCTCAGTATGTGTGCGGGACAAACATCAGTCCTAGAGCAGTGACCGCTCTTGTTTTATCCTGCAAAAACATAAAATATAAGCCTCAAGCAGCTCGATTATGAGGTTAAAAAATTAACTACTGCCAAGAACAAAGTTCAGAAACATTTGGTGAAATACAGAAATACCTAGGACTCAACAAAGTGAAACTTACAAGTTTCAACATCCAATAAGAAATTATTAGGTGGGCCTGGCATGTTGACTCAGGAGCCAAATCCTGACCTTGCAAGTGCTGGGATCACACAGGAGTGCCAGTTCATGTCCTGGCTGCTCCACTTCCCATCCAGCTCCCTGCTTGTGGCCTGGGAAAGCAGTGGTGGACGGCCCAAAGCCTTGGGACCCTGCACTCATGTGAGGGACCTGGAAGAAGCTCCTGGCTCCTGTCTTCGGATCGGCTCAGCTCTGTTGTGGCCACTTGGGGAGTGAACAAGCATATGGAATATCTTTTTCTCTCCTTCTCTGGGTAAATCTGATCTGCTTTTTCAATAAAAACGAATCTTTAGAAAAAGAAATTGTTTGGTAAGGGTGGAAAGCAGAAAAGTATGATCAGTGGTAAGAAGAAAATCTATTGGAATATGTGTGTTGGGGGAGAGAGAGAGCAAGTGAGTTAGCTCTTCCATTCTTTGATTCATTCCCTAAATGGCTGCAGCAGCTGGGGTCGGTCCAGGTTCTAACAATGATTCCATTTGTGTAAGAACTTAGAAGACAGGCCAGTGTTGTGATGCAGCAGCTTAAGCCACTATCTATATCCTATGTGGGCACCAGTTCGAGTCTCGGAAGCTCCACTTCATTTTTTTTTAATTTTGTTACATATATTTATTTTTATTGGAAAGGCAAATTTTACAGAGAGAAAAAGGTCTGTTGCTGATTCACATCCCAAGTGGCTGCAAAGGCTGGGTTGAGCCGATCTGAAGCCAGGAGCCAGTAGCCTCTTTCAGGTCTCCCACGTAGGTGCAGGGTCCCAAGGCTGTGGGCCATCATCTACTGCTTTTCCAGGCCACAAGCAGGGAGCTGGATGGGAAATGGGACAGCTGGGATACTAACAGGCACTCATATAGGATCCGGGCACATACAAATATTTAGCCACTGAGCCATCGCATAGGGTCTGGCAGCACCACTTCCACTCTAGCTCCCTGCTAATGGATCTGGGAAACCACTGTAGGATGGCCCAAGATCTTGGGTCTTTGCATCCACATGGGAGAGCTGGAAGAATCTCCTGGCTCCTGACTTCAGTCTGAACCCATTGTTGGCCATTGGAGCTATTTGGGTGTGTATGTAGGGCTGTGTGGGGGGTGTCAGGGAATTAAGCAGCAGTAGGAAGATTCTTTCTCTCCCTTTCTCTCTGTACCTCTGCCTTTCAAATAAAGAAAATCTTTAAAAAGGTAGAATAGGGCCCAGCGTGGTGGCCTACAGACTAAAGTCCTCGACACCTTGAACACACAGAGATCCCATACGGGTGCCAATTCTAATCCTGGCAGCTCCACTTCCCATCCAGCTCCCTGTTTGTGGCCTGGGAAAGTATTCAAGGACGGCCCAAAGCCTTAAGACCCTGTACCCGTGTGGGAGACCAGGAAGAAGCTCCTGGCCCCTGGTTTCAGATCAGCTCAGCTCTAGCCGTCACGGCCACTTGGGGAGTGAATCAGCAGATGGAAGATCTTTCTCTCTATCTCTTCCCTTCTGTAGGTCTGGCTTTTCAAGAAAAATAAATAAATCTTAATAAATAAAAAGTTAGAACAAATTTAAAAAAAACAAATTAAAAAAAAAAAAACTGGCTCCTCTCCAGCTTCTTGCCAGTGCAGACCTTGACACCCACTGGTCATGGCATAAATGACTGGGTCTTTGTCATTCCTGCCAGAGGCCTGGATGGAGAGCCGGGCCCGAGATCCAGGCATCTGGGGGGGATGAGCAGCAAATGGAGATGTGTGTGTGCGCACGCGTGTGCCCAGCTCACTCTTTCTGTCGCTCAGACGATTCACTAAAGGGGCAGAAGCAGTTGTTGCAGTGGCTCTGTCTGAAGGCAGGGCCCTTTGGGACGCTCCCTCTGAGATAGAAATGCATGCGCCAGAGGATGATGAGGCCACACTCAGGTGATCGACTGCCGCTGGGGGAGGGGGGAAATTGCATTCTGATGCTGTCTGTACGGCAGCCCCGGCTGGCCGGACTAATTTTGAAAATGGGTCATCCCTTCTGTTTAAATCTATTTTATTTGTTTTCTTTAAAGGCAGAATAGTAGAGAGAGGGAAGGAGAGCCAGGACTGGGCCTGGCTGAGACCAGGAACCTGGTTAGATCTCCCACGTGGCTGCAGGCGTGGCCCCACCTGGGCCATTCTCTGCTGCTTGCTCAGATGCACGAGTAGCGAGCCACTTGGAAGCAGAGCAGCCAGGACTCTAACTGGTGCTGGAATACTGGGTGTTGGTGTCGCACATGGCAGCCTGACTTGCTGTAGCTCAAGGGCAGCCCCTTCTGAGCAACCCCAAGTTGGGATGAGAGCAACATCAAGCCTGTGTAAGCCCTGGCTGATCATCAGGTGGATGTGGGACGCCTCAGGAAGGGGGTATGACCTTGCTTGGGGTAACTCTCACGGTCAAGGGCGATTTCTGGAGGTATTCCTCTGATCCCTTGGGCAGATGGGGAAGGATTCCCAGATCCCAAGGGTGGATATGGCAGCCTCACCACCAGCTTCCCCAAGCCAGGTGAATAAACGCCAGCTGCCTCATAACCCAGGCCCACCCTCAGCCCCATTGTGTGCTGTTTGCTCTGGCTGCAAGTCTCTCTCACCCTCCACTTTGGCCCCTGTCAAATTCCTACCGATCTTCCATTCCTGGTTAGAGGAACCTTCTCTGGGAAGCATCCTTTGATGATGCAGGGGTCCTTCCAGGGTGGGAAGGGCATGGGTCCTGGAACTAGAGTTGCTAGCTGTGTAGCCAAATGCCAGTGATTTCATCTCTCTCACTCAGCACCACCATGGTAAAGTAGGGCTGACAATAGTATTCTTACCTCGAAGTATAGTTAGGACCACTTGTGATGCCATATCACATATAGGCGCTGGTTGGAGTCCTGGGTGCTTCACTTCCAATCCAGTTCTCTGCTAGTGTGTTTGGGAAAACAGCAGAGGATGGCCCAAGAGCTGGAGCCCCTGCAACCATGTGGGAGACCTGACTTGAGTTCATGGCCCCTGGCTTTGAGCTGGCCCAGCTCCAGCTACTGTGGTCCTTTGGTGAGTAAACCAGCTGATGTAAGATGTCTCTCTCTCTCTGTTATGCTTCCTTTTTTTTTTTCAAGTTGCAGCAAAAAACTTTTATTTCCATTTGGTCTACGGTAAGACAGGGCTCTGGGGGCTGTTAACAAGCTGCCTAATGGCTGGAGGGGGTGGTTAGGCACAAATTGGGATACCAGTTATGCTTCCTTTTAAAGAAAGGAAATGCATGGGGCTGACATAGTGGTGTGCCATGATAATCTTCCACCTGTGGCACCAGCATCCCGTACTGGCACCAGTGCATATTCCAGCTGCTCCACTTCTGATCCAGCTCCTGCTAATGGCCTGGGAAAGCAGTAGAGAATGGTTAGCCCCATGTGTCCTTGAACCCACATGAGATACCAGAAAAAGTTGCTGGCTCCCACCTGTGGCCTTTTGGGGAAAGTAAACCAATGGGTGAAAGATCTCTCTCTCTCTGTGTGTGAATCTGCCTTCCAAGTAAAAACAAATAAATCTTTTAAAAATATATACATCAACAAAAAATCTTTATTAAAAATTTCACAGAACATGGCATGAAAGGTAAGATTATTTAGGTACAAAAGTTTGAAATCTGGACCTAGTGGCTAAAGTCCTTGCCTTGCATGCTCTGGGAACCCATATGGATATTGGTTCGTATCCTGGATGCTTCACTCCCCTTCCAGCTCCCTGCTTGTGGCCTGGGAAGGCAGTTGAGGATGGTCTGGAGCCTTGGGACCCTGCACCACATGGGAGCCCTGGAGGAAGCTCCTGGCTCCTGGCTTCAGATTGGCTCAGCTCTGGCTATTGCAGCTACTTGGGGAGTGAATCAGCAGATGGAGGATCTTTCTGTCTCTCCTCCTTTCTGTAAATCTGACTTTCCAATAATAAATAAATACTCTTTAAAAATTTAAAAATTTATGCAGATAGGAAGTTTTCTCCAAAAAATCATGAAATAGCAAGCATGGATTTCAATATGTATTTTTTTTCCAACAAAATAAACTTCTTTTTGGCTCCATTTCCCACAGCCTTTAAATAGTGCCCTCGGATGTATTAATTTAGAACAGCGTTTGGCAGCCATAAATATTGCTGCTGTTATTATGAGAGCTGTCCAGGATGCGTTTGTTGAAGGCGTGTGGGGGAGCATGGAGGGAGGGAACAACTTGAGAGAGACAAAGTGCAGAGTATCTTCAGAGAATGAGTCGGCTTGCCTGCCAGAAGCGAGAACTGGCCTCACGCATGCACGCTGGGAAGCGTTGTTAATGTCACAGTAAAGAGTGTGCATCTTATTTGGTAAGCAGTCAGAAACAATGGCAGAATTTGTCAAGAGATGGGAGAAAGGGCCAAAAAGAGACGAAGCTCTGGTGTAGTGAGGTGAATACCAGGGAGCCAGGGAAAGGGTGGTAGGTTGCAGCATAAGATGGTTTTAGAAGAGGTGAGTGATGGGGCCGGATGCGAAACTGGGAACAGGTGAGGGCAAACAGGTTTAGAAGTCCATGAACACATGGAGGATGGAGTGGGGAGCCAGGTAACGCTGGTGCAGTGAGGCCAGGAGTACCGGGGACCTGTCGCAGTGGAGAGGCGAAAGGTGTTGGAAACAGGTGAGGTTTATGGGACAGGTAAAGAGTGGTGGATCTGTGCCGGGGGATTGAACTCATTGAAGTAGACACCACTGAGGACCTGTGAGTAGATGGGGGAGCTATCAGGGAGAGCGCACAGGCGGGAGGCACAGGGACGAACGTGATGTCAGAGACAGGGCGGTGATGTCAGAGCCGGGGCGGTGGAGCGGTGATGTCAGGGCTGGTGCTGATGCTGGCGGCGCAGTGCATTGTGGGCAGCTCCCCGCTCTGCCGCCGCCGCTGCCGCCGCCGCCCGAAGAGGATCGGGGCCGGGCCGGGCCGGGATGGTCCCGGTCGGGAGGCCACCACCGCCGCCGCCAGAGGGAGCGGGCAGCCCCGCACTGCGCTGAGCCGCCCCCGCGCCCGCCCCGCCCCGGCCCCGGGGGATGCGCCGCCCCGAGCCGCTGCCTCCGCTGCAGCCGCAGCCGCAGCCGCAGCGGGCACAGAGCAGGTGAGGCGGGGCGGGGCCGGGCGGGCCGGGCCGGGGGCGGGAGGGGGCGCTTGCCGCGAGCTCCGAGGGCCTCCCACCCAGCTCGGCTGCAGGCACACAGCGTGCCCTGGGCTGCGGTTGCCGTCCAAGCAGGACATCGGCCTGCACAGCCTGGGCCTCAGCCCGAGGCCTGGGGCCGCTCCCTGCCCCCAGCATGCTCTCCAGCCGGTCCTCCAGGGATTTTGCTCCTCGTTGCTCCCCAGCAGCGTGCCCTGTCCTGTAGTCTCATCCCACTCTCCTGTCAGACTGGTAGAGGTTATTCCTCTGCCTCCCAATCTCATCTCTCTCCTCCTGTCCCTGCATTCCTCCCACTAGCCTCCTTACCTACTTCCTTCTCTCTGCACTGTGCGGGAATCCCAGCATGGCCCTGTATGGTTCCCTGTCCTTGTGGTTCACCTGTCTCAGTGGTACCTGACCCTACCCTCTGATCCATCACCCCTCATCTCTCCCATTCTCCTCTGCCCCTATCCACACTCCTTTCCACCTGTTCCCAGGACCTCTCACTGGACTCCCACATGCCCACACACACCTGGCACACACCTGGCCAAAGCGATCAGCCTTGCCTTCTCATACCAGGACAAGTCCCCAGTCACTAGCTAGGCAGTCCTGCTGCCTGACACACGTACACACATACACACATGCACATGCATGATTGCATGTACACATCTTTGCGCACATCACTGGCCATACACAGGAGAGATGAGTAAACATTTCTTCTTCAAGTTCTACCTCTCATGCAAGCTCAGGGGCCTGAGGGGCAGTACTGGGGCAGCCAAGTCACTGTGTGCATGCGACCTTCAGGGACACACAGGCGGGCAGGGGAGAGGCCCGGGTCTGCCCTTTTCCCTCTTGTCCGTTCCCTTTAGGTTCACCCGTCTAGGCATAGACGCAGTACACTACTTTACCTCGTCAACCCACAGATCGCACCATCCTGCGGTGGTCACCTGGTTAATTTTCAAGACCCCCCGCCCTCACAGGGGCAATTGTTTCTTGAGCTTGTGGTTTTGGTCCCCAACCCCCCCCACCGCTCTCCCCTCTGCTGCTGTCCTGTTGCTCACAGCCCACAGCAGTAGGAGTGATGCGGATTCCACCTTGTCAGAGACCAAGTGGCAGGTGTCGCGCCCTGAGGACTGCTCTGCCCCTCATGTCCCTCTGACACCCTGTGACCTGGGCAAAGTTGCTTCACATCCCCTCTCCCTGCCCATCTCAGGACGCCTCCACCCTGGAGCACCCCCTCCCCAGAAATTTCTCTTCTCCCAAGATAGGACAAGTTTAGGTAGTTCCCACCCCATTAATGGGTGTCTTGAGCCACTTGGCTCCTCTCCTTCCCTCTCTTCCTTCCCTAGCCTCAGTCCTAAGTTCCCCCATGCCCTGTTTTTCTTTTCTGACTGGGACCCTCCAGAGTCACTGTGCTGGCACAGTGTTGTGTGAATAAAAAAAAGTGTTGGGGAAGCATCCAGGTTCCCCAAAGCTGTGTTGGGTTGGTTAGCAAAAAGCTCAGAGTCGTTTCCTGTTGCACCTGCCAAACACACACACACACTCCAGCCCTCATAGGCTCACGGCCACAGGCATAAAGACACACACTTACCCTGGGAGATGCATGCACAGGTGTACACACACACATGCGCACATTGCAACATGTGCCTCACCACTGGGGAAACGCCCACTTCTGTCTCTCCCAGGGGCACCAGAGCTGTGCCCCTTGCTGGTCCCTGAACTCTCACCCCGAGCCCACCTGAGGCTGCCGCTCCCTGCCTTCTAATGGGCTTCTCCTACTTCCCTGCTCTCCCAGTTCAGCAAGGCCACAGGGCTCCGGTCTCCAGAGAGCCACCGCCTCCTCCTCCCTGGGCACTGGCCTCAGGGGATGAAGTGTCTCCTCTCCCTTTTCTTTTCCCCTAGTGCCTAATCAGGTCACTCTGCCGTGGCTCTCTCCTGGGTCACCTCAGGCTCAGCAGGTCCTGCCTTGTCTCAGAGCCTGTGATGCACAGCTGCACGGGCATCCTGGGGGCCCAGGGAAGATGTGGGAGCCGTGGAGCCCAGGTCATGCGACTGGTCCTTAATGGCGCAGGCTTCCTTGACCCTGACAAGGTCCCAGTCCAGAATGTCCTCCTGGTCTGTGAATTCTCCCCACTTTCATTGGCTAGCAGTGGTCTCAAGCCAATGTTCTCCCCACAGCCTGAGCAACCACTGTTCCCTGCCCTTTTCTGTCAGCACGTGGGCCCCATTGCTGATTTCACAGGGCCAGTTTGTACCTCCAGCCAGCAATCCTTGGAGCACCTACCCAGGGGGCCCAGGGAGGATGCTGACCGGCAGAGTGCAGCTGGCAGCCTCTGCACCTGCCAGGTGCGGCAAGGTCCCCACTTACGGTCCCTCACTGCTCCCCCAGGTAGATGGCCCCCCCAAGGCAGACCCTGCGGACACCCCTCCGTCAGGCTGGCGGATGCAGTGCCTAGCGGCTGCCCTTAAGGACGAAACCAACATGAGTGGGGGAGGGGAGCAGGCCGACATCCTGCCGGCCAACTTCCCGGTCAAGGATCGCTGGAAGGTGGTGAGTGGGGCTGGAGGCGGAGGCGTTGGGAAGGGGGTGGGGGCAGGTGGGAGAGGGGTCGACCTAAAGACCGGTGCCCTCGGTGACTCTACTTAAGGTGTGGGGGGTTGCCCGGGACTCATTTGCAAAGTGCTTGCCGGGACTCATTTGCAAAGTGCTTGCAGGTCATCATCTTTGCCTACACATGTGGACAGTCACTCCCTCCCAACACCCTCTCTCCAACTCCGCCCTCGCTCATCCTCTCCCCGCTAGGTCACGTTGGTCGGGGCCCAGCCTGGAACAACTCCTGGTTGGATGTCTGGGCCGGAGCTGCAGAGCTCAGTGTGGGGAGGAGGGAGGGAGAGGTGGGGGAGGGGGCTCGCTCTCCCTCTGCCCGGACCTTGAAGAAGGACAGTGAATGAGCTCGTGTCCCTCCGCTTCGGCAGAGGACGCCGAGGCTTGTGTGTGGGGAAAGAGGCCCTGCGGGCGGCAGCCGCACTCCATCTTCTCCATGCACCCTCCTCCCCTCCCTGGTTTCTGCGGCAGGTGCAACATGCCGAGACTCCATCTCCCAGCGTGCCCTTCTCCTCCAGCCCGGGACTTTAGGCTGCTCCGCTTGCTGGGAGTTGTAGTCCGAGATTCCCCGAGGGAGGGGGGCTGAAAGGGAGGGGGCGCGCGGGGGTCGAGATTGGCATCGTCTGGCGAGTAGGGCCTCTTGGATCGGATCCTCGCTTCCATTTCTGATAAGAATGCGCTGCTGTCCTCTTATCAGTGTGGGGGCAGGATGGCGTGGGGTGGCAGTGTGGGGAGAAGCAGCACGTGAGCCTATGGGTCTGCCCCGGGAAGAAGGGAGAAGAGCCGAGGTCAGGTTTACTCTGCGCGTGTGTGTGTGCGTGTGCGTGTGCATGTGCGTATGTGTGTGTGTTGGCGCCTGAGCGCCCGCCCGAGGACTGTGGCTCGGGATGGGGGGTGGAGATGGTTTGCCAGGGGTGCGGGACTGGGGAGGAGGGTGGAGCCTGAGTGCGGGCGGGTATCCATGGCAACAGCCTCCGGGCCGCCACACAGGTCCCATAGAGGTACAGAGAGGCCAAGGTGGTGGCGTTTTCAGGGATGTCTTCTGGGGACCTCCAGGAGAGCAATATGGTGAGAGGGGGGACCCTATGGATGAGAAAGGGGTTGTGTGGGTGCTAGAAGGGGACTTCCAGAGAGACAGTGTCTTGTCATCCTGGAGAAGTTGGGGCAGGAGCTAGGGTGATAGTAAAGGAAGGGGCAGGAGGGTCTGGAACTTTCCTGTACTTGGGGGAGTTGGCAGTGGAAGATGCACTGGGCAGAAATGGTCAACAGTAGCTTGGGGTGGACAGGTAGTGGGGCCAGGACCCCTACCTTTCTCCTTAGACATTTGCTGGGCTAGGGAAGATGGAGGGAGTGTGCCATCTTATGCCAGGGAGGCAGGGCTTGGAGACCAAGAACAGACTTCCTGATCTGGCCTGTGGCTGGGAGGAAATGGGGCTCCAGGACCCCAGGCAGAGAGAGAATAGTTAGCGACAGGAACACACAGCCTTGGTTTTGAGCAGTCACTGTCACCATGCCTGCACACAGCGTCACCTCAGCCATCTGTGGCATCAGATCCTGATATCATAGGTGTGGGAACTGAGGCTCAGGGTTAGGCTGTGGGCAGGGGGACCAGGTCTCCCTGGCTAGGCATTTGCACTGTCACCCGGGGCATCAGAGCTGGGCCCAGAGTCCAGGCACCTTTCTGCCCTTCCAACTTGAGGAAGACCTTCAGCAGGGTTTAGGACTGTGAAAGAACTTAGGAGAGGGGGAGGAATAGGGTCTGGAATGGGAGATGGAGAGTGTGCTCCCATTCCTGGACCCTGGACTAGGTCTGCGCCTTCCTCAGCAGTCAGAGCAATGCTTTCCAGAAAAGTTTCCACTTCAACCTCAAAGTTGATTTTTCCCCTTCTTATTTTCTTCTGTGTTTTAATTGGGTTGCATCTCTTAATTTTTATTTCTTTCTTGATATTTCTAAAAAGATATGATTTGGTAGAGAAACAGAGATCTTGCATTTACTGGGTCACTTCCCAAATGCTGGCAACAACTGGGGCTGCTCCAGGCTAGAAGGAGCTGGGAATTCCATCTCCCACGTGGCTGGCAGGGAGCCAAGTCTTTGAGCCACCACCTGCTGTCTTCCAGGGTGTGCACCAGCAGAAAGCTGGAACCACAGGCCCGGTGCGGTGGCCTAGCGGCTAAAGTCCTCACCTTGAAAGCACCGGGATCCCATATGGGCGCCGGTTCTAATCCTGGCAGCTCCACTTCCCATCCAGCTCCCTGCTTGTGGCCTGGGAAGGCAGTCAAGGACGGCCCGAAGCCTTGGGACCCTGCACCCGTGTGTGGGACACCCAGAAGAAGCTCCTGTCTTCGGATCGGCGTAGCACCGGCCATTGTGGTTACTTGGGGAGTGAATCATTGGACAGAAGATCCTCCTCTCTGTAAAAATCTGACTTTGCAATAAAAATAAATACATAATTTTAAAAAGAAAGCTGGAGCCAGAAGCGAGTCATAACTCAAACCCAGGCTTTCTCATGTGGGACACACCTGTCTTATGCCAAACACCAGCTCCACTCCCTTCTGATTTTTAAAGAACTATTTTTAAAATTTATTTGTATTGGAAAGGCAGATTTGCCCCTCCAGTCCCCTCACCCCCACGTGTCCTGAGTCTCTCTTCCTGGGCATGTTCTAAGTAGAAAGCTGCTATGATTTCTCTCTGTATTCCTCTTTGCTGGACACAAGAACCCCCCTCTTCCCCTAGTGCCCACCTAGCTGTCTGCTTCCCTTCCTTCTTCTGTCTTTCTGGAGTGGGAACCTGCTGGGAAGCTGCGGTCCTTTAGCTCCACCACTGATCTTGGCTCAGGTGCTGAGAGAGCGGAAGGGGAGGGTTGCAAGATAGACACAGCCGGCGGGCAGCGCACAAGTCCACTTGCTGGCAGGTAGATCTAGGCCATCAGAAACTCAGGGTGAGGGTGCAGGTGGGCTCTGGGAGATTCTCAGAATAAGGAGGCCAGCCCTGAAGGGGCTATGGAGAAGCCGAAACCGAGATGAGTCATTGCTGACAACTTGGCCTCTCCTCAGCACCTCTTCCCTGCTCCCCTACCACTTGCCAGCAGACCCCCTGCCTGCTCCTCCTCCCCTGAACTCAGCATTGTGCCTCTCTTGTCCTCAAAGAGCTCGGCCATGCGTCCCGAGGACCAAGGACTGTGCCTGAGGTTACATCACTGCTTCATTCTTCTCCAAAACCCCTCCCACCACCCCTGTCCGCAAGTGGGAGAGTCTTGGCACGATCTGGGGCAGCACGGGCACAGGCACCTAGCCAGCCACGTGACCCTCAGCAGTGGGCATGGCTGGGACACCCATGGCCCAGTCCCTCTCCGGAATAGCTTCTCCCTCCACTGATACCCCAACATGTGCTGGCTGCCACGGGGGGAGCAGTCTGGGAGGCCCTAGAGCTGGTTTTCCTTCTGGATGGGGGTTGTTCAGTCTAGGTGGGAGGGGTAAGGGAAGGGATAGGAGAGTATATATTGTTCTTCTAGAGAAGAAAATGCCCAGGGTGGTCCATTAGGCTCTTTATAATCCAGTATAGGCCTGTCCCCTTGTCTGTATGGAGTCACCCGTCTCTGCTGTCTGCTCTGGCCAAGCATGTGTGTATGCGGTTGTGCAGTCACATGTGTACATATATGTGTGTGCATGTGTGTATGTATGTGTGTGTGCGTGTGTGTGTGCATGCAGGTGATGGAAACCTGAGGGCTGAGCTCTGTCCCAGGCACTAGGAGAGGAATTTGGGGCACTGATGCTGGGGGTGAGGCAAGGGAAAGAGGCCTGTTTACAGTCATCTACCCTGACTGCACCCCATCTTGCTGCTCTCAGAAGCTAAACAGGGTGGAGCCTGGTTAGAGCCTGGTTAGTACTTGGATGGGAAGAAAGAAGGCCTGGATTCACACACACACACACACACACACACACACACACACACACACCCCGGCTCTGGGCCCCTGAAGGAAGAACCTCAACTGCTGGCTGGGCTCAGGAACTGTCCAGCATGATCCCTGAGGAGCCCCCCTCTCCTTCATCCCTGTAGCTGAAAAAGATCGGGGGCGGCGGCTTTGGTGAGATCTATGAGGCCATGGACCTGCTGACCAGGGAGAATGTGGCCCTCAAGGTGGAGTCAGCCCAGCAGCCCAAGCAGGTCCTCAAGATGGAGGTGGCTGTGCTCAAAAAGCTGCAAGGTGTGGGCCTGGGTTGGACCGGGCAGGTGTGGGGTGAGGGAGGGATGCTGCAGCCAGGCGCTCAGAGCCATGCTGAGACAGGTAGCAGGGGAAGAGGTGGAGTACAGTGGATGGAAGAGATAATAGAGCAGGTACTGGGTTGGAAATGAGGGAGCCAGAGTCTAACAGACATGATGGGGCCAAGGGCAGGAGAAAGTGATGGGAGAGGCACCCTGGGGTCCAGGGCTGGGGTGGGCCAGGGATCAAGGAGCCCTCATATTAGGTTTGGAGTTGGGAAACCCCCCTCTCTGTGCCTCTCAGGGAAGGACCACGTGTGCCGGTTTATCGGCTGTGGGAGGAACGAGAAATTCAACTATGTAGTGATGCAGCTTCAGGTGAGCCCCCCGGCCCACACGCCTTCCCTCTCTCCCTGCAGGTCAGAGGAGGTGGAGACTGGTTGCTGGGCCAGTGGAGGGTGGGCACGGACATTCAGGGAAGGGGTTGGGAAGAGTCTCTCGGGGGAGGAGGAGGCTAGGATGGCAGCTGAAGCTGGTCTGTGGCCCCATCCTCCTGTCTGCCCTCCCTA
This sequence comes from Ochotona princeps, assembly GCF_030435755.1. Lineage (NCBI taxonomy): Eukaryota > Metazoa > Chordata > Mammalia > Lagomorpha > Ochotonidae > Ochotona > Ochotona princeps. The sequence continues at coordinate 105,179,059 of NC_080832.1, read as the reverse complement.
CCCTGCCCTCCATCTCCAGGGCCGGAACCTGGCTGATCTGCGCAGAAGCCAGCCCCGAGGCACTTTCACGCTGAGCACCACATTGCGCCTGGGCAAGCAGATCCTGGAGTCCATTGAGGCCATCCACTCGGTGGGCTTCCTGCACCGGGACATCAAGCCGGTGAGCCCCCCCTCACCCCCAGACTCCACTCCCCGACACTCAGCTTTGCCATCTGGAACTCCTCCTGCTCTCACCTTGAGCTCCCTCTCCTCCTCTTCCTTCAGCTTCCAGGGAGCACACACCCCTGCTGCCCCATGACCATGGCCATGTCCTCACATCTGTCCCACTCTTCCCTTCTTTGTCTCTGACCCCCCAGTGGCCTGTGAACACAGAAAGGGCAGGAGCTGGGGGAGGACTGCAAGGTTCAGGGAGTGGAGGGCTTGAAAGGGAACTCCCAAGGAGCTGATTTTGGTGACCTCTTGGATCTTGATGCTGGGAGAAAAACTCCCTGCCTTCAGGGATCAGAAAAGTGTCCCTATGTCATACAGCAGTTCTGTGCCCTGTGGCCAGATAGCTACCCTAGACCCTGTCACCAGGCCGAGGGTTTAGAGCTGTGCTGGTCCAGGTTCACGACCTGGCCGTCTTACCCTCTCTTGCTGTTCAATCTTAGAAAAGCCCCTTCTTGCCTATGATCTTCAGTTTTCCCATCACTAAAGGGACAGGCCTGTAGGCAGCCCTCAGATAAGGGACGGTGCCCACTACACATGCACACACACACATGCAGTCACACGTGTGGGGTTTTCTTGTGTGTGACTGCGTGCCCCCAGCCCTGTCTTGGCAGCCCTCATGGTGGGTTGGGGAGTTGGAGCCCCCAGTGCTGGCTCATGGCTGCCCTTTCTTTCTTGCTGGCAGTCGAACTTCGCTATGGGCAGGCTGCCCTCCACCTACAGGAAGTGCTACATGCTGGACTTCGGGCTGGCCCGTCAGTACACCAACACCACTGGAGACGTCCGACCCGTGAGTGCTACCACATCCTGGGGACCTAGGACAGTGGTGGACTCCCCTACTGCCACCCCAGCCCCACCCCAGCCTGGTGATTGGTGTCTGTTGTCCCCCAACTGAGGCATGCACACCAAGCGTGGTCTCTCTCAGGGAGATGCCACAGCCATGGCCAGCAAGCTGTGCACTAGAGGCAAGTGTGGGATGGACAAGTCACAGGGTAGATCTTGAGTCTGCTCTTAGCCAGGCCACCTTACAGGGCAAGGGGGATGAAAGGAAAAGGAGCCAGGGACAAGACAGGGCTGAGCTAGGCATACTAGTGGCCAAGATGGAGGGGTGAGCCTCTCATTGGTGGTCTCCTCTCTGCAGCCTCGGAACGTGGCCGGGTTTCGTGGGACTGTCCGTTACGCCTCAGTCAATGCCCACAAGAACCGGGTGAGTGGCAGGTGTGGGCTGAGGCGGTGGCCATGGGAGTGAGGTCAGAATGGAGTGTATTGCTGGAGCAGGGGGCAGGCTGGTATTAAGGAGGGGAAAGGTGAATGGGGCAGGGACAGGAATCTGCCAGCTGGGTTGAGACAAGGTGACCCTGCTGACATCCTGAATGCCCATTCTCTTTCTCCTTTTCTTCTGGGACATTTGTCCTTTTGGTTCCCACTGTGGAGGAGGAGGGGGTGACACAGGGCAGGCAGCCATGTCAACTTGTGGGTTTGTGTGTGTGCTGACGGGCCGGGGACAGAGACCCCAGCTCCGTCATCTGCAGGAGGTCTGGGTGTCAAGCCTCCCTGATTAGTGTCCCTGGAGAGACGTGTAGCCATCCACGCCCAAGGGAGGTCATGAGAGCCATGGGTGACTCGCTGCCCGCCCCCAGGAGATGGGCCGCCACGATGACCTGTGGTCCCTCTTCTACATGCTGGTGGAGTTCGCAGTGGGCCAGCTGCCCTGGAGGAAGATCAAGGACAAAGTGAGCCCCGGGTGCGTGGGGCTGGAGAGGGCGGAGGGGTCCGGCATGGGGGCAGCCGGGCTGCAGCTCCCTCGCCCCATTGCCTGCAGGAGCAGGTGGGGATGATCAAGGAGAAGTATGAGCATCGCATGCTGCTGAAGCACATGCCCTCAGAGTTTCACCTCTTCCTGGACCACATCGCCAGCCTCGACTACTTCACCAAGCCTGACTACCAGGTGTGAGCCGCCGCACTCCCTCTGCCCCCCAGCTCCTCCCCTGCCCTAGATGGTGCTTGACCTGAGCATCTGCTCCAGCCCCACCCCAATCTTCTGCCTGCTCTGTGCTCATATCCACAGCAGTCCCAGCTGGAGCTGGCCCTAGCCACATGTTAACTCACTCATGCTTGGCAGCCAACCTCTGTGCACCTCGCATGTTGCTATGCCGGCAGTTGACCCCCTAAACCTGCAGGAGCCTCAGCGGGTTTTGGAGGGGTTATTTGGGAATCAGAGCAGGGGTGGCTTCAAGTACAAGCACTTGGATGTCACTGAGCAGAGGGGTGCAGGCTGCTCACCGTGATGGTGTGTACCCACACAGGCCTGCCAGGCATGACCTACATACCCATAGGCTACACACAGCAGATTAGATGGAGTGTGGAGAAAAGGATGTGATGGAGAGGTGGGATCAATACGAAGGATTGAGGCTGCTGTTGGGTGACACGCCCAGCTTTGCAGGCAACACTTTTGTCATTTTTCTTTTTTTTTAATTGTATTTTTATTTTAAAAGGCACAGTTAGAGAGAGAGAGAGAGAGAGAGAGAGAGAGAGAGAGAGAGATATCTCACCTGCCAGAGCTGGGCTGATCTGTAGCCAGGAGCCAGGAGCTTCTTTTTGGATCTCCCATCTGGGTACAGGGGTACAAGGACTTGGACTATCTTATGCTTTCCCAGGCATTTTAGCAGGGAGCTGGATTGGAAGTGGAGTGGCTGGGACTTGAACCGGTGCCCATATGATATACCTAGCACTGTAGGTTGAGGCTTAACCTACTGTGTTACAAGACTGGCCCCATTCTTTTTTTAATAAGCAGAAGGCATGGACTCACAAGTAATGAGGGCAGCATAGTATCCTATGCAAGCCAGTGACCTCAACACGAGTGGTCACCACCTGGCATTCTCTGTGTATTGGACCACATTGGAATGGCTATGGTTTCTTCCCAAGGTGACAAAAATGATCCAGCCACACCAGAATCTTAGAGAACCGCAGTCATGTGTGCTGCCTGGCGTAGCCAAAACAGCCAAGCAGCTCCCACGTCCCAACCCAGTGCTCTTTGATTGCATTCCAGGCAGGCATGAGGAGCACACAGTGGGCACTCAATCCAGGGGTTGCTGTCAAGAGCACCCGTTGAGTGTCCCAAAGCAGGTCAAGCCGGAAATGACCTGGTGTGGGGACTTTGGTGCGGGGTGGGGTAGGGCGCTTACAGCTGCTTAGTAGCCCCTGTCTGTCCTCATGACCCCTGTCACTGGCAGAAGTGGCCCCAGCTCTTGGCTCAGGCCAGGTGGGTCCTTGGGGCTGCAGCTGGATTGTGTGCAGGCTGCTGTGGTCACAGGGCTGCAGGTTGCTGTTGAATTCACAGCAGTGTTCTGAGCCCAGGACCCAAAGAGGGAGGGAAGAAGGACAGATGCATGGGCAGGGTGGGGAGCCCCCTTGAAGGGAGGCAGCCAGTGCAGAGTGGGGATGGTGGCAAGCAGGGGAGATGGGGCCCCCCTGGAGTGCAATGCCAGATGATTTTGCTTGCATGCTGATTTGCATAATATGTGCATGTTTTCGTTTCAAACCCTTGTGCCTTTCTTCCCTCCATGCCTGCTCTAGACTGCTCCCTGCCCCGAGAAATCCCTGTCTTCCCCCTCTCTGTCATCCTGTCCTTCTGGCTGGCCCCTGGGGTCACCTGTCTGTCCTCCCACCACCCCGCCCCCTGCAGTTGATCATGTCAGTGTTTGAGAACAGCATGAAGGAGCGCGGCATCGCCGAGAACGAGGCCTTCGACTGGGAGAAGGCGGGCACTGACGCCCTGCTCTCCACCAGCACCTCCACCCCACCCCAGCAGAACACCCGGCAGACAGCGGCCATGTTTGGGTGAGTCTTGGCGGGGGCAGGGGCAGGCAGCTGGTAACCCCCTGCCTGGAGTTGTTCTGGCTCTCCTTGGCTACACCAGGCTGTGTTTCCGACACTTGGTGCTTGTTCCACAGTGGAGTTTTAGAACTCAGGGCGACTGCACCATAGACACACCTATTCTTCTTATTTTTGCTTTGTTTTTAAAGATTTTTTTTTTTAATTGAAAAGTCCTATATACAGAGAGGAGGAAAGACAGAGAGAAAGATATTTGATCCACTGATTCACTCCCCAGGTGGCCACAAGGGCCAGAGCTGAGCCATCTGAACCCGGAAATTCTGGTTTCCCACTGGGGTGCAGGGTCCCAAGGCTTTGGGCCGTCCTCAACTGCTTTCCCAGGTCACAAGCAGGGAGCTGGATGGGAAGTGGGGCTGCTTGGATTAGAATCAGCGCCCATATGGGATTCCAGTGCATGCAAGGCAAGGACTTTAGTCTCTAGGTTACTACGCTGGGCCCAGGCACCCCCATTCTAAGTAGTGTCATACAGAGAAGTTTCCAGTCTCGGTGAGACCAAAGCGACGTGAGTACCTGAGTCCACAGCTGTTGTTGTTGTGCTTGTCACTTAGGTCCAGGGATGGACTGAGAATGCTTAGAGACCCTGCTAACCAAGTGCTCTCAGGTGATGGATGATTTTTGAACCGGAGGTGGCCTGAGGAGGGGCTGGAATGAGTAAGCCAGGGAGAGAAGTGGGCAGGGTCTCCAGGACACACTTTTTAAAAAAAGATTTATTTTATTTTTATTGGAAGGGCAGATTTGCAGAGAAAAAGATCTTCCATCTGCTGGTTCACTCCCCAAATGACTACAATGGCCAGAGCTGAGCCAGTCCTAAACTAGGAGTCAGGAGCTTCTTCCAGGTCTCCCATGCCAAGTGCAGGGTCCCAAGGTTTGGGGCCATCCTCTGCCACTTTCCCAGGGCATACTCAGGGAGTTGGATGGGAAGTGGAGCAGCTGGGACATGAACCGGCACCCATATGGGATCTTGGCACTGCAGACTAAGGATCAGAATGTTGAGCCACCCTGTTAGCCATAGCATGTTTTTTAAAATTAATTTTTAAAAAAGAGTTACATAAGGAGAAGGAAATGACACAGATCTTCATCTGCTGGTTCACTCCTCAAATATCCACAACAGCTGGACCAGGCTGAGGCCAGGAGCCCAGTATTCCCTCCAGGGTTGGACCAACTTGCACTGCTTTTCCAGGCATATTAGCAGGGAAGTAGAGTGGAAGTGGAACAACTGGGACTTGAACCTGCCATGAAACCAGCAGGTTGGTTTTGGAGGTAGCAGCTTAGACACTGGTCCCTGGAGGATGCATTTCATTGAAAGATTCCACAAGACTTGACATCACATGGTGGCACCTGGCATTTGCTTAGACAGTTCCAAAGCTGTCTAGAAAGAAGCCAGGCTGTGAGCACCAGTGGAAACCTCACGGGGCCTTGAAGCCCAGCAGGAATTCCTGAGGAGCTAGAGCTGCCTGAGCGCTGGGCCCAGGGTAGCCTCATGACCTCATGACAGGAGGTTCCGTCGGTTGCCAAGGCTTTGAGATCCCAACCCTGCCAGGGCTGCCTCTGTGCCCACTCCTGTCAGGGGTCCCCAGCACAGACCACGGCAGCTGTATTAGGAGAAGAGAGCGCTTCTCTGTCAACGTTGCACACACCACCTCCTGGCCTCTGCAGGGTGGTCAACGTGACACCAGTGCCCGGGGACCTGCTGCGGGAGAACACGGAAGACGTGCTGCAGGGCGAGCACCTGAGTGACCAGGAGAATGCACCCCCAATCCTGCCAGGGAGGCCCCCCGAAGGGCTAGGTCCCAGTCCCCACCTCATCCCCCACCCTGGGTGTCTGGAGGCTGAAGTCTGGGAGGAGACGGACGTGAACCGAAACAAACTTCGGATCAACATTGGCAAAGTAATAAAGGCGCCCCCATACCTCATTCTTGGGCCCTACCCACTTCCCCCTGGTGGGGGGCACTCCCTGCTGTCTGCCTGCCTGGGCTTTGGGTCTCCCCTAGCACCTCGGCCTCATTACTACATCATCATCATCATCACCATCATTATCATCATCATCATCACTGCACCCTCCTCATTGCCACTGTGTCAGCTCACAAGGCTCCTCTCTCCCGCAGACCCCCTGTGTGGAGGAGGAGCAGAGCCGAGGTGTGGGGGTCCCCAGCTCCCCTGTGCGTGTCCCCCCGGATTCCCCAACTACCCCAGTCCGCTCTCTGCGCTATCGGAGGGTCACCAGCCCAGAGTCAGAGCGGCTGTCTACTGCTGATGGGCGGGTGGAGCTGCACGAAAGGAGGTGGGTCTGGGGATGGGTGGGGCCATGGCCTGTTGGTCCCCTCCCCCTCCACTTGACCAGGCTGAAGGCAAGGCAAGGTGGGAGGTGACAATGTGGGGAGAAGGGAATGCTCCACCTGGAACCATGTTTAATGGGCGTCCATGACCTAGAGGGAGAGAGAGAATCCAGAGTCCCCATGCATGCTGGAAAGGGTCAGGGCTGGACAAGGTGTGGGAAGGTACAAGCTGGAGGAGTGGAGAGCTGGGGTCCTGGGGACCACAGTTGAGTATGAGTCAGGCCATCACTGAAGTTACCCTGCTCCCTGGAGTAGCCAGTCCCTGCCTGGTGGCTAGGATCACTCCAGGAGAGGGGCTGTGTATGTTCAAGATGCTGAGCAGACAGCTGATCTGAGTCATGTCAGGTACTCAGGTGCCCCAAAGCACACCCGGGAGACAAATAACACCCACAGGCTGGGATACTCTCTGTGATGGGGAGGGGCCTGGACAGGAAGCTGTCTTGTGGCAGATGGCACCTGGAGCAGGGTCTAACAGCTGGGGCGGAGGAGATGGGCAGTGTGGGCTATGAGGGTAGGGATCAGGTGGAAAGTGATTGAATGAGAGCTGAATCTGGCTAGGAGGGCAGGAGACTGAGCCCCTGGAGGTTTTTAGGCCAGAACCTTATGAGGCCCATGTAGGGGGTGAGATCTCAGCCAGGCACACTGGGAAGTGGCAATGGAAGAGCCCAGAGAGCCAGCTGCCAACCCCAGGACCAGAGAAGGAGCAAGAACAGAACTGGCTTTAGGACCTGGAATTTAGGCACTGGTAAGCCTTGGGAAGCATTTATTGGATGAATGAAGATTTCCCAGAAAATAAGGTTAGCGGGTGACAGCCAGCAGGTGACCTGGCCAGGCCCAGGGAGGAGTGTGGGAGACAGACTCTCTGAGCACTGAGACAGACAGCACTGAGCATCCCTGTGGGGTGGGGTGGCCTTACAGGTCGCGGATGGATCTGCCTGGCTCGCCCTCGCGGCAGGCCTGCTCCTCACAGCCGGCCCAGATGCTGTCAGTGGACACAGGCCACGCCGACCGGCAGGCGAGCGGTCGCATGGACGTGTCGGCCTCGGTGGAACATGAGGCCCTGAGCAACGCTTTCCGCTCGGTGCCGCTGGCTGAGGAGGAGGACTTCGACAGTAAGGAGTGGGTCATTATTGACAAGGAGACCGAGCTGAAGGACTTCCCGCCGGGGGCTGAGCCCAGCACGTCGGGCACCACGGACGAGGAGCCGGAGGAGCTGCGGCCGCTGCCCGAGGAAGGCGAGGAGAGGCGGCGATCGGGGCTGGAGCCCACTGCCACCGCCACTGCCGTGAGGCCTCGAGGACGTGGCATGCACCCACTGGCTGAGGAGGACCTGCGGCATGTGCCGCCCCAGCCGCCGCCACCCCAGCTGAGCCAGGCCGAGGGCCGCTCGGAGACCTCCCAGCCCCCCACGCCCGGAAGCCCTTCCCACTCACCCTTCCACTCGGGACCCCGCCCTCGCCGGAGAGAGTCGGACCCCACAGGCCCGCAGAGACAGGTAAGCGTGGGCTTGCACCCCACTCCAGATCCCAGACACTTGAAGGTCGGGAGGGGAGGGGGGCCTGGTGTGCAGCCTGTAGCGCCCCACGCATGCACCTGCGTGCTGGTTTCAATGGCAGGGGACAGGCTGAGATCCAAAGCCACGCAGGCGATAGGGTGTGCCAAGGCTGTGCACAGGGCTGGAGGCAGCCCGTGGGCCATCAGGAGAGTCTTGGGTAGCCCTCAGCCAGGTCTGTGGGGTTAGGCCAAGGTTGGAGTATGTTGCTTCAGGCTTGGTGACACAGTGACATTGGTTGCTTGGAATGGTCCCTCTGGCTGCCAGATGAGCTAGAAGCTGGAGGTGGCTTGGGCTGCAGCCATGGGGACAAGTGTATGGAGTCGAGGGGTGCAGGGGAGACACTAGGGCAGGACGACTGTGCTGTGGGGTGGGGTGGGGTAGCCCACATCTTCCTGCTCCGCATGCTCTGGATGGGCACACCAGGATTGACGGGGACTGAGGGGGACCCGCCAGGAGCCTGCAAGGCTCAGGAGAGAGAACAAAGCTAGAGATGCAGATTTGAGGGTACTGGAAACTATGGAAGTGGGCGGGGCTGGGAGGCCCCCAGAGGAGGGCTGAAGCTGCAGAAGAGGGCTGCCCTGGAAGTGGTTCCAAGCATCAGGTCGGCTTCACAGAGGGCCAGGTGAGGGGGGAACAGGGTGGGGGAGTCTGAAAGGACACAGGGATGGAAGTGGGGGGGGGGCAACCGGACTGCCACAGCATGTGAGGGCCGGGGCTCTCAAATGTCAGACTGAGGAACAGGGGCATGTCTTCTGGTGCAGCTGGCTTCCGGGTGGGGGTGGAGGCTGACCTCTGACCTGGGAAGTGGATGGTCACTCTGGCACCGTGCGCTACATGAGGTCATGATCTCCTCACGGGGCTGAGGGCCTCAGAGGTGACATGGGAGGGAGCCCAGGGCTGCGCTGTGTTCCACTTGGTGGTCTGGGAGGTGCCAGGTGCAGGGCTGGCTGGCTGGGGTCTGGATGGGGGAGCATTGTGCTGCCCCTGGTTCAGGCTGGCAGACCTGGCCTGGAACTCTGTGATGATCTGGGAAGGAACATACTGAGGCCCAGTCCTGCTACAGGGGTACCTGAGCCCTGAGGAGTGTACACCCTGACCTTGTCTTGGACACTGGAAATGGGGGGCTCAAAAAGCAGCAACCCCCAAGTCCTCACCAGAGAGTTCCTAGCTGATGAGAGTGAGTGGCTCAGCTGTGAGAGTGTGGTGCCAGCCTGATTGTGTGGTGACCCATCTGTGCTCCCTCTATTGCCAGCACCTTGGAGGCAGGAGACAGGGCAGGGCTCCCATCTGGGCTCCTGGAGTTTGTTAGGCCGGAACCTTATGAGGCCCATGTATGCGCTGAGAATGCAGCCAGGCAGGATGAAGGGTGGCAGTGGATGAGCCCAGCGAGCCAGCTACCAACTGCAGGGCCAGGTGGGTGCTGGCCTGGTTGCAGTCCTGCTGGGCTCCCTGGGCCCCTCCCATGCAGTCACTGAACACTGGCTGAGTGTTTCCTATGTGTCTCCTATTGGAGACATCGAGGGAGCACACACACAATAGGAGAGTGCATGATGACAGATGGTGCCGGTGTGGAGTCAAGACAAACCCAGACCCAGAGGAGGGAGGTCCAGGTTCTCCCAACTTCCTCCCTGGACGGGCATTCCACGGCTGTGGGTGTCATGGAAGCTCTAACGTGTGCATCACCATGCATGTGGACCTATATGAGACACCTGTATGCAGGTGCACAGCTATTGAGTGTACCTAGCATGCAGTGGGCATGCAGGTGTATGGAGAGCTACAAAAGCCTAAACATCCCAGCTGGAACTGGAATAATGAGAGTGGTAATCTTAAAGGCATTCATTGTAGAGCTGGCCCTTAGCTTGTGTGTATGGGTGTTCCTCACAGCACCGCCATGAGCGGGCAGTTAATCTTGATTTAAAAGGTGAGGAGCCAGAGGCTCATTTCCTGGTCTCTGGAACCAGGCTAGTTGCTGAGTGGAAGAACTGGGACTTGAACCCAGGGTCTGGGCTTAGACACTCCATCTGAGGCCTTGTGTGTTTAGCAGGAACAGGTGGCTTTTGCAGGGTCAGCTGGGGAGCCTGGAGTGCATGCAAACGCCCGGAACACACCTGCAACTGACTGGTGCCAGCAGGTCTGGCTCTGGTCATGCCGGCATGCACGTGGCCTCCGTGTGCACCTGGTGGGAGAGCATATGGGACGTGCCACATTTTGCTGAGTATTTCAGCATGGCAGCCATCCTCTTTCTGCCCGAGGCGAGTGCTGAGCCAGCTTGCATGGAGGCCGGGACGTCCAGACCTGGCTGCACGCTGCGGTTGGAACTTGTAGAACTCTTTACCTGCCAAGGGGGCTGTGAGTTTCTGCAGGAACACGCTCCTGACTCTTTTTGCGAGGAATCCCTCTGCAGTTCAGTGTGCCCTGCGCGCATATGATGTGTGAACTTTCTTGTGGTGGCAAGTGTGAAAACACAGAGCAGATCTGGTGTTGGAGCATCTGTTTTGGGGGGGGCACTGTGTGACACCTCCAGGTATTTCCTCTACACTCAGCTAACTCATCTCCAGAGGGAACCTCAGGTGCAAATGAGAAGGGGCCGAGAGTGCTAGGCAAAAGGACTGCAAAGGCAGAGAGTGTGTGGTTGGTTGGTGGGGGAGAGGGCCGCTTGCCATCCTTTGCTGCTGTCTGTTGCACAGAAGGTTAGCGGTCCCTGGGGCTGCTGGGACAGGTGTCTGCCACTTGCTGGACAGCGTGCAAGAGGCTGGGGACAAAGATGACCGGAACTTCGTTCACAGTCCTAAAAGCTGCAATGCGAGGCAAGGCATAGCAGCGGGCACCACGGGCACAGCCGGCTGGGAGCTAGCCAGGAGTGTCTGAGTGCCAGGAGCTAAGAGCCCTCTGGGAGTGTCAGGGGTGGGATTTCAGCCAGGCGTGGGGACATAGAGGTGGCTGCAAGATGACTTGCCTAAAGGGCATCCGTGTCAGCCCAGAGCCACTCTCTGGCTGCTGATCAAACTCTGACCTCCCACACTTGCTGTGTGGGTAGCTGGGGCCACCTTTGGTTCCTGGGGGGGGAGGAGAGGGAGCGCGGTCCTAGACCCCAAACTGTCAGTGCGCATAGGACTGCTGGGAAGCTTCCTAGGATTGGCACGAATGAAGTCGAAAGGGAAAGTAGAGTGAGAACAAAGAGAATGTTGTTGGAATGTTCTACCCCACCCCCTGCCCCACCACACACACTTGTCCTGCAGGCGAGTCCTTTGTGTGCCCACCAGTGCTGTGTCGTGGGCCCCTTGTGCATTACCACCCCCCCAGAGAGCTGGTCCGCCAGTTCTCACTGCCACACTACACACCCTTGGCTTCGTGAGCTAGGGAAGGGCTGGTGACAGGCACAGGTCACACTGTAAACCCCCGCCCCCATGTTTCCCCTGCCCTTTCAGGGACTCAAGGGCACTAGGGCGGGATTCTGCCTGGTGCCACTGAGGCAACATCCTGCCAGGGCAAACCATTTTGGATAAGTGACTCCAGTCAGACCCTTCTCCTTTTGTCCCACCCACCTGATGCTATTCCCAGCACAGAGCCTTACAGCCTCACAGACAAGGAAACTGAGGCAGCGAGGCAGACCAGTCTGAGAGCCCCGGTTAGCAAGTTGTGGGGATGCCCGATTTCCTTGAGACCTTGACAGCCCCCGCGATGGGGACAGCTACATGGCAGAGTTCTGGTGCAGGGGGAGGAGCCTGAAGCCTACTAGGTCCAACACAACTGCCCACACTTGCTGACCAGTCTTGGGGATTTGGGGAGTGGGCAGTTCTCCAAGCCTCAGAATGACCTTGAGGTGGGACCAGGCCAGGCAGGCTTGCCCGAGGAGGTGAGTGACCAAGGGCTCTTGCAGGAGACCCTGGTGTGAGAGGAATCCGGGCTGGGGAGGGGCTCCGAGGCAGGACCTCGGCGCGGGGGGCTGTGAGCGGTGGGTGGCCCCCGAGACACAGAGCTGTCGAGTCTGTGCCTGACGCCTCTTTTCCCTCCACTCTCTTGGTCTCTTTCAGTTGGAGGAGGACAGACTCTTGGGGCACTCCCTCCCGCGGTACAGCCCCCTGCGACGACTGGCGTCCTCCGTGTTCTCCTCCTCCACGCTGGAGACGGAGCACTACCCTCACGGCGGCGGCGGTGGCGGCTCCTCCGGTTCCCTCATTCAGCGCAGCCGCTCGGCCGAGAGCAGCCCCGTGCGCGCGCCCCACCGGCGCCACGCACCCCTGGCCGCCGGCAACCACAGACTCGTACCCTCGGTGCTCCGCATCTCGCGGTCCCAGCTGCAGCAGGTGTGGGCCCGTTTTACCCACAAAACCTAGATGGGGCCGCCCCCCCCTCCAGCCTGGAGGGGGCAGGTGTGGGGGGGCGGGGAGTAGGCAGAGACCATGGGGGGAAGTCCTTCCCAGGACGCAATAACCGCACACTCACACTCTGCCCGTCGCGCAATACAGGCGCTAGCCCATTCCCCTTACCCACTATCCCAATGCACCTCGGCCCAAGGTACTGTAAGGCTGCCCCACAGCAGCTCCTTGCTAGGTGCCAGCCAAACAGTTCCAGGAGGGCTGGCTCGGTGGTGCAGTTGTGAGACAAGGACAGCCGAGCTGAAGTCACCCCAGAATCTAGGGTTCGAATGAAATGCCAGTGCCAGTCAGGGTGAGAGGAGGCATCTTGGGTGGATCCATTTGAACTGTGCATTCTTAGAGTGGCAGGAGCCCAAGCTCCCTGCAGAGGCTGAGCTTGGTGTACCTGCTTGTGTGTGTGTGTGTGTGTGTGTGTGTGTGTCCGTGGGCACATTTGATGTAGGGCTCCGCAGGTGGCCTTGTGCACAGGCTGGAAGCCCTGGGCCAGCTGGTGTACACAACCCTGTGACCTAGTGAGCCTCCCCCAGGGGACAGAGCCCCTCCCACATCTCATCCCAACTGGCCTTGGGCTCTGCCAAGATCTATAGGTCATCCGTCACCTCCCTCCCATCCCCCAACACACACCAGACAGGATGGCTTGACCTGCACCAGCTCCCCATGAGCTAAGACCAGGGTACAGGAGAGGCACTGGATACCCAGCAGTGAGGGTATCCTGTTTGAAAGTGGTAGCCAGAAAAGTGGTTGCTAAGCAACGTCTGACAGATCCCAGACAGGAGCAACCCACCTCTCCCCTACAGCGTGGTCCCCTCCTGCAGGTGCTCAGGCCAGCAGGGAGGGGCAGAGATGGGGGAGATAGAACTAAGGGTAGCCCAGTCAGGGAGTTAGTGCTGCCCAGGCAGGGCAGAGGGGGTCCACATGCCAGGTGTCACTGCAGGGGACTTCAGGGCTCCCTGTCTTCATTTGTGCCTGTGCTGGCTAGAACTCTCCGACTTGGAGGACAGGAAGAAATGGGGTGAAGAGGGTGTCAGAAAGGGTAGTGGATCTATAAGGAAAGGAGAAGTATGAAGTTGTGCACAATGTTCGTTTCCGTGAGATAGTGTGTGTGTGTGGACTGGTGCCAGTGACACGGCTGCCATGGATGAATGAATGCTCAGGTTATGCACTGTGCAGTTTCAGAGAGTATGGACCCCCTTGTGACTGGTGCTTAATAAGGCTGCACAGTGCGACAGCCCTATGCAAGTGAGTGTGTGTGAATCTGTGTGTGAATCAGAAAGAAGGCTGTGTAGTCCTTGGTGGTTTCCTGTGTGTCTGCTCTCCTCCTAGCTCATCTCTCTTCTGCCTCCATCTAGTTCCATCCCCTGGTTGTCTCTGGTCAGAGCACAGGGTTCAAGGCCCCTCCCCCGGCTTGGGGGTGCTGGAGGGATGTGGGCAGTGCCCTGGCTCAGCCACACAAGCTGCTGTCCATTCCACTCTACTTTTTTGTCCACAAACTTTTTCTTTTAGAAGCTGCCTGGACTGGTCCTAGCCCTTGGGTTCCATCCCTGCTCCCGTCCCAACTGCTCACTTTCTGAGCTCCCCAAACCCCAGCCTCCACTGCTGTCTGGGCGGCCTTGGCTGGCACCATGCCTTGCCCAGACAGAAGGCAGAAGAAGGGTCAAAGAAGACTTTTCTCCTGGAGACCAGAAACAAAGTACACAAGTGGGGGAGGGGAGACAGACAGCAGGCCTGGTCCCTTCCATCTGGCACTGCCCTCCCCACCCCCACCCTGGACCCTCTTCCTGTGCTCCCCCTGATCCTGGGAGCTGGGGGCACTGAGGGTAGAGTCCCTCCCATCTGAATGAGAGGAAACCCAGCCCCCAGTGATCCGTCACTCTCTCTTCCAGAAGCTTCCATCACCTTAGTCTGAGCATAGGGCCATCTCAGGAACCAGAACCCTGAGGTGTAAGATCCCAAAGTGCTTTGTACCTCCTCCAGATGATGGCAGGGGATCTGGCAGGTTGTCTAGCCTTCCCAGGTGGGTGGGATTTACAGTCTCATGCACCCCTACGCAGGGCACCTGGGGAACAAGATGTGACCTGCAGATCTCCGGGCAGGTGGCATGTTTTGGCGCATCCAAAGGGCATTTTGTAAGCCATAATTCTGAACTAGCATGAGGTGCCCTTGATGGCGTCAGTACCTCTTTAGGGTGCCTCTGACTTTGGGGAACCACTGGTGAGGGTGAGGTTCATGTGAAGCTTGGCAAAGTCGTGTGTCTCTGGCCCCCAGGCTAGAGAGGTAGGCCATGAACCTGCAGTGGCATCAGACTCTTTTTTCCTTTTTTTTTCCTTTTGAAGGACACCCCTGCAAGGGAGGCCAGGGTGTTTCAAGGGGCACCACCCTACATGGAATGGGTGATTGGCAAAGAGCCTGTGCCCCTCGATGTTTTGAAACTCCTGTTAGTTCTCCGTCGTCACAGTTTTTGCATGTAGTAACGGCTTCCGGCAATTTCTGTTCCGTTTTATGTCATGGGCACTGGCACATCAGGTGCCAGGCCATAATCCATGCACTTTACTCGTTTTGACCTCATGGAAGCCTGTGAGGGGATCCCCAGTGTTATCCCCAAGAACGGACTAATCAGAAGATCGAACTCCTCAGTGTGGTCAGGGAACGCTGACTGCCTGGAAACCCATGGAGCTAGATGAGATGCTGTTCTCCTCTCTCTCTCACTAGGGAACCTCCAACCACTCACTCCCAAATGCTCCCCCGCAACCCCCTTTCTGGGGGGAAGGAAAGCAGGTGCTAGAACCCCTGACCGGAGAGTCAGCCTCACAGACAAGGCCATCTGTGACATCAGCAGGGAACTCTGAGCAGCTGTCACCAACTGACACAGCAACAGGAGACAAGCAGTGTCAGGCAGATTGGCCAACAGAGCAATCCTACAGCCATCCTCACCTCTGCTGATCATGGCCACTCTCTTCCAAATTGTGCAAAGTCCAATTTTTAATTGTTGGCATCTATTCTTTTTAAATCAGAGTTTTAAAAGAAAAATCATGCTGTGAGCTGGACAGAACCAGTTGACTGGCAGAGATGACCCGAGCTCATTTTGCCACGTGTGTGAAGAATGCCCCTCCTTCACAGCCCACCCTGTCCAAGACTGCAGTTCTCGAAAGTGGTGGTGGCGGGAGGAGCAGTGTTCTGTCACTGTTTTTGACTAGTGGGACATGTGGCCAATGCTGTGTGTGTGTGTGTGTGTGTGTGTCTTGTGCATGTGCTTCTGGGAACTTGTTCATGGTGAGTGGGGTCTTTGTGGGATAGGATGGATGTTGAGACCCTGAAACCTTGTACCCGCCCTAGGAGATGCCCAGGAACCCACAGCCATCCCCATGAGCTCAAGGCAGCTTGGGTCACAGCAATAACCAGACACTCGTCCCAGACACTAACGGTCCAGAACCTGACCTTTTACATTTAGCATTTCTAGTTGTGGCAAGGGGGGGGGGGGAGATGGCAGAAACAGCCCTGTGGAATGGTGGGGGAGGGGATCCTGCAGAGGGGAGCTGTGGTTTGCCTCCAAGTGTGGGGGTGCAGGGTGCATCCTTGGATTGAGTGGTAGCTGGGAGATCGGACCTGAATGCTCTCCCCCCGCAACCCCGTGTGGATGTGGGACACTGCCCCTCAACAGGGCTGGCACGCAGCCCACCCTTCAATCGATCTCTCAACCTTAAAGTCACCTTCTCCCTAAGGGAGGGACCTTGGCCACGCCCTCAGCTCGCTGGGTGTTGTGGGGAAATGACACCCATGGGGCAGTGGGGTCCTTCGGGAGCTTCTCCTTCTACCAACCACGTACCCACCGCCCCACATGTGCACACGCGCGCGCGCTTGTACACACACACACACACACACACACACACACACACTCTTACTCTCAATGTACTCTACAGACAGCAAGCTGGCAGCCCCCCGCCCGGGAATGGGGTGGGGTGAGGGGGCCTCTGGCGCCCCCTCGGGCTCCGTGCTCAGCTGGCCCTAGCCCCACGAATGTACGTTCTGTCATTGTCACGAGCTGCTCCACGGCGTCCGCCCCCGGGGCCGCCGCCGCCCCCTGCTGCTAGACGACCCTCCTCCCGCTAGGGTCGCTCCCTGCTTCAAGCTCCGTTTTCGTTTGCTTTTGCCGTTTGTGGGGCTCCCAGGTTCCTCTGGGCGGAGGCAGGGGCGGGAGGAGGGCTCTCCCTGTTAGTGCTTCCAGGCCTGGGGTGCAGGCAGGGGAGGGGACACGGAGGTAGGGCAGCTGGCTAGCGCTCCAGGCTCGGGGAGGCTGGGGAAGAAAGGGGCGACCTAACCCCCTCCCCGTCCTCTACCCCTTGCCTGTTACCTCTTCGCCCCGCAGGGCTGCCTCATTCCCATTCTCTCCCCCTCCTCCCATAATTGGCCTTGCATTTGGATGCCAAAGAGCCCAGAGTGGAGGGGGAGCGAAGTTTTGAGCCACCCAGCACCCCTTTTTTGTGCGCACGACCCATCTGCGTTCCCATAGCCCTGCTTCACTTTGGGCCATGGAAGGGTCCCCAAACACGCCCTTACTCCCGACTCTTCCTCCATCCCCACCCCCGAAAATAAAACTCAGGGACCAACATCTGCTTCCTTTGCACTTGCTCTGTGGACCCCGGCCTCCCAACTGCCACCCCCAACCCTGCTTTGAAGAGGTTTCCGTGGCGGGGGGCGGGGCTCCGGGCCCTTAGAGCTGGCAGTATTGAACGAGGAGAGGGGCTGGCCCCTGCCCCTTCAAGAGGGGTGCCCGCCTGAGCTCCTCCTTCCAGAGACCCTGGCTTTTCCTTTCTCCTCGGGGTGAGTGGGGTGGGGGCGGAGAGCAAGGGAAGGGAAAGGGGGTGGGTGGCGAGCGGACCCTCCTGGAGGTCCCAAGCCCAGCTGGTGTAACTCCTGAGGCCCCCTGGCTCCATGGACCCACAGCCCCTGCCCCTTTTGTACTGCAATAATACTGTATTATACGCTTGCACTAGTCCCCCGACCCTGCCAACCTCAGCATGCACGAAAAACTCAAAACCACACACACACACGCACACACACGGAGA